>NC_092874.1:422879946-423181292 GCF_028372415.1 Notamacropus eugenii
AATTCCTTCTTATTTGGGGAAAGTCAGTTCATTGCTTAAAAGAGCACCTTAAATCTGTGATAGCCAGAGCAAATGAAAAAGTCATAGAAATTCTTAGACCTCTCTTGCTTCTACCACAATCATTAACTGCCCAAAATAGTAATGGGATTGTCGGCATATTCCACAAATAGGGCAGTGTAACACAACTTTGGAGTCAGAAGATCTGGGTTTGAATTCTGACTCTGCTACTAGCTACCTGGGTGACCTTGGGCAGGAAGTCTCTTCAACTCCCTGGACCTCAGTCTCCTTATCTTTGTATTGAATGGGCTCTTCCCCTTCCCAAAGATTCTTTTGTGAAGGCAAATTAAGTCATCTTTGCCTCAATTCCTACCTAACCTTTAACTGCTGAATCGGCATTGTCTCAGACAAATTGAAACCTGGGAAAGACCTTAGTTTTAAAAGCCAAAGTACTCCACTATATCTGGGGCCATCACCAGTCCTCTTAACCTATGTCTTGCCACAGGACTCCAATGACTCAGGAGGAGAAAGTGAGACTGGTGACTGCACAACCTTGATTCACTTCAAGCCAATTCACTTGCAAGTCAAGACATCACCCTGATGATTCTGGTTCTCTTCCAGAATGAAAGAACAATAACAGATAAATCTGATTAATGGTGCTTTGGGACTGAAGTCCCTGGGAATGCTCTCCTCTGGAAGCACCATTTTGTTCTTACCATGGTTCACCACCCTTCTCTCTAGCTGGGTGAACTGGCCCCTAAGTCACTGTCACCTTGCTTTCCCCAGTACCCAATGATTGCTCAGAACACTTTTCTTGGTCCTTTCATGGATACCACCTCCCCGAGCTCCAAACACAGATGGAGAATATTGAAAAGTTATCTTACCGGAGAATCCATTGGTTAAAACCAAATGGAACAGCAAAATTACTTTAAAGAAAAAAAGAAAAGATGAGTTGCCAGGTTCAGGTTCCTGAGTGATATGAGTCACAGACAAAACTCATCCACTATTATCTGTGGGGGGCAACCAGTATAGTTTCAGGCCTGAATGTGCCTTCAATCAATCTCAGAGCCTGGTATTCTACCTTAACTTATTAGACACTTATAGTCATGTGTGAGGAAGTGTCTTATTGCATGGAGTATTTCTCACAACATCTCCTCCCTGCCTAGTCACAAACAGATGTGGTCCTGGAGAAACTACCCTACACTCACAGTCAGGAGTCCTGGGTTCAAATTCCAGTTCAAAATTTAAAAGCTGTATACAGCCTTTGACCAATTCATCTCACTGAACTTCAATTTCCTCATCTGTAAAATGGGGGTAATAACACGTTCACTTCCTACTTCAGTGTGCTGCAAGGAAAGTGAACTTTACGGTACTGTGAAAATGGGAACCATGACTAGTATTTTATTTCCCCTAAGTCATGTTGGTCATTTCAATATTCTTGATCTTAAGGATCTGCTAGATAACTGCTCTTCCCAAACCCTAGAGAATCTCCTTCTAGCAGCCCAATTCCGAAGAAAAATCTCAGGATCCTGTTTTCCATGGCAAGAGAGGAAGAAGGAGCAGGTTTCCATCTGGGCTGGTTAATGGCCCTGAGTATAGGAAACTCCTCTTGCCTCATCCTACTTTCCAAATGCTGCAGGATTTCAGTGTGGTCGCCATGAACCTCCCCTGGTCTTCACCAGAACTAATCATTACTCTGCACACAAGGAACTGTCTGTCTCCTCTGCCAGCTCCTCTAAGCTTGCCCAGGGGATGCCAAGGCAAACACCAGTTTTACTCATGCAAAGTTGAAATAGTGGCACATATGTCAAAGGAAGAAAAACAGCTTAGCCCTAATGTTTATGCTTTCATAGACTTGGTGAGCTCAGCAATCAATTCACTCTCTCCCTGTTTGTGAAGCCAAGGTGTCCAAAGTGATTCTGGGACTTGTTTCACAGTTCACTAGAGGGCAGGGACTTGCCCATTACACTTCTGGGAGAGTGGGGTGGAGTAAGAAAGCAGGGCAGGGGTTTATAAACTAATGACTAGGGCTGGGTAGCGGTCGAGAGACTAGGGCTGCTGACATGAAGAGAAAGTGCGGAAGATGACAATGGCTCAGTTTATCTCCATTGATCAACAAACATTTATTAAGCACCTACTGTGTACAGGGTGATTGGATTGGTACTAGGGATATAGAGGCAAAAAGGAAACAAGAATCTCTGTCCTCAAGAAGTTTACATCCTGTTGAGATACACACATACACACACATACATATTGCATGTATAGACAAATCACTTAATCTTGGTTGTCTCAGTTTCCTCATATGTAAAATGAACTGGAGAAGGAAATGGCAAAAATGGCATTCCAGTATCTCTGCCAAGTAAACCCCAAATAGGTCATGAAGAGTCAGAAATGACTGAAAAACAACTGAACTGAAAGCATATATATACATATATATACACATATATATGTACATATCTGTATGCATGTGTGTATATATGTATATGTGTGCATACACATGCATTTGCATATATGTGTACACATACTCGTACATACACACATACACACATATATGTAATACCACAAATCTAGAGGTGGAAGAGACTTTCAAGTCCATCAAATCCAACCCCTTCATCTTACAAATAAGGAAAATGAGACCAAGGAAGTTACTTCACTTGACCAACGCCATACAGGTAGTGTCATATGCAAGATTTGAACTCAGCTCTTTTGACTTTAGAATCAGCACTCTTTCTACAATGCCACCTAAGTTAGACACATAGCAAATGCAAGGTGATTTCAGGGGTGGAGAAGTTATTCAGCTAAGGACAATAAAAATGACTTCAGGTAAGAGGGGAGATTGAGCTGAGTTTTGAAGAAAGCTAGCTCTGAATCTCAGACACAGTCAACCCCATTCCTTCACCTAGTGCAGGATCACTAGCCACAAGGGCTCTATGGCACCCTTGTCCCAGGGCTTGGATAGATTTTCTGAGAAGTCAGGTACCCATTCTCTTATGCGGCTACAATTAGCCAGAAGGGGACCCCGCCCCACTTCCTGCTATCCCCCTCCCCCCACACATATCCGATTGAATTTGACCCATACAGGAAAATGTTTACTTTCACCCCTGCTTTAAGGGACCTTAAAAACCATTTAGGATAACCACCTTATATTACAGTTAACAAAGAATGTGCAGAGATCAAAAATAACTTTCTACTGATCATATAGCTAGTCAGTAATAGAGCCCAGTCGAACATTAATACTAGTGTTCTTCATGTTCTCTCCCTTGGCATGGCTTCTGGTCTCCTCACTGTCATGGTCGCCCTCCTCTTGATACACTCCAATGGGCAAAGGTTCTTCTTAAAGATGGCATAAAAACCTATACTCAAAATACAACGTGACCAACAAGGAGTACTGTAAAATTATCACCTCCCTCATTGTGGGCGCCATATAATCAGTTAATATATGTAAAGTACCTGGCAAATTTTAAACCACTACATCAGTGTTAGTTATTGTTTTCATCGTCATTATTGCTTAATACTACTACTAAATGTTACACGTATTAAAATGTAAACACAGAATGAAAATGAAAAGCTGGAACAAAATTTATAACAGTGTTAGCTATTATTTTCTTCTTTGTTACCGTTATTACTACTACTACTCAATAGTCTTACACTTACCTTTTTTTACAGTTACATTACACTGTTGGCTTCTATTGAACTCAGTCACCAAAACCCAAAGACCTTTGTCACATGAATTACTATATTTTTCATTATTAGCATTCTCTAATATAATTACTTATTATTTCGATTATTTGTGCTTAAACCTACTCATTACTGAGGATGCTTTTACTTAATTTGCATTTGCTTATGTTTCCTCTATTACTTTCTCTTTTAGTCAACAAATGGTCTGCAAAAGTTGTATTTAAGATTTTTGCCTTTTATTATTTCCTCGTGCTCTAGGACATGATAAATATTTGTAAAGTTACTAAATATTGAGAAATATTTACTGATGTTCTCATTCAGAAAATGCCATAAAATTTTCAAATCCAATTCTTCCCCCAGCTTGCACCTCTATAAGTTCCTTTTTATTTTTCTGTAGATTTATTTAGCTCTGAAAGAAAAACATAAAAACTTGCTTTAATTTTTATCTTACTATCTTTACCTATTTGCAGATTAGCTTTTCCTTTAACAACCTAGATGTTAAACTCTGTATATGTATTATTTTATTGTCTTTGAAACATAGACAGAACTGTTTCCCTCTTTGTTTCTTCTAAAATTGTGAATTTTTATTGCTGCTTCATCTGAAATCACGATTACAGTTCCTGCTTCCATGGAGGCTTCTATGCATGATGCATAGTAAATTTTGTTCCAACTTTTCATTTTTATTCTGTATTTATATTTTATAGGTTTCTTGCATACAGCAAATTGTTGTGTTTTGCCTTTTTATCCATTATACCATCCTCTTTCATTTTATTATAGAGTTCCAGGATAGACAGGAGTTCATCCCTGCACCCTACCTCCATCAGAGGATTAGTGGAAAGATCTAATGAAGTAATTGATGGGACATATATATATATATTATACATAATATATATACACACATACATATACTATATATACATACGTGTATATGTGTGTGAGCATATATACATACATACACATGTATGTGTGTATATATATCCATACATATGTATGTAATTGCCTTACAAATGTGAAAGATTGTTTGGGGATGAAGAAAAGCACACAAATGCTGATTAAACACCTACTATAGTTCAGACCCTGTGCAAAACACATTACAACTATTTCATTTGATCGTCACAACAATCCTGTCAGGCAGGTATTGTTATTATCCCTATTTTACAGTTGAGGAAGCTAAGGCAAACAAAGGTTAAGCAATTTGCTAGGAGTCACATAATTATTAAATATCCGAGAGTAGATCAGTGCTCTGTCCACTGTGCTGCCCACCTGCCTCACAGCCTAGAAAAAGAAATTTAAATTGAACAAGGAAATAATATGTTTGAGGTCTCAGTGCAGTGTAAGGACAAACTAAAAAGACAAGAGTGGGCAGGATTGAGGTTTATAAATTCATTGTTCTAGGCCAAGTCTAATTCCAATGAATACAAGAATTCAGACTCAGGATTAGACCTCTCTGAAACAGTCATGGACCATGCAACCAATAACAAAAGGACATTTCCATGGCAATTAATTAAAAGAAAATTAAATAAGGATAGAGCATTGATTCAGAAGAATAGTGCTCCTTAATGTTTCCACTTTCATCCCAAGGGCAACATCCGCAGAGAACGTTATGTTGATTTGGAGGGCATAGGATTCCATCATGACGGAAAAGTACCAGGTCCTTCACCTAGTCCTAGAAGGGTGTGTTTTCCCCACTGTTTGCTTAGGAATAAAGTCCCTAAGCCCTAGAGAGCGCACGAGGAGTGTGTTTTTCCTATTTCTTTATTGGTTTAGTCAGTGATTAAATTGAGTTGGGTAAAAGCTGAGCTTGAGAGAGCTGAGGGACAGTAGCTTGAGTCAGATGAGGAGGAAAAGCGAGATTCGTCTGATAAGAGCAATGTGAATACATAGGGAACCCAGCAGTCCCTACATGTTTTTTTAAATTTCTATTTTAAAAGAAAAATAGAGAAGATGGAAGGAAGGTCAAATGATAGAGGATGACTGTGACCGTCAAAAAAAATGTCTTAGATGCTAAAGCTCAGAATGAACAAGGTTGTTGAGTGAAACTAAAAACAAAAAGATTTCTTTCAGCTGGAAAAAGGGAATTAAAGAAGGAAGAAGGCCCTTGCTTGGAGTGGAGGGGATGATGACAATTGATAAGGAGAAGATAAGGAGGGGAAAAAATGACCAACAGGAAGTTGAGATCCAAGATAATTAAGGAAAGAGTAAGAGGGCACCCATTTGTTCTTAATGAATACAAATCCACCAGGTGAACTAGATCCTCAGGTACTCGTACCCTTTGTGGGTTTTCATTTATGCTTTAGTCTTTCCTTGTAGCTGCTCTTGCTGCTATAGGACTGGATCTCTTTGGATCCTTTGCTATAGGAAGTGGATCTCTCACTTTCACTTACAATGACTCTCCAGCTACCCAAACTTTCTCTTCTACAAAGCAGGCCATAACCAGACAATGGCCAATTGCCCAGGAATCACCAAACATCTCTGAGGTTTGCACTGCTCAGTTTTTTGTTTGAACTCTAACCCTCCCTGGTCAGTTCATTTAATAATTGGTGAGGGAAATCTACAGAGGAAATCTATGCCCTGAAGGAGAGTTCAAAGTCTATGCAAGCTACTCAGCTACTTTCCTGACTTTTTAAATATACATATTAGCTATTCCAAGCTTCACATGTTTATAAGGTGCGACTGAGTCTACTCAAATGTCTATATTTTTTAGAAGGTGCAAAATAATTCCCTCCAAACTGAAAGAGGCTTCCTTTTAGAACAAGATAGACAGGCAGGCAGAAAGAGATAGCTAGACAAATAGATGTGATATGATACAGGTGCATATAGATAAAGATGGAAATGAGATGGAAATAAATAATTGTCTAACCAAATCTGTGATTTCATCTATGTAGGGAGCACACAGTGAGAAAGAATACTCCCTACTGATGCACACTGGCACTTCTCTGCAATTTATCTCAGAGTTGTCTGTGGCACTGAGAAGTCAAGTAACTTGCCCAGAATCACACAACTATCTTTCCCTCCACTCCCTCTGTCCTCTTTTTCTCCACCTCACCTCCACAAATCTTTATTGAATTTAAATATATTTGTGTGGCTCTGTGTGTATTGGTATCAAAACAGACACAGGCATAGTTAGAGATAGGGATGGTATAGAGATATGAGAGGAGAAGGAGGAGGAGGAGAAAAGAAGAGAAAAGAAAAAGAGGAGGAGGAAAGTGAGAGTGTAGGAGGAACTATTTTTAGAATCGGGAAGATAGAAGTTCAACTCTCCCCCCAAAAATATGTATTTATCTGTGTGTAGAGATTATGTGTAGAGAGCCATATTTGTGATATCATCATCATAGGGAATTTCCAGCACAAAAACTCCTCCTTACTGCACATATCAACAACTTATCTGTAACTTAAATTCTTAGTGTTGCCTAGGACACCAAAGGAAAAGAGACTGGTCATGATCACACAGTCACTATGTGTCAGAGGCAGAACTTTAAACCAGGTCTTCTTGACTTCTGGGCTGGCATGGCATAGTAGATGTGTATGTGTGCGTGCATGTATGTGTGTGTATAGGGGGAGAAAAATATGAATGTATAGATAATAACAATAACTACTAATATTTGTATAGTGCCTACTGTGTGCTAGGTACTGTGTTGAATGCTTTACGACTATCTCACTTGATCCTCACAACAACCCTGGGAGGTAAGTGCTATTATTATCCCCATTTTACAGATGAGGAAACTGAAGCAGAGATTAGGTGACTTGTCCAGGGTTACATATCTAATAAGTGTCTGAGTGTGGATTTGAACTCAGGTCTTCCTGACTTCAGGACCCACATTATATGCACTACACCATGTAGCTGTGACAGATAGACAGACAGATAGATAGATAGATAGACAGACAGGTAGGGAAGGAGGGAGGGAGGTAGATTGTAGGGGGGAAAGAGGGAAAGAAATGATAGAGATGGATAGATTATGTACACAAATCAATAGATTGATAAAGAAAATACATATTTAAGAATATAGGCATTTGTATATACATCTATGTATACATATTATGTGGATGTATATAAATAGATGTATATATACATATATATTTCCCTGCTCTATAAAATAAAGAGTTTTTAATAGGTGATTTCTAAGCTCTCTCAACTCTAGATTTTACAATTAAAAAAATTCAAAAGTCCAACCTCGTAACATGTTTACAAGCAAGCAATATAGATCCCGTTGCAGCCTTATGTGGATATCCATCCATTAACATCTCCCATGGTACTTGTTCTGTAGCAAAATAAGAATTTTACCACTCCCTTGCTTCTACAAGACTGCACAAATCACAACATCTCATATTTCCATTGCATTATATAGTTTACAAAGCATTTCCATCACAACAACCTCAGCCAGCAGATAATGCAAATATTATTAACCTCATTTTACAGATGACGAAAGGAGAGGGTATGATTTGACCATTAACTAGCTAGTAAAGTAAAAACTTTTATTTTTTTCACTTTTTATTCTGCATTTAATAAACATACCAAAAAAATAAAGAGAAAGTATTTCCATTTACAAAATAAAACAAAAAAATATTATATGTGAAACACAGAACCTCTTACATACAGCTTGCCTTTTTCAGGTATGTAATAACATCTAGAATGTGTATAGGGTTTTAAGGTTTATGAAGCATTGTAGATATGTCATTTCATTTGATCTTCACAACAATCCTATGCAGTAGGTATCATTATCATTTCCATTTTACAGTCAAAGAAACTGAGACTGAGAGAGGTTAAGCGACTTGCCCAGTGTCACAGAAATACTAAATGAGGCAATAAAATGAACCAATGAAGTCAGGAAGACTTGACTCCAAGTCCAACACTCTTCATTGACCCACCTAGCTACCTACTAAAAAGAAATTTAATGTTATCTTCAAAACTGACCTGCACGTTTGTATAGCCTTCCGAACATCTTTTTGCTCTCTCCTTTGAATTTTTTAAATGTTTCAGTGGCCTTCATCGTATTTTTCTTACCAACTTTATTTTTCTTATTTTTTCCTTTTCTAAATCTTTCCTTCCCTTTACCTCACTGAGAAATTTTTTTTGAAAAACAAAAAATAAAGCCCTCAACAATCCATACATAGTCTAGCAAAGTAAAAGCCCATATGGATCATGTCCAAAAACATCTTTTCCTGCATTTCAACTTTGTCACCTTTTTGTCAGGAGGTGAGCCCCTTGTTTCATCTTGATTCTTTTAGACCTGAAGTTTATTGTTGTATTAATGAGATTTCTAAAGTTTTTCAAAGTTGTTTTCCTCTATAATTTTATCATCATATGAATAATTCTCCTAGTTCTTCTCACTTTGCTCTTCCCAGATTCCTCTGAAACTGTCCATGTCATCCTTTTGTATGACATAATAATATTCTATTACATTGATATGCTGTACTTTATTAATTTATTTAGCTTTAGGAAGACAGCTCCTTAATTTCTAATTTTTAGCTACTATAAAAAGCCAATATAAATATTTTTGTATGTATAAGTCCTTTTCTTATTTCTTTTATTTCTTTGGGGGTATAAGCCCTATAGTGGCATAGCTGGGTCAGATGAATAATTTTTGGACATAGTTCCAATTGCTTTTCAGATTGGCAGGTCCATTTCACAGTTGTACCAACAATATACTGCTGTATCTCTTTTTCCCAAGTCTCTCCAAGATTTGTCATTTTCTTTATCCATCATCTTGGTCAGTTGGGTGGGTGTGAGATAGAACCTCAAAGATGGTTTAATTTGCCTTCTCTAATTATTAGTAAATTAAAATACATAAGGTTGTTGATAGCTGGGATTTCTTCCTTTGAAAACTGCCTATTCATTTCCTTTACACACTTATCGATGTGGGAAATATCTCTTAGTCTTATAAATTTGAATCAGTTCCTTACTTTTCTTGGATATGAAACTTTTATCAGAAAAACTTGCTACGAAGGTTTTCTACCAGTTACTTGTCTCCCTTGTAATTTTAACTACATTAGATTTGTTTCTATAAACTCTTTTAAATACAATTGTATACAATCAAAGTTGTCCATTTTGTTTGTGTGAAGTCTTTCCCCTACCCATAGATACAAAATGTAATTGCTTTCTTGCACTTCTAATTTGTAGTGTGACCTTTTATATTTGTCTTTCGTGAGAAGTGGGTCTATACCTACTTACTTCCGAGCTGCTATCTACATTTCTCAGCCATGTTTGTCCTTCTCCTTGTAAATGGGGTCTTTGGAATTATCGAACACTATGCTACTGTGTTTGTTTCTATAAAATATATACCTATCCTATTTCACTGATAGATTTCTCTTTTTTTAAACCAATGCCAAATTTGCTCATTGATAACTGCTTTTAGAATAGTTTGAGGGGCTGTACTGATAGATCCCTTTTCTTCTAACATTTTTTTCAAAGAAGCAAGTAGATTCTTGACCTTTTGTTTTTCCATATAAATTTTGTTGTCATTTTTCTAGTTCTATAAAATACTCCTCAAGCAGTTTGATTCATACAATATTAAATAAGTAAATTAATCTGGGTTGTATTGTCCTTTTTATTACATTGGCTCAACCTTCCCATGAGCAATTAATGCTTCTTTAATTATTTAGGTCTGTCTTTTTGCAAAGAGTGTTTTTACAGTTGCATTCATTAGGTGTCTGTGTAAAGTAGTTACACTCCAAACACTGCGTAATTTCTCTAGTTATTTTGAATGGAATTTCTCTTTCTAATTCTTCCTAGAGTTCTTGACTCTAACCTTCCTGGGTTAAAATGGAAACGTTGGCAAAGATGCTATATGAAAGGTCTAGGGGAGCCCAATTCATCCACTTTTAAAACAGCAATGATCTAAAAAGTGTACTAAGATCAAGCAACGACCAGAATGACCAAAGAAAAGCTTCAATAAACTTTTTCATCCATCACAGACCTGAACAAAAAATTAACCAGAAGTTGCAGACATTAGAAATGTCTTGCCAGAGAAATGCGATCTTTTCCCCACAGTAAATTACCTCTTCATTTTCAGCAGCTGGTCCACTTTATAATTTGTAATCTCTGTTTTCAGGGTTTCTTGAAAAAAATGGTTAAAGTGTTACTATCACACATTTGTGGAACTATCTGTAAGTTCTGCAAGAATCAGTACTTCATTGGCCTTTCTATGTATGTATAGATTCTACTCATTTTTCATCTTCTACTCTAAAAAGCTAGCTTAGCTTTTACTCCTGGCTTTCTATTATCTGCAAATGATAAGCCTGTAGCAATGGTCCAGAGAACAGATCAATTACAGTTTCAGTCCCATCTGGAGAAGAAGTATTGTACACAGGGAGAAAGTCAGGCCCCCAAAGGAGTGCCATAATGATAGGACCCTTGGGTGATAGCTCTGAGAGGAATTTGAGAGAGGTCACCAGAAGAGTGTGAGGTAAGGCATGCTTCTCTAGACATCAGCGGTCTGAAACAAAGCCTCATTTGCCCCTTGCAAGTTAAACCTTGACCTCCTTTCTTCTTTAGGTCTGCAGCTCCCATTTACAAGCATCCCTGTACAAAGAGAGAGACAGAGCCTCTTTGGAATGATCTGGAGCACTGCCCTGAGGAAGCTAAGACTGGGAATGGAAAGTAGACTGGGGACTCTGAAGACTGAAGAGAGCTTCCTTCAAACCTGTTTACCACACTACATTCCTCTAAATATACTCATCCCTAGGTTAAAAACCCTTCTAATTACATTAGGAACAGCCGAAATAAGAAGCCTTTAATAAAGGTAAAAACACACGGCCCCATTTAATCTACACGTGCAGAATATATTAATATAATTTTAAATGTATGAGCCAGATATAAAGAGCATTTCAAAAAATCACAAGCAGCGCTTTGTGGTGATTTAGAGGTTATTACCATGAACTGGGTCTTTAAGACACAAACACTCAGGTGGAGACACGCGCTCATGCTCAACCAAAATGGTGAGAACAACCAGCACCTCATAGTACAGCCTTGTCCTCCTGAGGTTTTCAGGAATGGGAGCCAGGCTGGTTTTTGGATCCGAGGCTTGAGGTGGAGTGGGTAGCACTGTACTGGAATCATTTAAAACAGGGTAATTCAGGACTGACCAGATGGGTTGCTATGCTTGGGTCCTGATAACACTCATTGGGCAAGTCTGAGCAAGCTCCTCACCTTCTCTGGCCTTTGATTCTCTTGTCTGTGGGAGCCTGATAGCTTCCTTGCCTCTCCTCGAAGAACCCAAGTGCACTCTTTAAAATAACTCACATTTGTCATAAAAAGCTCATGTTTTTACAATACTTTAGGGTCTACAAAGAGAGGGAGATCTGAGTACCAGTTCCACCTCAGACACCAATTTGGTCTCTTGGTGTTTCTAAGATTCCTTAGGACCTATTTATTAGGGGATAAACAGGTTTCAATTAGTATTGATGAAGGACATTTCTTACAAAGACAAAGTCACATGTTCTTCAAACTTGAACAAAGTTGGCAGACCACTTTCCACAAAACATTAAAACCTTACAAAAATTCTTGGAAGCATGTGGAACAGGTGTTATTGGTTTCATCTTTTGGGGGATGGGTGGGGATTGGATCTGTGATTTCAATCAATCAAGAAGCATTTATTAAATGCTTACTATACACTAGACATTGTGAGTAAAGGGGTGAGGAGAGGTTGAGGAGGGATGCAAAGGGGAAAAAAGCACATAGTCCCTACCCTCAAGGATCTTGCATTAATGAGTAAAATGTATTTAAATTGGTACATAGAAGATACATACAGAGTAGATGAAAAGTGCTAACAGATGAGAGTGGGGGAAGATAGATCAAAAAGTCCTTTTTTTTTAAGTATAGGGAACTGTCCGTGAAGATATTCTCTATTGATAGGTGGCACATTGGATAGAACAACCTGGAGTCAAGGACCTGAGTTCAGATATGACCTTAGATACTTCCTAGTTGTGTGACTCTGGGCAAGTCACTTAACTCTGTTTCCCTCAGTTTCCTCATCCATAAAATGAGCTGGAGAAGAAAATGGAAAAACCACTCCAGTATTTTTGCCAAGAAAACCTTAAATGTTTCATGAAGAGTCAGGCATGCCTGAAATGACTGACACCTCCATTATAATTTACAGTCTCACCTGTGTTATTGAGAGATTTAGTAGCTTCCCCCAGGTCACACAGCCAAAGGCAACAGAGACAAGATTTAAACCCAGATTGCCTAACTCCCATACCAGCTTTCTCTCTACCACATTACACTGCTCTCATTTGCCCACTTCACCTTTACAGAGCACTCTACATACCTTATCACATCCAAACCCCACAAAAACCCTATGAAGTGTCCCTTCCAAGTAATGTCATTTCCATTTTATAGATGAGAAAATGGAATCAATTGTGAGACATGGGAAGCACTGGCACTAGATTACTCAGCATGGTCTGCCCACATCAGAGAGGGTGCCGTGCTCCATGAGCAAAGTAGAATTGCAGTAGCTCAAAAAAAATGTGATACACAAATTTAGAGATATCTCCACTCCACATGTTCACATGGACTATTTGTGCCTGAACTGTGGTGGACCCTTCCAAGCTCATGTTGGTCTGATCAGTCATAGCTAGACACACTGTACCTTGTCCCCAAAGCAATGGTGTCATTTTGGTCCTTTTCAAGAATGGACAACAACCATAGACGAGAAAATTAAGGCTCAGAAAGGTTACAAAGTTTGCCCCAGGGAAATAATAAATGTGACTTGTCCAAAGTCACAAAGTTAGTAAGTGACAGAGTTAAGTCTGAATCCTGGTCTTTTGGCCTCCTGAATCTGTACTCTTAATCACTATAATACCTGGTCACTACCTCTCAGAAGAAAGGCACAGTACTTTACAGAAAAGGGAGCATGATGTAATGGAAAGGAGAGGGCTGAACTAAGAGTCAGGAGACTTGAGTTCTCTCCATGACTTTGTGGTTAGCTACACGACTTCAGGCAAGTCACATCCACTCTCTAAAATAACAAGACTGGACAAGATAATTTCTGAAGTCCCTTCCTTGTCCCAAGACCTTCTCAGAGTTTTTTTCCTCTAAGCAATTTTGCTTCCTTGCCTGAGACAGGCAGGCTCAAATGTGAAGGGGGGAAACCCACCAAGATATCAGGGGTTTGCTCCCCTGGAGCTTGGTTTGGCTCAGTGCTGTGATTGAAGCTGGTTTATTCCTCTCTTTGTTTATATTGACTGCATTTTATGATGCTTTGGTAGTTGCCAGTAAAATATTTATTTAGCAGTGAAAACATTCTGCAAATGATTTTCCTCTCCCAGAGGGAACAATTTCTCCACCTGCTAAAGTGACCCAGAGCTGTTTCTGTGCCAAGCAATCACGTATTGATAAACCCTCTCCCCTGGCAAGAGTGCATATGAATGCCTTGCATCAGACTAGGCCAAATCCACATAGCTAGAATTTATTAGAAGAGCATGTTATCATGAAAGATCAGATGTCTTGTTTTCAGCTGCTGTAGCCACCCCTAAGAAGAAACACACTTTTTTAAAGTTTCCAAATATTTCTATTTAAGACTATTTCTACATGATGCCCAGTGTCAGGGGGGAAAGTGAAAAATTCAGTCAGGCATCCAGATGTTTCTAAATAACCAGATGTTTGGCATCACTTAAGCCAAACATGGAGGGGTTTGGCTGAATTTTTTTACTCTTCACCCCAATAGGCTGTTCTATTCAGATATGGCCTGTGGCAATTTGTAGTTGAACTTGACAGGATCTGTCCCTGGAGATCTTTTGACTTGGCCATGATACCAACAACCTCTCAGTCTTTGAAAAAATATCCTCATTTTATTTCATTACCCCACCACCTCCAGCTTCCTTCTCTGCCCTTAACCCCACTTTCGACAACTCACTTGTTCTGTACAGTTCGTAGAAGCTGAACTCTTATGTTTCATTTCTACTGTTTCTGTTGGAAACAGGGCAGGACAAAACATGCCAAAAACGGCAGAGACCAAGATACTAAACCGACATATGAAGGAGGGCAGGAGACCTTGGGGTTGGGTGGGGGTGGGGAGGAATAGAGCAGGGAGGAGATCAGAGAGTAATAGAAGGAAGCAATTTAGTATCAAGTAGCTCATTTCTAATTTTAAAAATCTGGAGAAATATGATCTTGCATACTAAACTTGGAATATTTGATCATGATCTCTGAAGGATTTGAAAGGCAATGAGATAGAGCTAAAACAAAGCACATAGCCTGTCAATCAGGACACCAGAGTTCTAGCATTGTCAGTTTCACTTTATGCTCTGGGATAAGTGACTGAACCTCACTGGATCGCGGTTTCCTCAGCTAAAAAATGAAAGGATAAGAATTAATTACCTTTAACCTTTCTTTGAATTCTAACATTCTATGATTCTACTTTACCAAGTTAAATAGAACCTCTGGTTATATATTCCATGGACTTTCACTATGATTAGAAAATGTTTCTGGTTATGATATGAAGCAATCAGAGGATAGTACAAGATAATATACTGTCAAATTTAAAATCATGTAGAGACTGTAGACTGTACCATGCAGTGTATAGTGGATAGAGAACCAAGCCTGAAATCAGAAACATCTCTGTTCAAATCCAGTCTCAGACACTTAAGAGCTATATGAATCTGGGTGAGTCGTTTAACCTCTGCCTCAGTTTCCTCATCTGTGAAATGGGGATGATAGCACCTATTTCCAATCCAATCCAATAAACACTTATTAAGTGCCTATTATTGCCAGACCTGTGCTAAATGCTGGGGATACAACTAATAAAAAGAAATACCACCCGTACCCTCATTACAATCTAATAGGGGAAGACAACACACAAAAAAAATGAAGGAAAGGGGAACAGGAACACCAGCGGGGATCTGAGGGGGATGTCTTATTCTATGGAGTTGGAAGGGGAGCAGATGCAGAGTAGAGTGCCTCCCAAAGTCCAGTCTCTGCTATCCATAAAGGAAGGCACTGGCCCTCCATCCTCCAGCCTTCCAATCAAAGGGACGAGGAAGCTAAGGGAGGTTGTGTCTATCCAGACGGAAATGAGAGGCAGGACAACAGATTCAAAGTGAATCGAGGCTTCCTAAGATTGTTGTGAGGATTCCATGAGATCATATCCATAAAGCAATGCCTGGCACATAGTAGGCACTATAGACATGTTTATTGTCATTATTACTAAAGGTTACATAAATGTGAGTTTTTATTATTGTTATTATTGGGTGCCGTAAGAATTGAGTGAAAGCTGGAGCCCATGAATCATTCAATCCGTAAGCATTTATTAAATACTTACTATTCTGCAAGCTCTGTGCTAAGGAAGACTTCCCTGGGGGAAAAAAATGGAAATTAACTTGGAAATTGTAAAATAATCAGAGAAATCAAATTCCAGCACTCTTGTTTACTAACAACATGGTTTAAACCAATAAGGTTTACTTCCTTAGACAAGGGGAAGTTAGGTGGAACCATAGTGCACAGAGCCCTGTGCCTGGAGTCAGGAAGACTCGTCTTCATAAATTCAAATCCAGTTTCAGGTATTTAATAGCTATGTGACTTTAGGCAAGTCACTTAACTCTGTTTACCTCAGTTTCCTCATCTGTAAAATGAACTGGAGAAAGAAATGGCAAAACACTCCAGTATCTTTGCCAAGAAAATCCCAAATGGGGTCATGACTGAACAATGTCACTTGTCCTTTCTCAGCATATGTTTACTTCTCTAAATCTATGACTCTATATGCTAGAATAATCTTATTAAATGTGTAAACAATGCAAGAACCATTACCATTGATCCCTATTTTTATAGGTGAAAAAATTATAGTTCAGAGGATATTTGTCTAAGACCACATAGCTCATATATGTTAGTAGCTAGATTTGTAATTAGATCTTTCATGATTCCAAACCCAGTGTTCTTTCTTTTTTTTGTAAATTCAATTTTATTACAAACTTAATAAGCAAGAACATTTCAATATACAAAAGAAACCAAAAAAGCATTGAGTATACAAAGATGAACCTCTATTAACATTGAATCTGTGACTGTTTCTTTTAACAGCATGTATTAAATTTAACACAGTAACAAAATTGTCTCATTCATTTTTGTCCCTTTCTGGACTTCTTTTGGTTTTTTTCTGTGTATTTTTAAATGTCTACTTGGTTCTTTTTCTTGTCTTTCTTTTTACATCACAAACTACCCTCTCCCCCTCATGCACCACAAAAGCTGTCCCTTGTAAATATGTGTGTGTGTATGTATGTATCATCAAGGAAGAAAGGTCCAGCTCTTTTTACCAAGCCATCTTGTCCCTCATTGATAAGGAGTAAAATGAGGAGGGAGAGTGGAGGAGGGAAAAAGAAGGAAAGATATTTCCAGCATGGGCAATTTGCATGAACAAGATGTGGCAAAGGAATTAGGATAGTGTACATCTGAAGGGCAGGAAGCAAATCCATGACTGAAGGGCAAGTTATATAATGATAAGTGGTGATAAATATAGCTGAACAGAACACGTGGGCTTAGTCTCAAATACCTGGCTAAGAAGTTCATAATGCATCTCATAGAAAATAGAATCATAAGTTAAATAGAATCATAAGAAATCATAAGAAAATAGAATCATAAGTTGCTGAGTATCACTAAACTAGGGCTAGGAATTGCTGCTATAAGTCCTTCCAGCTTATTTAGAACTTGGTGCCATGTTGGTGTTAAATTATGAGTACAGATCAGCCAGAGGATAACCTCACTATTTGGATTATAAGGGATCTGTTCTTAGTCAATCAGACTGAACATACTATCTGGGAGGCAATCTGGGAGTTATGAAATCACAGCCACATTAAGATCATAAATCTAGTCCAACCCACTCTTTTAAAAGAAGGGGAAATTGAGGCCTAGAGAGGATATATGACTTGCTCAAGATCATATAAGTAGTACACATGAAAGGCAAGATTTGAATTCAGTGTATGTAACTTCATTACCAACCTACCACCTCCTTTTCCCAGCTTCTATCTGGATTCACTCAATACACCACTTGGGATTAGATTTAGATTCAGGACCAGGGACTCTTAGAGCTAGAAAGGATCTTGGAACCCTCTGCCACCATCTTCCCCTTTTTATATAGGAGGAGAATGAGTCTCAGAGAAGTTAAATTGCTTATCCAAAGTCACATGACTTGTGTATGGCTAACCTAAGGAAGTAAGGAGTCAAATTTGGTTAGAGTGGAAGCCCTCTCACCTAAGAAAGGATACTGAGAAATATTTTGAGAGAAACACTATGAGAGACATGGTGTTAGAGACATAGTCTTAAAAATACAATGTCAGAAAAGTGCTGTGAGAAAAACAACATTAAAGAGACATATATTACTTTCAGGCTGAGTTAAAGCAGAGGTGAGAAGACAAATATAACAGGGGTGGTGCAGCTAAGGCACCTGGGGCCCCTCAACAAGCAGCCAATGAACCTGCACAGCTCCATCACCTCAATTACACTGGGACATGTACCTGCCCAGCTTCATCACTCCTGTCAAACCAAAAAAGGACGAGAAATAACAAACAGAACCAGAAATAGAAGTACAGTGGAATGGGAAATAAAGAACATAAGAAAAATAGAGACAAAATGATACATAACCAGAAAGAGACAAGGTGACACATAAGCAGACAGAAAAAAACACAAGGCACCCAAGAATATAAGCTACCTTAACCTACAATGTCATTCTGTGGCCTCACTTCTTTCTTTTTTCCCTATAGATATATGAATTTTATAGTATTTTTCTTGCAATTATGTCAAACATTTTCATATTAGTCATTTTGTACAAGAAGACTTGAATAAAAGAGAAAATGAAAGAAAGTGAAAAAGATAGTGAAAAATGGTCTATATTCAAACAAATAAGTTCTTTTTCTGGAGGTGGATAGTATGCTTCATCATTAGTCCTTTGGGGTTGTCTTGGATCATTGTATTACTGAGAATAGCTAAGTCATTCACAGTTCCTCATTGAACAATATTGCTGTTACTGTTATACACATTCTCCTAGTTCTGTTCACTTCACTATGCATCAGTTCATGTAAGTCTTTTCAAATTTTTCTGAAGTCATTCAACTTGTCATTTCTTATAGTACAACAACATTCTGCACAATCATATACCCCAGCTTGTTTAGTCATTCTCCAATTGGATTTTCAGTTCTTAGCCACCACAAAAAGAGCTGCTATAAATAGTTTTGTACAAATGAATCCTTTTTCCTTTTTTTGTTGTCTTTGGGATATAGACCTAGCAATGGTATTTCTGGATCAAAAGTTATACACAGTTTTATCGCCCTTTGGCCATAGTTAGAATGGTTGGATTGGTTCATAACTCTACCAATTACGCATTAGTGTCCCAGTTTTCCCACATCCCTTCCAACATCCAACATTTTCCTATTTTGTCATATTAGCCAGTCTGATAGGTGGCTCCACTCCCTTCTAACAGGCTAGTTTGAGTAACACTGGACCTACTTTTCATTTTCATCAGGGAAGAGGCTAATTTCTGTACCATTTTTACACAGGACCCAGCCAGATAGAGTCTCACCCCCATCTTTGTATCCCCTCAAACATGCTATGTTGGCTGCCAAAGGTACATCTCATCACTTCCCACTGAGTTCAGTCCATCCTTGGTTTCTTATGTTGCTTCCTCTGCTTGATTTACTGGATTTACTGAGTTATATATGTCTGTTCTGCTCCCCAGTATAGAGGGGACAGCGATTGAGAAGAGTCCCTAATCAGTTTGATGAGTTTATAGGATAGGGCTCCAGAAAGCATCTCCCCATGGATAGTACATATATTCACACTGATCCCTTATTTAGAGTACACAAGAAACTCATAATTGTCTTTCAGTAATGAGGGCTGACTCCAAGACAACTGGCTGAATGAGATTAACAAGGAGCCTGCCCTATCTATGGTCTATAAAAGTGAGCTGCCAGAGCAATCTCACCTCCTTGAAAATATTTCTCTTTTTCCCTATTTAGAAGAAACACTAATACATATATGGTCATGAAGGAATGAGTCCTATGTCAAATACACTTTTCTTCAAGAAACTTTAATGATCGCATTGATGCAAGAGAACATAAAAATGCTTGCCCATAACTTTCTAAACATAGGTCAGAAATTTGTTCTTGAGACTAAACTTCATCAGCCCAAGAAATGAAGGAAGGAAGGAAGGAAGGAAGGAAGGAAGGAAGGAAGGAAGGAAGGAAGGAAAGGAGGGAGGGAGGAAGAAAGGGAGGGATGGTACAGAGAGAAAGGGAAAAAGGAAAGAAGAAAAGATTGGTGGCGACAGAGGCCGGTGGAAGAGGGACTGATTAAGAACAAAGGGGTGAACCTTCTAAGATTTTAGAATTTTAAATAAAGGTCTTTTGTGAATATTGCTGAACATTTAAAAAATCTAAATATGAAGACTACAGAGAAATTTGAGAAGATGCTCATGAACTGATGCAAAGGAAAATAAACAAAACCTGGAAAAGTATACTGGCAACAACTACAACAATATAAATATAGGAAAAAAGAAAAAAACTAAACATTCTATAATTATAATGATTAATATTGGCCCAAAATAAGAAGAGGAAAAATAATATTCTTTCCTCCATTCTTTACAGAGGTAGGGTACTGCGTGTGCACGTTGCAAATACCGTCAGACTTAGTTGGTATGTCAGTAGGTTTTGTTAATCTAACTTCTTTCTTTTCTTGATT
Organism: Notamacropus eugenii; assembly: GCF_028372415.1. Taxonomy (NCBI): domain Eukaryota; kingdom Metazoa; phylum Chordata; class Mammalia; order Diprotodontia; family Macropodidae; genus Notamacropus; species Notamacropus eugenii. The sequence continues at coordinate 422,900,275 of NC_092874.1, forward strand.
TTTAATTCTTTGTTATAAGGGATGGCTCTTTTGGTAGAGGTGGGAGGAAGGTATGTTAAAATGAAGGTGATATAAAGATGCTAGTAATAAAAATTAGAGGGGTTGAGAGATCATAGATTTAGGGCTCAAAGAAACATTATGCATCATCTAATCTAAATTTTAAATGACAAACTGAGGCCCAGAGATGTTCAGTGATTTGCCCAAGGTTGCATAGGCAAAAAGTAGCAAAAACTGAGTTTCAAATCTAAATCCTTTAACTTTCAACCGAGGATTCTTTCTATTTGCCCTTGCTGTTTCTAACTGATGTGTTTTCAAGTTGGACTACTCAAATAAACATCAAACGGGCTCATGAGTTGTAGTTTTTTAGTGGCTGTTAACTCAAATTATACCTTGAATCTACAGCCTGGGAGCTCAGGTAATGCAAGGAAAAGAGCGCATATAGGTACATAAATAATATAGTAAGCTAAGATAATTGGAATTATTTATAAAATAAATCCACCAAAGTCTTAGATCAAATGGCACTTAAACTTTCTAACCAAATCCCCATCTAAAGTCATACAGATCAAGTTGATGTCTTCTTTTTATAAACATCTCCATTCCTCTGAGTTCTTTGATGTAACTCATTGGTTCATTCTTCCAGTCCTGTTCTCACTCTCAATTAGGTAGGCAGTCACATGAAGACATGGCAGCCTTTTTAGTTTCTGATCCAGATTATTACAAAAGATGCTGTTCAATCATTTATTCATTAAGTTTTATTTATTAAGTGGTCACTCTGTACCAGATACTATCCTAGGTACCAGGAAAACAAAAACAAAAAATGAAATAATCTCAGCCTTTAAGGAGGTTACATTTTATTGAGAGAAAGCAACATGTGTTTGTGCAAATAAAACAAAGCCATTTGTAGAGATGGGGACTAGTAATTGGAGAATCAGAACAGGCTTCTCATAAAAGGTAGCACTTGAACTGAGCTTTGATGGAAGATAGGTAATCTACAAGGTGGAGGTGAGAAGGGAATGCATCCCAAGCATGAGGAATAGACTATACAAAGAAGGTAGGAGGTAACATGTTATATATAAGGAAAAGCAAGTAAGAGTTTGACTGGAACATAAAGTTTGCGAGGGGGAGTATATTTACTAAGCATGGAAGGTTAGACTGAAGTCAGATTGTGAAAAGCTTTAAAAGACAAAGAGAGAAGTTTTTATTTTATCTTCCAAGTGGTAGGAAGTCATTGGAGTACACTGAGCATAGGAGAGTTATAGTTAAGCCTATGCTTCAGGAATATGAAATTGGCAGTTTATAGAAGATGAATAGGATAGGAGAAAGGCTAGAAAAATATTTAGGAGGCTCTTGAAATAGTCCAGGTGAGAGGTAATGAGAATCTAAACCAAGGTGGTGGCAAATTTAAAATCTGTGAAGGCAGGCTTGGTAAGAATTAGCAACTGATTGTACATAAGGGGTGAGGGAGAGAAAAGAGTGGAGGATTGCAAAACTGGGTGACTGGAAGGATGGTGATCCCCTAATATAAACAGGAAACTCCAGGAGAAGGCTAGATTTTGAAGGAAAATACAACTAATTCTGTTTTGGACATGTTAAGTTTAAGATATATCAGTGACACCTAGTTGGTGTTGTGGTACTAGAGTCCAGCTGAGAAACTAAGGTTAAAAAGATAAATCTGAGAATAATCTGCATAGAAATGAGAGTTAAACCTGTGGAAAGTGATGAGCTCACTGAGACAAAATGTAGAAAGAAAAGGAAAAAGGTCCAGAATAAATTCTTAGGGGTACACTCATGCCTGAGGATAGGGATCTAGCAAAGGAGACTGTTGTAATAGTTTACCTTCTCCAAATAAAAAACTGTCCAGTGAAATATGCCTGTCTATTGAATGTGCATGCAAGAGGTAGAGCTTGTAATTTGTGCACATGAGAAAAAAAGAAAGCAAACAGAAGAGAGGCAAGAGAGATAATATTCAGGGATAAAAGGAAAACTCAAGAGATACTGGTTTCATTCTTACATATGAGAGATAGCACCATAGAATTGAAGAACTCTAGATGCAAAATCATGGACTTTCCATTGGAAGGGGTCTCCGCCATCTAGTCCTACACAACATGAAAAAAAATCTCCAATATAACTTACCATTTGGTCCTCCCCACCCACCTTTGCCTGAAGACTTCTGGTGAGCAAGATCCTACTACTGCACCCCCTCATCATCACCAGCTCTCACACCTGAGGTAGCTTCTTCCATTGCTGTGATGTTTTGTTAGAAATTTTCCTGACATTATGCCCAAATTTGTCTCTGCACCTTCTACTCGTTCCTCCCAGATCCACTCTCTAGGAGGAAGTAGAATAAATTTAATCCCTCTTCCATATGACAGTGTTTATTTAAGTACTTGAAAATGACTGTCATATTTCCCTGAGACATCTCTTCTCTATATCAAACATCCCCAGTTCCTTCAACATAAGACTTAAACTCAGGGCCTTTCACCATACTGGTTGACCTCCTCTAGAGGGTCTGGAGCCTATCAGAGTTCCTCCTAAAATATGGTACCCAGAACTAAACACAACACTAAAGTTATGATCTGATGAGGAAAGAGTACAGCAGGATAATCAGCTCCTTGTTCTTGGAAGGCAGGTCCCTATTAATGCAGCCAAAGACAGCATTAGTTTGTATGACTTCAGCAGCACACTGTTAATTTGCATCTAGATAGCAACCCACCAAAATCCCTAGATCTTTTTCAAACTGCTGTCTAGCCATGTCTTCCTCATCTTCTACTTGTACTGTCAAATTTTTAATCCAAAGGCAAGATTTTTTATTTCTATTAAAATTAATTTTACTAAATTGAGCCCAATATTCTAGTTAGTCACTATATTTTTGGACACTAACTCTGTCATCTACTGTTAGCTATCCCTATATATCATCTGAAAATGTGGTATTGCTTGTCATCTATGCTTTTATCTAAGTCATTGAGAACAGTGGTAAACAGCACTGAGTGAAATATAGATCCTCAGGGGCTTCCAGTGGAGATCACTCTCCAAGTTGACATTGAATCATCAATTACTACTCTTTGGAGCTAGTTAAACCATTTCTGAATTAATCTAATAGTTACGTTGTCTTATTCACATCTCTTGATCTTCCCTACAAGAATAGAATTAGGACAATGTATCAAAGATTTAGCTAAAATCCAAAGTAAACTATAACTAGCGCTCTATTGATCTATCCTATTAGAAAAGGAAATAAGCTTAGTCTGGCATGACCCATTCTTGATAAAGTCATTCCAGATTTTGGTAATCACCACATCTTTTCTGTATGCATGCTAACCACATCCTTAATAATACATCCGAAAATTTTGCCAGAAATCCAAGTCAAGCTCACAACCCTATACTTTGCCAATTCCAATCCCCTCCTTTTTTAAAAAAAAAATTGTGACATTTACCCTCTTCTATTTCTTCAGTATCTCTCACTCTGTAAAACCTTTCAAATGTCATAGGGTAACTCGGTTATTACATCTGCCAAATCTTTCAGGCAGATAGGTAGTGCAATGTGTAGAGTGGTGGGCTTGGAGTTGGGAAGAACATGATTTAAACCCAGCCTCAGACAACTTAATAGTTGTGAGACTCTGAGAAAGTCACTTGCCTTTAGTTTCTTTAACTGTAAAATGAGGATAATAATAACACAGATATCCCAGGCTTAATGTAAGATTCAAATGAGATAATATTTGTAAAAAACATTTAGCAAATGCAAGGCACATAGTAAGAGCTTAATGAATGCTTTTTCCATTTCCATCATCCAAGTATATAGTTCAACTGGGTGAAGTGACAGCTCAAGGTCAGCTGGATGCTTATCTATCTATTTATTTTGGGTATCAACTATTAGTCATTCTTGTTCTATCCTTTCAAGTCCAAAGAAATAAGCAACTCTTCATTCTTCCACTTGTCAGTTATCACCCTCACATGCACCCTGAGCTTCTTTGATAGTTACTTCTCTTTTCCCTAAAAAACTTTTAAACAAATCATTTGCATTATCCTTAGTTTAACTTTTGAGCCTCGGCCCATTCTGAAATTTGAGCATTCTTGACAAGATCAGGACACAGTTTTGTGTTTACTGCTATCTGCTCTTATTTATTCTTTTTATGTCTCTTCTTTCTTCTCTAAGTTGGTTGGTGAATTACCTGTGCAGCCACATTCATCCTCTAAGACAACTGCATTATTTCCTCTTGACTGCAATATTTTCTGTTTTCACCTTCAGAGTTTCATTGGGTATTTCCTAGCTGTGAGGATTCCAGCATGGTACAAGGAACTGAAATCTGAGCTTTGAATCAGAAAACCTGCTTTTCATCTTCACCCTGTCATTTACTAGTAAATAACCTTGGGTAATTTATTTCAACTTTCTGAGGCACAGTTTTCTTATCTATAAGATTAGGGATCACACTAGATGATCCATAAGGTCCCTTTTAGTTCTAAATCTCATGTCTATTTACAAAAGGGATCGCCCAGTCATCTGCACCATGAAAAGAGTGGAAAGGCCTGGATTCAGATACTGCTATTACTACCCATGTGACCTCGGATTCATCACTTTATTTTTCTGGATTTCACTTTCCATATATAAAAAGAGGTACTGATTTGACTAAATGTTCTCTAAAGTCCCTTCCAATTCTAAATTTGTGATTTAATGATGTAATTGGCTTCTCAGAAAACCATAGATTGCCAGAATCAGAAGAGAATTCAGGAGATTGTCTAATCCAGTGCCCTACTTTCTTTTTAGGTTACAAAAATTCAACCTATTTCAACTGCCAGAAACCAAGATTGTGGAGTAAGCAGTAAGTTGTTCTCACCCTCCCTTATAGACCTTGAAAAACCCAGAGAATATTGTCCCCGGAAAAATCCTGGAGTAGTGTAGCCAGTAGAAAGATGGGGTACAGTAGTCTGTTAGCTCAGGAGGCTACGGGGATTAATGGGAAAGGTCCCTCTTGCTGTGGCTGAAGGGGACCAGTACAGGATGGGAAGCATCCCAGTAAGCTAACAGCAAGTTTCTCCTCAGCAAAGCAGTGGGAGATCCTGAGCTCCAGAGTGCAAGAGCAGGCAAGCACCAACACCAGTCAAATCAGCCACCACCACCAGCTCTAGTTCAATACCAGGTAAACTACCAGACCCACTACAACCTCCAGCTGCCAGCACCTAAGGCCCCAGCACATAAAACCAGTAACCTGGCTTCTAGCACCCAGCACAAGAAGTCTGGGAGAGTACCCCCTGGGCTCCAGAAGTAGAGATCAAATATAAAAGTCAGAAAAAAAGTAAAAAACCTGAGCAAAAAGCAACAAATTAAAACAATGACTATGGAGAAGTATCTTGGTTACAAGAAAGATCAAAGCACAAATTCAGGAGAGGACAACATTGTCAATATACCCACATCTGAAACCTCAAAGGGAAATAGGAATTGGTCTCAAGACCAAAAGACCTTCTTGGAAGAGCTGAAGAATGATTTTAAAAGTCAATTAAGAGAGGTAGAAGGTTACAAAATTCTTGCTTCTTCCTAATTTCTTAGTCCTTCCTTATGACATAGATACTCTGATTGAAGGAGACTAAAGAAGAGAGAATTGTAAAGAGCTTAAGGAAGGACTGGGGACACATTAGAGAAACACTGACTGTTCTGGGTTCCTTGGAGCTACAGGCTGGTGAAATATCAGTATTTTCTAAAGCACTTTCTCTAAACATAGGTGGACAACAAAGAGAGATGGGTTTCTTCAGGATCCTTCCCTTTTGTGCAATATTGCCAGTTCCTATGTTAATTAAGAGCCATTGACATCCCAGAGGTTAAGTGGTTTGAAAAGCTGAGGACTTATGGTCCAGCCTCCAACCATATCAGACATGACCCCTCAAGATCAACTCATCTCCCTTCACTTTTCAAATTAGAAATACAACAAAACACTGAAATACAGGGAAATAATAGATCTTGATGTAGGAGGAAAGGAAAAAACTCCACCCAAGTATCTCCTGGACTCTCAGAAGTTTTCCAGAGTAACTGCATTTCACAGACAGCTCACTCATGATCAATGAGCTTTCAGCAGAAAGCTTCTGTGAGGGAATCCTTTTCAAAGCACTGTATCACTGGAGTGAAATTCTCATATCAATCAATTAAGTAGCACCTAGTGTCTACTATGTGTCAGGCATTGTGCTGGCTGCAGAGCATACAGGTATGGGGGGGCACTCCCTGTTCTTAAAGAACTTATATCTATCTGGGGAAACATCTGCAAAATGTGTCCTCAGTGTCTCATAGAAGTCAACTGAGGCCCCGGATAAATGGAGCTTGGTCCTTCAGAAAAAGACTCCTTTTTCAAAAGAGAATATTTTCCCCTTGGGGATGGGTTAGTTTTATTTCTTTATTAATAGACAGCTAATGCTCCATTCATTTCTTTATCTATAAATCCATGTGATAATGAATCATCAGACTGTCTAAATGTAAGCCATGCCCCTCTTCAACACCCCCTTCTCCTTCTCTCATCCTCATTTACCTCAACCCTGTGCCTCAAAATGTCCCACTCTCATTCTGCTTACACTGCCATCTGGAATTCTCATTCCATAGTTAACAAACTTCCCTTGATTTTAAACCTTCTCTTTCCAGGTTTCTTCTACCTACTCTAACTCATGGGCACCTAATTTCTCCTCATCCCATCCTACCCCTACCAGAAGACACTATCTCTAGTTACCCTCTCCAACACTGACTATACTTTCTTAGTACACTAGCCCTGGAAAAGTCATAATACTCCTTGTACCCCACTACCATTTCCAGTCTCCATTTTCTATCATCACTCAGCAATTTCCTCTCCTTTGAGGTTCACTGCGCTAAAATTCATCATCCAATTAAGAAGCTGGTAACAGTTAGCTATCCATTTCCCAGATATTCTTCTCCATTTCTCCAGTTGTTCAGTATCTGGCTCAAGGTCTTCAACTCTACTCAAACTCTTGCCTCATGTTAGGGTGCCCTCAAACACCCTACTCTACAAATTCTACAATCTTCTCCATTCCTATGACCTGCTCTTCAAACCTCCCTCAGCTAGCTTTGATTTCACCATCACCTACACGTGTTCTGCTTCACGATAATCAAAAAGTTTGAAATTATTTTTATCAAATAATAACCTCCTGTTATTCAACTCTCCCTTTGTCTTTACCCTTTCTGAATCTGTTCTTAATCACCACTGTTACCTTTAATCCCTCCATCTCACACCATTCTCCCAGGTCAATGACTCCTGACTTCACTTTCCTTTTCTCCTTGCCCAACCTCAACCCAATAATCAGTTTAACTCTACTTTGTCTTCTGGTCGCAAATCCCTTCCCCCTCTTCCAGTAATGCTCACGCCTTGCCAAGCTCCAACCCTGGACTGTTCCTATCATTTCTCTCTTCTCTTCTTACTCACATGCTGCTGCAGCTGAAGAAAATCACCCACCTCACAAAGCAAGAAAGTTAATTTATTCCTCCCTAATCAATTCCCTAACCCATTCCCCAACAAGAAAGTTCCAAACCTTCTTTCCTTAAGACTCTTACACCAGAGCTCATGTGGGATGTCTCCGTCATGAAAACTTACCTTCTAGCTCTACTAGAACTACTGATTCTTATGCTGAGTATGCTTGGAACTAAATTGTTGCTGGCTGCTAATGCAAACTCATTCTCAATCAATTTGAATCAACAAAGCCGGTAGACAACGTTCCACTCTATTAATTATTTATTATCACTCTCTTCCTCAACTCAAAGAAAAGAGGGAATAAAAAAATTATCACAACCAACTAAAGATCTTGCGCTCTATCATTTGGAAAATGGAATAATTTAACACAACTTCCAGTTCACCAAGGTTTGTAAAAGACAATCTTTTCATTATGGATTCTATTATCTTAGTCTTGAAAAGTATAGCTGGCTCAAGGGACTTGGAAATCCTTAAAATTGAAATTCTAATGCTAAAATTTGCAAGTATCCTAATGAGGAATAAAAGGGAAAGATAAGAAATGTGACTACATAGGGAACTCTCTGATGTGCTAAGAGGAGAAAAATGGAAGGAGGTACATATAACCAAGGGTTAGTATCTAATACATTGGAAGACAGAGTTGGAATCCAAAAATAAGATAAGCTTAACATAACATGATGAAATTTAATTTTAAAAAATTTTTAAAAGTCCAGCATTTGGGTTTTTTAAATCTACTGCATAAATAAGGGGGCAGGGTGGAGATGTGGCATAGTTCACAACAAAAGGTTTGTAGTGGCTACAATCTCAATCGAGTCAGTCAACAATGGAATATGACAGCTAAAAAAGCTATCGAGTTAATAAAATATTTTGCCCAGACAAAGGAAGTGATATTGATACTAACAGCTGCTCTGTTTAGTTATAGCTAAATGATAAGGACTTGTAATCCCATCGTTTTCCTTAAAAGGAAATTGAGGCCCTGAGAGAAGATTTGTCCAAACAAAATGTAAGTATCTTTCTCGTATATATGTGCGTTATACACACATATATGCATATATGCACGTGTGTCTGACATTAGCACAATATCCAACACAAAGCAGTTACTTAATAGTAAACGTTGGTTGCCCAAGGTCACATAGGGAGTTAAAGTGGAAAAGCTGGGATTTAAGTCCACATTTTTCTGACTCCAAAATCAGTGCTTTGTCCGTTACCCCACAGTTGCCCCACCCCTGGCCTCTTCCCACTAAGCAGTTCCAAGTCTCATGGGAATCCATACCCGGGATCCGCACAGTGAACTGAGCTGCTGCACGTATATTTATGTTTCTTCCGCTTTAAGCTCATTGGTCAGTATGCCGTTACTGGTTACAAAATTGATGCACTCGCCCTTTGCCATCAGCTGGTTTATTGCTTCCAAACACAATTGCTCCGAGCTAAATAGAGAGCTGGTCATCCTGTGGACCAAGGGCCTTGCCCAGCCAAAAAAAAAAAAGGCAGTTTTATTCCCCAACCTGGAGCCCCGGCCTAATTCCCAGAAACGAAGCCGAGTGCCGTATTTCTGTTATCAAAAGGGCCCAAGATAGCACACTCTCCCTAGTTACCCTGAACGACGTCCCTGAGTCTGAGATTTGTTGTTTGTCTAAGTACCTATAATGCATTTCATATGTTGTGTCAGTCAAATGCCCATATAATGTTTTAAAGCATGCAGAAAATTGCATCCTTATGAAAAAAAAAAAAAGAAAGCAAATTACTGGGTCTGCATTAAACCTAAGCTGCAGATTTTTGTAGCCGTTAAACACGCCGTGGCAACGGATCGCATTAGCTCAAAATGTTGCTTACTCTAAGAAATATTGTTTTTATCAATTCATTACATTTCAAGAAAGTCTCTGCAACACTCGATACGCTGAGGCTTAGATCACGTGCCTCCGTCCTGTGCTACGGGATGCTTGCAAAATAGATGTTCATGTTAAAATAAACACATTTAAGCTAAGGGCTGACAGGTTTTCCGAGGCTGTCAAGGGCTCAGCAGGCCACTTCAAAGCCTACAGCTCTGGGCCCCGGCGGTGGCTCCTGGGCCCCGACCAGGCTGGCCCTGGCCCACCTCCCATCTCCGGCTCCCAGCTCTTGCCGTCGGGTTTTAAACATCCCTTAGCTGAGTGAGGCTAGACCCTGAGACGCGCTAGGAAGGTATTCTCTGAGCATTACGGGAATGACCTGAGCAGCTGAACTCAAACTCTAGCTGGGACTAGGGGCGCTGCTGGGGGGATTAGGGTTGGTGGGGTGAAGGGAGGCACAGGCTCAGGTTCTCGGCTCTCCGAATGATGGCATTTCTGTCCCTTCTAGGATCAGGCTCTCTGTCGCCTCCACTTAGGCAGTACAATCCAACTGGGACCCCACAAGAAACAGAGGCTCAGAGGTCAAGACATTCTGGGGATTCTGGATGGAACCTCGTATTTGTAACAGGCCTATGTGTCTGCATGTCTTTCATCCCAGTGTAGAAGGTAGGGTGGGAGGCAGACAGGCCAGAAGTCTGATGGATCGAGCCCCAGACCAGGCTGCCTGGACCACCTGCCAGGGCAAGATGCCAAGTGGGCTTTTAGATCTCCTCTACGATGATTAAAGGATCGGACTGGAGGGGTGCTGTGGTGCAGTGAACTGTGCAACCAGGTCCACACCCCCCGCCCCACTTAGTTGGCCTCATCTCAAGTCATTCAGCTCTAAAACTGCTGGTGATTGGGAAAACATCGGTGGTCTTAGATTTAGAATTGGAAGGGACATTAGAGGCTGTCTAATCCACTCCCTTCATTTTACAGAAGAAGAAATGAATCTACAGAAGTGATATGATTTGCCAAAGGTCACACAGGTAGTAATAACAAAACCAAGATGTCAACCCAGGAGAGACGGAATGGTGTAGTGAAAATAGCCTGAGTTTAGAGTTAGGTGATCTGGGCCTGCTTTGAAGGTAATGCCTTTCCTGATCTTGGAGAAGTCACTTAATTTCTTTGAGTTTCTCATTTATAAAATTGGATAGTTGGTCTACATATCCTCTAGGATCACTTCCAACATTCTATGGTCTTCTGACTGAAGATGCAAGTACAGCAACTTACCTACTGTACCAAAGTGCTTCCTATGGAGAGCCTTCCTCTAGCTGGGGGGTTGGAAGGTGGGCACCATAAGTGGGTTTGAAACCTACTTCTGCCCTAATTCCCTCCAGCTATTTCTTCCTTCTGGGCCTCGGTTTCCTATTCTACAGAGATGAGGGGATTGGACTAGTTTTTAAAAGTCTCTTCTTGCAGTTTGTGGTCTCAAGGGAGTCCATAGAGGCTCAGGAGAGCTTACTTTCCTCAGGCAGACTGAAAGGCTGTGGGATCTGTACTCTGAATTTTAGGGTCTAGGTATTACTGGGTCTACCATCTCCTCCTGCCAAATCTAGACACAATCTGGCCCTGATATGTATTAGGGGGGAAAAAAACAGAAGGAGAATGGAAGGCATGAAACCTCCATCTAGCTTCAGGAATGCTGTCCAAACTGGACTGAGGCCTGAACCCAAAGTGAGAAGTCCCTCTCCTGAGACACCCTGCTACAGGGTCTAGGACACCGAAGCTCTCTTCCCGTAGGCAAAGAGCAAATAGGCAAATGCTTCTTCGCGTTCCCTCACCTCAGACTGCTGGACACATAACCCACTGGCTTGGACCTGGTGTTTTCCCGTAGCCCTCTGGCATTAACATACGTTCTTCTCTCCCTTCCGGCAGCCAGGGGAGGGGGATCATTTTGAGTAAAATATCATAAGATCATAGACTTAGAGACTTAGTCTATGAAAAGGATCTTGGAGATCATCTAGTGCGAGGCCCAGATCCTATAGATGAAGAAACTGAGGCCCAGAAAGGGGACATGACCTGACCAAGATCACCAATTGATACAGCCAATATGTGATTCCATGTCCTCTGATCTCAAGAGCGCGCAGCACCATCGCTAAAGCTGCCTCCTCTCCTTTCAGAAACCATTTCGAGGAAGATATTGGTCGACCCTCGGCATTTAAGGAGAGAATCCTGGACAATAGAAGAAACTTTCGTCGGTATTTGACAGAGAGGAAGCTAATAAATGTTCTAGAAGGAGGAAAGAAGATTGTGAGAAGAGAGATTACTTTGTCTCTACCGGGAAACTGGCCAGCGCCCGAGGGTACGTGGAACTGAGAGAGGAGAGTATGGACTCTCTACAGTTTTTCAAAGTCCTAGTTGACTCTCCCAACATGTTTCAAAGGTTGGAGGAGGGAGAGAAGCGAAGGCCAGAGCAGAACTTGGTTCCTATGTGTGATCCTTCCTCCTTCTCCCACTACATCTTATGCTAAATCCTCCCCGAAAGTCCCACAGCTAAGAAGCCAGAAAGAAAAGAGCGGAAGACGCTTTGGGAATGGATTTAGAAAGAGGGCGGTGTTTTATATAGAGCGCGAACTAGGAAACTGAGAAAGCCGGGTTGGGGCCTACTAAGTGCATACCCCTAGGAGGGTCACTTCTCTGGGCCATAGTTTTCCCACAGTGGAAAGAAAACAATAAGGGAGTAAATTCGACCTCTAAAGTACCTTTCGGCTCGAATGCTCTATGATTCTTTGATATGCGCGCATTTTTCTATACTAGCACCCCAGGTCCTCCTCTCACTTTTAGAAGCTATGGGTTCCTTAGCCCCTACGGGATTTGTTTTCCCCTCTCCGGGAATGCGAGGAACCACAGAGGCACAGGTAGTGAGTGGTCCCAAAAGAAAGGCTAAATGGGATGGGGGGGGTGGGGGAGGAGAAACACGTAGATTAAGACTTGGGGGAAGCAGCTGTAGGAAGTGGAGGCGCGAAAGAAACGTCTTCCCACACGTCGCTGCGAGAAGTCTCAGCTCAGTGCTCAGGGAAAATTTGTCCCTTCACCTTGCCTCTGGGCCGCAAGCCGCCAAGCCTGGCCACCCGCCAAACTCCTTCTCCGAGCTCCCAAGCTGTTGCAGCTACCTGTGTTCTTGCCCTCTGGGAATGTTTCTCTGGGGAACTTGCACTCTGCTCAAGCCTCCAGGATCCAAGGCAATGGAAAGGAAGAGCTAAACTTTAGCACGATTCTTCCGTTCTTCTTAGTCCAAAAACCTGCAGCGATCAAACCTGGCTTCTTATAGCCCTCGGGATAAAAGAGCTAATGAGACTGAACGCTTTTAATGGTCCTATCCAATTCGTTAAATGCTATCGATCCGCAGTGCCCAGTTTTAACAAAGTCCGGTATTTACAGAAAATGAAACTCAAGAGACTGGACCTGCTTCCCCTGTCCCTGCCCCCTCTCCCCATTTCTTACCCACAGAGATTGTGGTTGAGAGCTGGGGCCCCCAGGATGTCTTTTGACCTTTCTTCACCTCTCCCTTCATAGTACTGCGTCAGCCTGAAGAGTGTGAAAGAAACTGGGGGAACCGATTTTTCCTTTTACCTTTCCCAGGGTGAGTATGGCAGCCCTCCCTTCAGGTAAATGTCAGGGGTGTAGAAACCTGCAGGCCTAGAAACCGTACGGGAAAGAAGTCGAGAAGCAGGAAATCCCTACAGTATTGGTTTTTTTGGGGGGGTGGGGGGTGGGGATAGGGGAGATGGAGAAGATAAAACAAAACCCTAACCCACGGCCGTCTACCTCATTCGGAGACCTGGCGATGCTGCCCCCTGCTGTGTTTGTGCCCTAGGCTGCGGTACTAATGCTTGCGAGGGACTCTGGGGAGGATGTCGGCAGGCGGTAACTCTTGCTGAGTTCTCGGCCTGGGTCTCGGAAAGAGAATGCTTTCTCCCCAGAGGCTCTAGTCAAAGGAGAGTGATTCTAGAATTTTACTGTGCCTCTTTTTCTCCCTCCCAGCCCCGAACCAAAAGAAGGGTGAGACCCGGTTAAGAGGCTGAGGCTCTGACCGTGGGAGAAACAAAAGTTGAAGAGCTCAGCTGATTCCACGCTGTGTGACTGTTCATTTGGTCTTTCTGGACCTCAGTTTCTTCATGCATAAAAGGAGGAAATGCCACTAAATGACCTCCAAGGTCTCTTCCAGGTCCAACAATCTGATTCTGAACCATCAGCCTACTCCGTGGGGACTCGAGTTAGAATCAGCTTCCTGTGAAGAGAACGCAGGCGGCTAGTTTTTAGAAAGCCACTACTCTGAGAAATCATGTCTATAGGATCACAGATTTAGAGGGGGACCTTTGAGACCATCTAGTCCAATCCCTGGATTTTGCAAAGGATGAAATGGAAGTCTAGAAAAATTGCGCTCAAGCTCCGGTTAAAATGTTGCGTCGAACATGTCTCACTCCTCCTGTTTCGTTTTCTGTTGTCTGAGGAGCTAACCCGAGGGTCAGCCTTGCAGTCGAGGAGACTTGAATTCAAATCCTGCCTCTGACTCAAATACTAGGTGTATCACCCTGGGTACATCTCGAAATTTCTCAGGGTTCACTAGACACTCTCTACTACTCTAATTTATAGAAGAGTTGGCGATGACAGCCGTGGAAGGAGTTTTCTCCCTAAGCATTTGAAATCCCAGGTCTGGAAACTCATCAATAAGTCTACCCCCACCACTCGGTCTTACAGTCTCTCCTTGTCTTGTATTCTTGGGCGTTGGGGGGGGGGGGGAGCGGGGAGAGGGAGCAAGGTCACCTAGAAATAAATGGAACCCGGCAAAATATAATCAGAATCTGGGGGCCTTGGTGTTCAGTCACGTTGTAGAGGGCATTGACTGGGACCGGGGCTTAGAGACAAAAACAGAAACCATAAGGGACAGGGAGTGTGGTGGGGGTGAGGGTAAAAGGTAGGAAGTTCGAGTAGTCGGGGACAGCGACGCGACTGGGATGGCAATCCCAGCGGCATGGATGGTGCTACTCTGAGTTTCCTCCCGAACTTCTCGGGAGGTCTGGAGAATAACTGAGCTTCAGGCTTTTATTCTGTAATCAAACCGAACAGAAAGGGACTCCAGTTGCCACCTGAGAAATCTGATGATGAGGCAGGAAAAGCCTAGCGCTGGAAGTCCCCGCTACCATGGACGCTGGTACATTCTGCTAGGTCTGTTGTGACCCAGAGTCCCAGCTGGCCTGTCTAGAGTCAGCAGAGAAAAGTCATTAAGCCAGCTGGTCCACATCGAGATGCCTCAAAACCCAATTATCTGATTGTTTTCAGTGAGAACTTCCCCTTCCAAGATGCTGGCGGGCATCAGAGCAAGTCCAAACAAAGCTTCGGTACCCAAAAATTTAAAAAAAAAGGGGGGGGGAAACCCGTGTAAGCGACCCGGGTAACAAAACCAAACCAAAAAGTGGTACTCAGATATCTGAATCTAGTCAAGCGAATAAATACTCTTTATCCCGAGACTTAAGGGATCTCACTCTCGGCCGTTCTACTCCCCATCCCGTCAAGGATTAGTATAAGACTGAAACCTATGACTTTGTACAGCTGCCTGTATTCAAGGTAGGTGGTATTCCGTAGAGGCTGCGCTAAGATTTACCTTTCGGTACCGAGCTGTAGTGGGATACTCAGCTGAAAAGTCGGAGACAATCTCAGGCTTTCCCTTTAAGAGACTCTTTCCATACCCCAGAGTCACAGCAAATCAGAAAAGTGAGATGATAACCCAGATAAACAATACAAGAAGTCGCTCCCAGGACACCAACCATACACCCACACG
This sequence comes from Notamacropus eugenii, assembly GCF_028372415.1. Lineage (NCBI taxonomy): Eukaryota > Metazoa > Chordata > Mammalia > Diprotodontia > Macropodidae > Notamacropus > Notamacropus eugenii. Next base: position 422,915,379 of record NC_092874.1, read on the forward strand.
GAGACACACCTACTTCGGAGCAAAAGATCCAGATTCCCCACCCGCCAAAAAATTAGTTTGATAAGTTACTTTAAAACCAAACCGTCCCATTCCCACCCCTTTCAGCCGCTATGTTGAATCTCCTATGCCCTAAAACCTTGGACGCCCAAAACAGCGGAGGAGAAATCAGCCTCAGTCGAAATGAGACAGCCGGAGCTGCAGAAGCACCGACCTCAGTCCGTGTGTCATAAAATACTTTATTGGAATAAAGTCACTGTCTTCGAAGGGTAAGGCGGAGCGCTGGAGAAGGCATCTGGGTTGGGTTTGGTCTCCGATACCTCTGGGCTGCTCCCCTTCCGAACCTAGGACTCCAGAACCAAACGGAGACCACTAGGACCCCCATACCTTGGAGAGGTCCTTCCAGGAAGCGGCCAAGCCCTGAGGGGCGTGAGTGTGAGTGTATGTGAACGTCTTGTGTTCGTGAGTGTGCGCGCTCGCCCCCACCCGCTAGGGCGGTTTCACAACCTTAAATACCCCATCAGTAGGGACAGGAAAATTTTCTCCTCTATCATAAATTCGTTTGAAGGTTTTGTTTCTTGGGTGAGTGGCGTATTTTTTTTTTTTTTGTATAATTCTGGCTACCTTGGTTTCCCTGTAGGACCATTTTTGCAGAAACAACAAAAGGAAACAACACTTTTTTCCCCCAGCAGCAAACACTCCTCTCCATCCTTATTGCTGCTCCAAATAAGATCGTTCTAGTCTGAAGAAATGAGCAGGCGACCGAGACTTGGGCTGTTCCCGAAGTGGAAGAGAGTGGCAAAATGCCCCGCCTAGAAAGTTTCAGTTTGTCCTCTAGGCTAATCCGGTCCTCGGGAGGAAAAGCCTCGAGGGTAGTCTTTGGTTTGTCTAAGGGAGAGAGGTGCCAGGGTCGAGGCTTTGACAACATCCACCCGGTCAGTTGCGCCGCAGGACTGAAGAATTCTGGTGACCAAGCTCACTCCTCCTGATTGACTTCGCAGGGTGAATTCAGGTTCTCTGCCTGTTTCTCTGCCTCCTTGGCCCGCTCCTGCTCGGTCAGCTGTTCGCTGGTGGGAATGGAGTTTTTCTTGGGGCGCCCCTTAGGTTTAGTCGGGGACTCGAGCCCGCCGCCCTGTAACACCTGTAGAACGACGGAGGGAAAAAGATTGAGCGTTTGCAAAGCTATAGGAGGTCTCAGGAGAGAGACAGACGACAAGCAGCTGTCTCACTGACAATTATCTCCCATGCTTCCTTCTTTTCTTTGACTGCCGGAATTCTATTCTGGATTAAACGCTGATGGGGCCGGTCTCTGCTTTACCCTCAACCCCTTTCTTCCCGATACCAGGTGCCTGTTCGACAGTGTCCGTAGCTCCCTTCGTTCGAACTCTACGATACCATGTTAACCTAAAATACTGAAACCTCTGGGCAGAAAGGCACTTTTTTCCCCTGAGAACTAACGCTATTTTCGATGTAACAAGGCTGGGGGATGTGCTGTGGGCCCTGACGAGATACCAGGTTGCTGGGGACACAGAGAAGAGAGGGAGGGCTGGGGGGCGTAGTGAAGGATTCTGGGGCCTCGCACTCACTATTTTTTTCCACTTCATCCTCCTGTTCTGGTACCAAGTCTTCACCTGCAGCTGGCTCAGGCCCAATGATTCAGCCAGGTCTATTCTGTGGAAGCGCGAAAGCAAAGGATGCCTTCAGGCTGGGCTCTCTGCTTCCATCTCTTGCACTCTTGAAAGTTTCTCGAGGGGAGGCAGTTTCTCCCCTCTAGCCCCATGAAAGGAGAGTGGGTTCCCGGCCCCAGCTCCCGCGCCCCCCCCCCCCCCGCCCTCACAGTTCCTCCGCCCCACTTCTCCATCCCCTGCAGGCCCTTGACACTACCTGTCCGGAGTGGAGAGGTATTTCTGCTTTTCGAAGCGCTTCTCCAAACCCATAAGTTGCAGTTCGGTGAAAACCGTCCGGCTCCGCCGCCCCTTCTTGGCCTTGGTGCCCGGATCAGCCGGGCCAGACTCCAGCTTTCCCCGGAGGTGCAGCTCCAGAGGGAGGTGAGGTGAAGCGGAGCCCCCTTGGAGCCCAGAGCCTGCGGCTAGCAGCGCAGAGCCCAGGCCAGAGCAACCCAGGGGCGCTAGGGGGAACTTGAAGACGGCTGCTTGCTCTGCCTTCAACACCGCTGGTGCCAGGGGAATTGAGAGACAGAAATCCAGAGGGGAGAGAGAAGAAAGGGGGCAAGTCAACGCCAGCCCGCGGCCCCCACGCAGGATTCTGCGACCGCAGCTAGGGCGCCGCCAGGCTGGCTCATCCTAGACCGGCGGGTGAGTCACCAAAGCCCGCTTCTACTGTTGCTAATTGGCTCTCCTGCTGAGAGACCTGGAAACCAGAATATTGGGGGCACTTTCCCTAACCTTCTCTGATCCCTCTCCCGTAGTGGCTCTGGAACCCCGAAATTAAGTGTTCCTTCCTCTGGTTCCATCACGGTCTCTACCCTAACATTTCTCCAGACCCTCTCGGCTCTCTTTCTTCTGTAGCCATAAAATGGCAGAATCCCGAAGTCCCGAATTCTGAGAGTCTCTGATTCGTGGGAAACGGAAATCAAGAAAAAAACAGAAGGCAGAGCGAAAACAACTTCGGTGACTTGAGGAAGAGGGAGTTTGCCTTCATTTCCAAGATCGCACTTTTTAGCTAGAATATTTACAACAACCTTTGGAAAGATGAAATTCAAATCTGTATGAAAACACGGGTTATGCGCATAAATATGTATAAATGCATATAAACACCTGTTCGGAGTGTGCACAGATGCCCATGGATTACTAATGTCTATACATAATAAGTGTATATAAATGCGTGTATTTCACAAAAATCCTCTGTGAAGCTGTTGCTCTGTGTGTGTGTGTGTGTGTGTGTGTGTGTGTGTGTTAATTGTTACTCTGGTCAGACACTTCAACGCAAAAATGCTTCGGAATTCTTAAACTTGAAATGAATTTTCACATAAAAGAAATAATTGGTAACGAATAATCTTCAGGTTGAATTCTTCTTGTAACTATTCTCCATGTATGTCAGTGCTAACCTCAAAGCTAACCTCGGGAGATTCCGGCCTGCCCAATCCTATACAGAAAAGGAGATGTTCAGTGAAGCGCTCCCATTTTGCCAGGGTAGGGGATCGCTGAAAAACAAAAATCTTCCTCTTGAAAAAGGGATTTTTCACCTCTGTTTCCTTGCGCTTTTCGTGTTGAAAAAAAAAATCACTTTAAACTTGGTTTCAGTTTAGTATACTTTTTCTAAATGAGTACTCCCATAGTTTTCTCTGTTCCTTCCCCGCCCCCAACATTTAAAGTTTTAAATATGCTTTCAGTCCTTAAAATCCCCAAATGACACTCCTCCTTATTTTTCTTTTTTAACAAAAAGGAATTAATCCTGTACTACAGATGTCCCAATATGGCTCCCATAGGATGGGTAGCAGAGAGGGAGAGAAGCAGGGTGAAGAGAGAAGGTAGCAGGAAAGAGAGTGAAAAAGAAAGAATGAAGAAGGAAAAAAGAAAGAAAATATTAAAGCTACAAAGACAAAGAAAATGTCATGTTCACAACTTTATACATAAGAACTTAATATTAACAATGGACTATTAAAGTTGAACCTAATCATGTTTCAAATAACATTGGATCATTAACTATTTCATTAGAAAATAAGGCAAGTTTCCCAAGACCCAAGACAGTCTATACAGTTGATGCAAAACGTCTTAGGAACCGCCAGACCCTTGACTGTCCCAGGGTAATCTAAATCAAGAGGGATGGGAAGGTGATTTTCACCCCAGGGAACTGGATGAACTAGACCTGGGAAATTTGTTTGGCACAGAGCAGAGGAAGGAAAAGGAGAAGATTCTCTAGATGGTCTGAGATTCCTCGAAGACCCATTCCTATTAGCCTCCTTCAGGGACAAAAGCAAAGAGTTTGGGAAAGTCTTAGAGTTTGAGACAGTCCAAAGGGCTATGGGGTTTTGGTCCAGGCCCATAAGGAATTCAGTGGCTACTAACTCAGAGCAGATACCCTGGTCTAGTTCAGACCCTATTATCCTTGACCCCTTCATCACAGGCTGGATGTCTTAGGAAAAGAATCCCAATAGTTAGCAGGGTAGGCCTCGATGGTACAGAACCATACCATCTTACTCTCACCGTCTTTTTGTTAGGGATCACAACTATTTTCTTTCTTCATTTCCAGACCCTGCCAAATCACAGGGCTCTTCACTGACCTAACTGGGGCTCAGGTTCTTTCTTCTCTCAGGGATCAATAGTTCCTCTCCCGGCTCCCTTTGACGTGGCAAACATTGGCAGCACCGAGTCCAGCCTAAAGCCACCCAGAATCTGAAAGCCTGAGGTCTTGAATGTCAAAGAGATTCCCGAGAAGCTGCCCTGTCGACCCTCCAGGTCTATTGGGGGGTGCTGAGATGGGGCAAAATGGGGTAGCCAAGAGCCTCAGTGCCATCAGGTTCTCACACATCTCTCAGGGCAATCCATGGGATCTCATGGAGGACCAGGAAAAGATGTTACACAAATAAAATCATACACGGGAGAGGGGTGATAGGGTTTTCTCACTCAAAAAAGAATCCCATGTAAAGGTGGGAACCAGCAGGGGTCTGAGGTCCTGGAAGAAGGTTTCTTGAGGGGACATGGGTCTCTAAGTTGATATTACGGGTGTTCTTTCTAGCCTTCCCCCCCCCCTTACTTCATACAAAACACTTCTGTTGAAGAGCTCAAAGCACTCTTAATAACGCAACAAAATGAATACTAAGCAGAAAGCACCCGAACCTGGGCCCAAAACTGCTGGGCCAAGAAAAACCCCAAAAAACAAAAAAAATGGAAGAAAGGTTCAGAAAGAGCTTGCATCTCCCCCCTCTAACTAGCAAAATAGCCAGACAGGATCAGGCCCTTTTTGGATTGCCAACTCCCCAAGTCTCTTTATTTTGTGTATCCCCTTGTACCTAAGATGGGTCTCTCGGCACCCCAATCAAGCTGACAGACTGAGTGCACCACTCCACTAACTGATGGACAGGAAACCTGATTGGGTTGCAGTGGGGAGAGCTGCTTGGTGGTTATCACTTCTCCCGACCGAGCCTTTGCTCAGGAGTGTGACCCTTCCCGGCCACTGGCCCCCGCCCTTCCCCTCCCGCCTCGCCCACCGCTTGGCAGCACGTACCCAGGTGGCTATGGAAGGGCCTCGCAGACAGCAATGCTTGCACGCCGAACTTGAGCAGCTCACCAGCCGCAGCAGGCGCAGCGCTCTTGGCGTCTGGGGGATCAGTGAGGATCTCTTCGATCATGAAGCTCCGGTAGCGGTGGGAGCGGTGGTCTGGGAAGGCTTCGGCTGGGAAGTAGTGCGCGGCGCCCAATTCCATGGGGCGCTGCATCCTGCTCTCCGGCCAGGCTCCTGGCAGCCCACCGGCCTCCTCCGCTTTCTCCTCCCTCCTGGTGGGGCCCCTTCGGCCCCTAGATGGCAGCGATGGCCAAGGTGCCTGGGGGGCTGCTCCGGGGCCAGGGTTGGCGCCCGCTCATTCTCCCGGCTGCCTGGGCCCGTTCGCCTGACTGCGCCCTCACTGCTCTGCTGGCTGCCGTCTCCGCCCCTCCACAGGCAGGCGCCTCAGCCTTGGGTTCTCCGGCCTCCTACCCTGCCCCCGGGGAAAGGCGCACGACCAGGGGGGCTCTGGTGGGGAGGACTGAGCCGGGGCCCTGCAGCCTCAGCGCCTCATGCGGCCCGCGCCCCCATGCGTCATCGCCGAGATGGGCTTTCTCCGCCCCTCCCGGGAGGGGACAGAGCGGAGCCTATTATATCCTTCACCTCCGGCCGAGACTTGGGGAACAGGGGCCGAGACTGGGAAAGGGGCTGGGCAGGGAGGGGGAGGGAATGGGTGGTAGAAGGGGGAGGAGGAAGAAAGGAGTGAGGAGGCAAAAGAGGTCGAGAGAGAGAGAGAGAGGGCTGTCCTTACTCCCCCGCCCACCCCTCCTCGGTTGCCCAGCCCAAACTAACCGCTCAGTCTCAGGGAAGGAGAGGCCTCGTTGGGAGGAGCAGCGGGGCTAGTATAGAGGTCCTCTTTCTGCCTGGTCTCAAAGCCGGAGAACCCATCCCACATGCACGGGGACATTCTCAGTTCACAGGCCCCAAGAGCCCAGTACGCCCCAAAGTTCACTCATCTCCTTGAATTCTTGGATCCCCCTGTTCCCCCCATGGGTGTGCTGGGCGGGGGCGGTTCATTGCCCTGCAGTTGTCCATCCTACCCTTCCCAGATTAAAAACCCAAATTCTGGCTGTTGAGCCCCGTTTGCAAAGCGGTTGTTCAGTTTCATCTTCTGACTCTGAGGCTCTGAAGACCCAGCCCTTCCTAAGGGACTTCGAAAACTGGTCCTGAGCGTCGATGAGCAGAAGCAATATGGATCTGAACCACCTGCAAATGACTCGTTAGTTTTTCGGGGCGGGTTCTGGTCTTCACTCTTGTCCTTGCCTTGTACGCAGTAGCCCTGCCCCAAGGGGGCATCAACACCATCCTAGGCCTTCCCAGCCAGAGGTTTCCTTCATTTCTCCAGTATTTCCTAAGGCCTCTTTTTAGGCCCGATGGGTAAGAAGGTGATTACAGAGGCTATGAAGTAACTGGCCCTGATCAGCTGGCATTACAGCCACCAAGGAGAGAGGCTAGTTAGTTACCATCACAAATGCTGGCCTCCTTAGGGCCAGAGCAGAGAGAGGTAATGCTGTGTCTGACCTACTAGGATAAGCTCAACTTCAGTTCCTAATGGAAGTTCTCTGTCCCCTAATTAGAAAATAAAGCCCAAGGTGCTAACCACAAGACCCTGCACTCCAACTCAAAGCCTAGACTCTGGAGGGCCAAGTAATGAGGTGGAGCTTTCCTGTAAGCAGCTAATGGTACAAAGTGGGTGGTAAGACAACCCAAGATCCCTACCACAGCCCAGATCGGAGGCAATGGGTGATTTCATCTAAGTTGGGTTCAGTACTGGAATTGTTAGAAATAAAATCAGAGGAAAAGAAAAGTAAGGGAGGATATGTGGGAAGGAGAGAGGGACACCAAGGGGGAGGAGGGTTAGGGAAATAAGATGGGTACCTTCAATCAGCTGGGAAGGCCAGAGCCATGCTCTCTCTTCTCTCTCTCTCTCTCTCTCTCTCTCTCTCTCTCTCTCTCTCTCTCTCTCTCACTCACACACACACACACACACACACACACACACACACACACACACACACACACACCCTAGCTTCATCCTCCCTTTCCATCAAGTCCTGAAGAGAGTAGAAAAAGGAGCCTAAACTGGGGCTCTGTTTATGACGCTACAATCACCTGAACTGATCAGGAACCTTGAAATGTGTCACAGGTGTATTTGTGCCTCAAATGGTGGTGGGCATAGGGGGTAACTGCCATTTATATTGGGTTGTTGGGGAGAAAAGAGACCACAATCTCCTGAGAGTAAAGAACAAAATCTGAACATAGTCCTCACAAAAAGTCAGTTGTCAGGTCTACTTGGTGCCTTCAGTGAATGAAAGATCAGTCAGCCTGCTATGTATGTCTTCCTCCTCCACAAGGAAGAATCAGAGCAGGTTAGGACTCCTGTCAACGTCCTCTGGGGTTCAATATCCCAAGGATCACAGAAATTATATCTATGTGAGTCAACTGTGGGGAGGAGAGCAAAATTGTTTTCTCTTGGGTGGTTCAGATCCCAAAGTCCCAGAGAGAGGACTTGGAGCAGAAGAGTTCAGAATCCTCTGTCCTAGGCCAGGTCACTAAAATAAGGGGTCTGGGATTGGTACCCCCACTTCCAGTGTTTGGGAGACATTCTGAGAAACCAGAAAACCTCTACTCTATCCCTCAGATTGGAAAAGGACTAGAATCTCTATTGGTAGGATAAATTTAGTAGTCGGGGGAGTGGTAACTGGGGGGAATGAGGAGGAGCAATTGTTCAATAAAAATTATCTGGAGGGAGGGGGAAGGCAATAGGGACTGAGGCACCCCAATAATATCAGTGATTCAGTCTCAGGGAACGATCTCTCAGATCTGCTTAACAGACCCCTAGCACTCTAACTGCCCAAGAATGCCACCTAATAATGCTGAATAGAGGTCCTTCTGGTTAATAAGCCATTCACTCAATAGTCTTCTGTTTGTTCTTCTTATGTGACTGGCATAGTTTAGTGACCCTCCAGATGGACCTTCCCTGCCCAGCATAAAGCCGGCAATTGGGCAAATATCCAAACTACTTAGGTGAGTACCGGCTTTTGACTTCACTAATTACTGAGATCATTCCAAAGCCCTTTTCTCTCCCCCTGTAGAGCAGATGATTGAGGCCTTGCAAAAGAGAGAGGATTTGGGGAGGGGGGGGAATCTTTCCTATCCACAAGGAGGCCATTCCGAAGCAAGTTGGTGAAGTTCGGAAAGGTAGAGGAAGTGAATTCAGGGTTTTGCATTCGATCAGCCTCAACCATAGCTCATATAACATTTGAAGATGAAGTAGCACCCATGGCCAGCCCTGCAACACAAGTAGGCTAGTCTCGGTAGGAAAACAACCACTAGATCTGGCTCTTTTCTTCCAAGAGTTTACAGTCTGCCAGGTGAGATGGGTGGTGGAGAGGGGTAAGTATTAAGAAGTAGGAGAGGAGAAACAAGAAATTAACTGCTCCTCAAAAGCAGTACCAGGACAGTGCCTCCAGTGTAGTGTGTGGTCCTCCTTGGCTCATTCTCTGAATTGTGGCAGGGAATGAAATAAAGAGTTGAAAAAATATAGGTAGCTTCCATACCATCAACAAGGCATTCAGCTATTTCGTTTACAAGTTTAGGGAAAGATCCCGAGATTTAAAGTCAAGAGACCTAGGTTCAAATACCGCACTGCTACTTAGAGGTATAATGTTAATCAAGATGTTTCCACTCTTTGGGTCTCAGTTTCCTCGTCTGTAAAGAGTGAATGAACTTAGGGCTCCCTGGATCTCCAGGACTCCCTGCCTTGAATAAAACTGCCAGGAAACGGCAGTTGGATCCCTCTGAGCTTCTCCTCGACAGCCTTGATGTAAATCCACCTAGTTCCCTGCACAGAATGTTCACAAGACCCTCCCAACACCAACTGGACCTCAGGGTTTTAGGGATGGGTGAAAATCAAGAAGTACTTTCCTGATCTCGGCAATGCTTAAATCAGATTGTCGCTGCCTCCAACCAAGTTTCCAAATTACCGTCCTCTTCATTCCCAGACCGAGGTAAGAGTGATCAGAGAAACTGCCCCATCTGCTGGTGCTCTCCTATCCCACCCTCCTAAAATGATCCTGTATTTATTCCATATATCTTGTAGGCATCCCTTCATGTACATGCTGCTTGCTTTTTTTTCAGTCTAACAGCATTACCAGTGTAGTGCCAGGCATGTAGTAAGTCTTTAGTAAATGCTTGTTAATTGATTATTTCCTCAAACTTACAGCTCTGGGACTCGAATAGTTGTCCTTTTCTTCCCGTCTCTCATTGGCCAGAGCTGTCAGTTTCTTTTCCCGGCAGAGAACTCAGGGAGGGGTACCATCACCTCTGTTGCAGGAGTCCCAAACACCTCCAGTTCAGCCCGATCCTGCAGCCGCTCCCGCAACGCAAGCCTGGAGCCGAGCTTCCCATGCAAGTCCAGGGCAGGCTCGGCTTGTTGGACTTCCTTCTCATGAGTTACACAGGCCCTCCTAGAGAGTTCCTCACAGTCTCCTCCCTTAGCGCTCAGTCCCCAAGTTCCCCTCTCCCAGTCCCAGTCCCTTAAGAACCCGGCACTGTGAGCAGGAGAAAAGTACACACCAAAATCTCCCTAAGTCTAGAACACAGGGCGGCCTTCATTCTGCGGTCTGTCAGAGCTAGGACAAACAATTCCACCCTCACGCCCCTACCCCCTCCATCTCCCCGCAGCGGGCTTCGAAGCTCCGAGGAGCTAGGGCCGTCTTTATAGGGGCGTCTCCACTGGCTCAGAGAAATTCAGAGCTCAAACGACTGCCCGGTTAATTGAAGCCTCTCTGTCCCTAAGAGCTCGGGCAGTGACAGGATTTTCTGCCTGGCAGCCTGCAAACATTTAATAAACCACATATACTTTTTTCTACAGCGCCCAGAGCACAGAAGTGTGTGCTTCGAAAACCCAAGGCTTCAATTTTTGGTTGGCCTGAAGGCTAGTTTGCGCAAGCTGAGGAAGAGGAGGAGGAGAGCTCAGTGGCCACAGGTTGAAATCTGGGAGAAATCTTGCAGTCCCGACTCCCAGCAGGAATGATCTCAAGGAACAGAAAGTGACACTCGTGGTCTTTGAGGAATACTCTGCAGTTTATGAGGCGCAGAGTTAAAAGGTGATTAAATCTACAATACTCTGCCCCCTAACAAAGTATGAGACCGCGCGATAGAACCAGGTCGCCCAGGTACATTGTGGCCGGTCGGGTGGGGACCCTTCAGTGCCCAGGGTCCGAGTCGAGTGGGGAACAGAAGGGAAGAGACAGAAGGTAGGAGTGAGGGATTTCGTGGGCCAGTTGTGCCTATCTCGGGCCAAGTCCTGTCCACTAACCTCACGGACCTTAGGCTCAGTGCCAGACCTCACCAAGGAACCCCAGTTGGAAATCGGACGATGTAGGGGGAATAGTACGCGACTGTTAATACCAAGAACTATTTGGGAAAATGTCTTTTTTTGCTTACGTCGCTCAGCAATGATACAGCACTGAGTCCTCTAAACTGGGCCCAAAAGTTGACGAGGGTTCTTTTAGACTTGGGCTTTGAATCAATAATTCTGGAATGACTCATCCATCACTTAGTTCAGTTTTCTCTGGGACCCAGCAGACACTGTTTCCTCGAAATTTCTGCGCGTCTCCTTCCCCTATCCTACCTCCACACCCAAAGAGACGCACGGTACGTCTTTCTGGTAAAGACTTCGGGAGTATGGACGGAGGTGACCTTCTAAATTGTTCAAGAGCTAACCGCGCGCTCAGAGAATTCAACTTTCAGCTGAAGCATTCAGATAATTGGCAGTGGAGACCTTAATTCCTCTTAATTCTTGATGTCCAGGGGGCTCGAAAAACTGCCCTGCTCCCCACCCTCACTGAGGGTGGTCTCGCGGCATATCTTACCCAAAATCCGGTCTAGGGGATACAGACAGGGCAGGTAACTTTGAGAGGGAAAGGAGGAGAGGAACCATCCAGAGGCCCGACTCCAATTCTACGTCCTACGGAATCGGCAGCTGTTTACAATTGGCCTTGACCTGCAAGATCTTCCCTCCCCCTCCCCCCATATCTCTCCATGGGCTGCATTCCACACCCCCAGTGGAAAAATAGGTCCTACAACTTCTCCTCACCCCTACTCCGAGACCTTCCTTTCCATGGGCACTTCGTATTCAGGAAACCCTCAAAGTGGTAAGGACCTGTGGAAAGCGTGACATCACATGCACCCCCCGCCCCCCACCCCCCCACCTCTCCTCCTTTCCCTTGAGGTGAAAGAACTAGCCCAGGTTTGAGTAATTCTGTCTTGGTGAGCGACACTTGAGTGAAGTTATGTTCTTATTTACACACTCATTCAGCCGATTTGGGGGCGGACACCTGGAAGTTGAGACAGTCTGGGTGTTTTGCCACCTTGGAGAATAGTGCTCGGGCAGCCTCGGGCAGGCTGCTTCCTTGGCGCCAAGCTCTCCCAGGGTGAACCACCTGCCCTCAGAGCCCCCTTCCCCTCCTGGGTTAATCTCCGTCTCCTCGCGGCTTTCGGAGGGACCCTACAGAATGTGGGGCCCCATCACGCGCTCTCAGGCCCCATGGCTCTCACATTTGCTATTAAACTGTCTCCCAGTCTAGCAGCCCTAAAAGGGGGTCTTCCCGTTGAACTTTTACAATCAGCGGAGATCTGGGCAGAAAACTACACGCTGGGCGACGAGAGCGAGGTTCCCCAGTGCGAAACGCATTTTGCCGGTTAGCTTGGGATTAGATTTGTAAGGGAGAAGAGCTCTGCGTTAGTTCCTTCTCTGTGCAATTTGTCGGAGCTGGTAATGCGCGGAAATAACAGGTAGGGAAAGGTGGAATCAAGGAGACTGACTTTTCGGATGCCAACGTTGGGGCACTCGGGGTGTGGGAGGGAGGCAAGACAGCTTTTTTCCAGAGCAACGGAAAATGAGAGGTGCTGCCCGGGATTTCGAGATTGCGAACACTCCCGTAATTAAGTCGCTCTGAACCTGAAGCTAGTTTCCACGGCAGAATTCGTTCATCTCCCCAGTTCAGTCTTAAAGATGAGCTCATGGAGTACAGGTGAATCCCTCCCCTCCCCACCTCAGAATCGAGGCTTAAATTCATCCCTTCGACACTGAAAAGGCAAAATCTGAAATGCATGGAGAATTTGTCCTTTAGTTTATTGCCGTAAAACCTATTTCAGAGAGAGATAAAGGAAAGTCATTCCTTTATTCTAAACATAGCTGATCATTTACTTGTTCAATTACTTATTCAAAAATAATTGATCAATAAATCATTCTTGGAAGAAACTTTTCATCATGGTAACTTTTAAAAAAATTTTTAAAAAGGATGGGGATCTAATGTGAGACTAGTAATGGCATCTTTAAAAAAAATTTTTGGTCTTCCCTTCGTTATTAGCTAACTCGCAAGAAAGACTTATTTTAAGCAGTTTCTTTCTTATTTGTGCAAGGGTACGCTTTTTGTTTCGAATCTAGATCCTCTCTGACCAATTTGTGTTTAGAGGTACAAAGCTCCTCTAAGGTTTCATAGTCGAAAGAAAAGCGTGTTTTTAAAACAAATATTTCTCCTAAAATCATTTAAATATTTCTTTTGTATTTGCTTAGAAGATTTTGGAATCCACCCTTTCCTTTCCTTTTTTGAAAGTTAGTGGAATTTTTTTTTTAAACTGAATATGTAACCTCTAACTAAAGGCCCCGGTTTTACAGTCTTTTAAACCGCCCCAAAGTTGAAAATCCTCTTTCTCCTCTAAAGAGCTGGACGGGAACACTAGGGGAATGACCGGGGATTTTGAATATTAAAGCTAATTTGCTTTTCAACAAATAGAGAAAGTATGTTCATAACAGCAGAGTACTCTATGTCTCTTTCCCGCCAGCCGCCCCCCACCCCCATGAGGGAGATGACAGAGAAACCTAATATTCCGATTTCCACGATAAATTCGTCTCCGTTGCATCAGTGTAATTCTAGCAAGGTATTTGGTTAGCTGGTATGTAGCACTAAGTTTAACAAAATTAAATAGCTAAAATAGAGGTTGGTTGGCTTAAATATTTGAAGCAATACACAAACTAGCTAAAAATCAGCGAATGGAAGTAAGTGTATACAATATAAACAAATATATGTCCACCACAGAAATGGCTTACATTTCTAGAAAGGGAGAGCCGTCTTTGAAATCCTCTAAAATATCCCCTGTTTTTAAAAGCTCCCCTTTGGGTTGCTGACAGATCTGAATATTCGGATTGCATTGGGCTGTTTCAAGCAGCTTTGAAATGAAGGTTTTCCCCCTCCCACCCAATTCCAGCCCACACCTACCCCCCCCCCCCCACACACACACACATGCAGCGACCTCACTACCCACACACAGGCGGATGTTCTTGAGGGACTGGAAAGCTTTTCCAAAATCAAGATTTCTCATTCTCACTCTGAGTGTATGGAAAGTTCAGATGTGAAGTTAATGTGATTTACGATCTCAGTCTAGAATAACACAGTGGGGGCGAAATCCACAACACTTGAAATAAATAGCTTATGTAATATACATTTCCAGTGCTCTTTGGGAGACAGGATTCTCCTTGCTTGCATCCTGCCTGGCCTTTTAAAGATGGAAAGGTAATTTGGGGAGTAGGTTTACGATCCAAGATTTATTTACCAGGCTGCAATGAGGCTGTCCATCCCAGGGACACCTGTGCTGCTCAATAATAGAATACTTCACCTCTTTGCAAGTTTATTCTCAAGTAAGTTTTTTTTTTTTGATAGAAATGAGGTAGCAGGTGTAACTGAGGCACTTTGAGAAGACCAGGTGACTCCTTATCATTAATTGGGGCCAGGCCAGTAGGATTCAAAATTCTATAGATATCCCCACTCAACACTTGTCCCAGTAGAGGCTTCTGGGTGTGCTTTCTTGAGACACACTGTTTCCTTCTGAATCCAGGATTTCCTTTAGCCACAAGATTCTCTAGCTTCATCCATACAGGAACCATACTTATCTGTACTCATCAGAACAAGGAAGATTCAGGAGAGTCTGGAAATGATCAATCATCAGAGCTAAAAGATCGGATATTTTATTTGCTTCGTTCTGTTTCAGAAATGTTCAACTAAAACGTCTGAACAGCAAGCACTTCACTAAGGGAAGCCTAGGAAAGATGTCTCCTTAGCCAACTAAACTCATCACACAAAGAAGGGGTATGTAAGCAACATGAGTCTATTCATATTTTAAACTTTCAGCTTTAAAAAGCTTTCAGCCAAGAGTTGCCATAGTTATTAATAATTATATTTTGTTAACTAGAACAATTATGCTTGATATTTGCACGGCAAATTAGCCACGATGCTGGTGTCTTACATATGCATTTTTAAAAGTGCTGGGCAATCCCCAACTGATAAATGGTCAAAGGATATGAACAGGCAGTTTTCACAGGAAGAAATTAAAGCTATCTATAGTCATATGATGAAATGCTAACCCAATCACTATTGATTAGAGAGATGCAAATCAAAACAACTCAGAGATATCATATCACACCTATCAGATTGGCTAACATGACAAAACAGGAAGATGATAAATGTTGGAGAAGATGTGGGAGAATTGGAACACTAATTCATTGTTGGTGGAGCTTTGAGCTGATCCAACCATTCTGGAGAGCAATTTAGAACTATGCCCAAAGGGCTACAAAAACGTGCATACCCTTTGACCCAGCAATACTGTTTGTGGGACTGTATCCCCAAGAGATCATAAAAATGGGAAAGGGTCCCATATGTACAAAAATATTTGTAGCAGTTCTCTTTGTGGTGGCCAAAAACTGGATGCCCATCAATTGGGGAATGGATGAATAAATTGTGGTATATACATATAATGGAATACTATTGTGCTATAAGAAATGATGAACAGAAAGACTTCAGAGAGGTCTGGAAAGAGTTATATGAGCTGATGCTGAGTGAAAGGAGCAGAACCAGGAGAACTTTGTACACAGCAACAACCCTAGTGTGCCAGGAATTTTTCTGGTAGACTTAGAACTTCATTGCAATGCAAGGACTTAAATAATCCCAATGGTCTCTTAAGGCAAAATGCCTTCCACATCCAGGGAAAGAACTATGGAACTGGATTGCAGAATCAAGATCATTTTCTTTTGTATCATATCATCATTATTATTATGGTTTGTTTTATGATTTCTTCCATTCATTTTAACTCTTCTACGCAACATGACTAAGGTGAAAATGTATTTAATGTATGTGTAGAACCTATATAAAACTGTATGCCATCTTGGGGAGGAAGGAGGACGGAGGCAGAAGGGAGGGGGAAAATAATCTATGTTACATGGTAGTGATTGTAGAACACTGAAAACAAATTAATAATAATAAAAAAAAGTGCTGGGCAAAAACGAATGGTACTTGATGGGCTGAGGAGAAATTATTATTATTTTTTTTAAGATGAAGAGACTGAAGGTGAGAGGTGAAGAAAATTAACCACAGGACACATAGCTACTTAGTAGCAGGTTTCCCAAGACTTTATCTAGTACTCTCTTCAGTGTTCTCTGCTGCTTGTGTGACTGACTCCTTGGGGAATGGGAAATATCTGAGCCTATGTTTCCCAAGAATCAGCTCCCTCCCGCCTACCCATTAGATACACAGCAGGGGGTGTGTGTTTTCCTTTTTTTGTATGTATTTTCAGTGTTTAGCACAGTACCTGGCACATAGAAAATATTTAATAAAAGTTTGTAACTGATACAATTTGGCTTTTTTTCCTACCTTCTTACTTTTCTTGGGACTTTCTAGGCAGAAACAAGCAGTTTATCTGCCTGTCCCTATTCATCAAAAATAAGATGAAGTATAAAATCTTATTCTAGAAAATATATTGACATAATAAATATCTTATAACACATACTTCCATTTCTAAAGAGATGAAGAAGCAGGCCCAGGATGGCATCCCCTACCTTCTCTGTTACTGTAGAAAGCAACACCACATCTCAGTCCCTCAGGCTCATGACTTAGGTGTCATATTCAATTCTTCATCTCTCATGGCCCAACGAATATCCAGTTTGTTGCCTGTCAATTTCTTCTTTACTACATCTTTCCACTATGACCTTCTCTCTCCTTTGACGTGATGTAGACCCTCATAACCTCACTCCTAAACTACAGCAATAGCCTACTGGTGGGTCTGTCTACTTCAGGTCTTTCCCCACTCCAATTCATCCTTCACTTAACCACCAAAGTGATTTTCCTAGAGCACAATTCTAACCAATGCAACTCCCTACTCAATAAATTCTTATGGTTCCCTCTTGCCTCCAGTAACAAATATAAAATCTCTTGTTTGGTAAAGTACTTCATAGCCTAGTCCCCTTCCACCATTCCAGTCTTCTTATACCTTACTTCCTGATATATGCTCTCCCATTGAAGGATGAATGCAACCTGTAAGTAGACACAGCTGCACGAATGTGGACCCAGTTAGCTGAATAACTCAGCTCCTCCCTTCCTGTCTGTCTCCCCCTCCCCTTCCTTCTCCTCTCCCAAGGAAGGTTAATTTGGATGGCCAGAAGATACCCAGTTAACTTGGGTTTTACTGGCTAGATTCCTTCCCTTTCCCTTCCCCTTCCCCTTCCCCTTCCCCTTCCCCTTCCCCTTCCCCTTCCCCTTCCCCTTCCCCTTCCCCTTCCCCTTTCCCTTCCCCTTCCCCTTCCCCTTCCCCTTCCCCTTCCCCTTTCCCTTCCCCTTTCCCTTTCCCTTCTCAAAACCTTAAATCTACCGCACTCTGAAGCTCATATATTGGAGGACACTAGGCCCCTGCCTAAGGGCTTTCTTCTGGACCCTCCTAGCTTAAGAATGATTATCAATAGTAACTGTTGCTTTACCTCCCAGCCTGACGTCCTTTTTTTCTTTTCTATGCCTCATTACAGGGGCCACCTCCTGGCTTCTTCTTAAAGAGGCCTATTCACTGAATGGGTGTTTTCTCACCTGAGGTGAGTACCTGAATAGACCTTGACCTAAAGGGACCAAGGTTTCCCATTGCATCCTGGGCCATCTCCAGTCATCCTAATGAATATCTGGTCACTGGATTCAGATGGCTCTGGAGGAGAAGTGAGGTTGGTGACCTGCACAGCCCTCCCTCACTCAAAACAAAGTCAATTGCAAGTCATGTCATCATTTCTATGATGGTATGGTATCCTTCAGCAACAAAGGATGAACACAACACTCTCCCATCAAGTGACACTGGCCTTGTTGCTGTTCAATGAAGAAGACCCTCTATTTCTCAGTTCCAGGCATTTTCTCTGACTATCCTCCATGGCTAAAATGTTTTTCCTTCTTATCTCCACATACTCACTTCCCTGGCTTTATTTAAGTACCAACTAAAATCTCATCTTCTACAAGAAGCCTTTCCCAACCCTTTTTAATTCTAGTGCCTTCCCTCTCTTATTTCCTATTTATCCTGTATAAAGTTTACATATGTTTGTTCACTTGTTGTCTCCATTAGATTATGAGCTCCTTGAGGGCTAGAATTGTCTTTTGTCTTTTTTTGTACAGTGCCTGGCATAAAGTAGGCACTTAAGAAATGTTTATTGATTGACAGAATGACTTGCTCAAGATTATATGTTGCTTCAAAACCAGAGCCAGAAGTAAGAGTCCAGATGACTTTGCAATTTCTTCTCTTTAATGTTTTTAGTTGGTACCCCCACTACATTCCTCACATCTGGAATTTTTCAATTCTTGTTCCCAAAGGAAAATCCCCAGGAACCAGGCTAATCTTTTGGGATACCTTTGGAGGACCAAAATATTCTCTATGAGGTGTTGACTTCTATTGACTTCTGTTTCCTTTTCAATTTCCAGTTATTTTTATGTATGAAGTCTTTCTGATTATTAAGATGTTGAGGAAAAGATTGTGTAGATCCTAATTTTCTGGGAGTTTCCCAAGACAACAGGGTTTCAAATAAGAAGTTACACAAATGTCAACAATAGTGTTCAAAGACTCAGATGACAACTTTATAAAGTAATGAGAAAAAGGGAAGATGTCTGAAAAACAGCTATCACAAAAGAATTAGTTGTTATAGAGGTGCTGGCAAAAAATCTCTGTTGATTTGTGTTCTGGAAATTGCTGAAAGTATCACCCACAGTTCCTTTGGGTTCCCAGCCCTCCCAGGATCCTCTCTATATACAATGCATCTTTTGCCATCTGCTGGCAACAGTTAGCCTTGCAACTCAGAACTGTGGAATGGTGAGATGTCTTAGCCATGTATCAAAAGTTTCGTATACCATTCTCTACCTAGCATTGAAGGATCACAGTTCTATAGATGTAGAGCTAGAATGGACTTTAGAAGTCATGTAGTCCAAATCTTTGATTAGCAGTAAGCTTCCTGGGCATGAGTTTGGGGTTTGTTTGTTTTTTTTTCTTAGTATACTCATCACTTAACACATAATAAGCTCTTACTATTTATTGGTTCATTGATTGCTTATAAAAATGAGTCTTAAACGTGACTTACTCAGTTTGGTTAAGATAGTCAGTGACAGAATCAGGATTTGAACCCTGGCCCCCTGATTCTAAATCCTGGATTCTTTTCACTATTTCAGTTGTCTGATCTACTGGACCCCACCCCCAAATGTGGTCACAGGTATGAAGGTAGAAATGGTCTTTCAGTATTTTAATGCACTTGGAGAGAATAAGCAGCTACATCATTTAATAATGTTTCACAGTTTGGGGACTTCTGTGTAGATCTTAAACTCATAGAATATTAGATCTGAGAAGAATCTTGTAGATCATTCTTTCCAAACCTTTATTTTTCAGGGCAAGGAAATTACTTATCTAGGGTAACTAGCTAATTAGGATCCAGCTCCTGGATCAAAATCAAAGCCTCCAAGTCCAAGTTTCTTTCTCAAAGATCCTGCACACTTTATCACAAGAACAAAATGAATGAGATTCATGAAAAAATTTTTTGTTGTTTATCCCTCATTCTCAAAGAGGACCGATGACATCAGGAGGGTGATGTCTTGACTTGGAAGTAAACTGGAATTAAGTAAATCAGAGCTGTGCAAAGTCATCAGCCTCATTCTCTTCTCCAGAGTCATCTGAATCCAGTGACAAGACAGAGGTCAAAGATAGTCAACTATATTGACTAGTGATGACCCCCCTGAAAAGAGATATTAAGAAATATGGTATAGTGAGCAGAAAGCTGGTCTGAAGGTCTGGAAGACCTGTGTTCAAGTCCTGATTTGGGCACATGCTGACTATGTGACCCTAACCAATTCACTTCATCTTTCAGGGCCCCTAGGCAACTCTCTTAAGACTATAAATTGCAGAGCAGTTGCTGATTCCTATTGGCAGAAGAAAGTTCTTTACTTCTATTTACAAGTCCAGAAGGGAAAAGAAGACCACAATTGGATTTGACTATAAGGTAACAAAACAAGTTTATTTTTTACAAACAAACCAGAAATTTATACCCAACTGGTTCTTATCCCCTTCTATGTAGTTCCCTTGGGAATGTCAGATTATAGAATCATAGAACAGAACAGGAAGGGACCTCTAGTCCCTAAAAATTACCTCGTCCAATCCCCTTATTTTTCACATGAAGAACGAAGGGTCCAGAGAGGTAAAAGATAACTTTCCCATATGGTGTAATGGCATAGAGTTCCCCTCACTCAGTGCAATATGATTACTCCCTACAATATGCACTTCTTTCAATATACTGTTATCCAGGATGAGTCTGGAGCTGCTCTTAGAAAGCCTTCAGAACCTGGGCAACATCCTTTAGATTCTTCTCAGTGGTGGATTTGATTTTGGGAAGTGACTAAAGGTCATTTCAAGTCAAGTCTGATAGATAAAGTGATTGATTACACTACGGAACACCAACATTTGCTAAAAGAAAAAAAAGACCATATTTCTTACACCATTTATGAACTGACTCTGTGTTTGGGGTTCACAGTTCTCTGAGTCCATTTCACAGCAGAAAGAGAAGGTAAACCCTAATGCACAAGATCTATTCCCTGTTTTGACATATATGACCAAGTTGCCAAGAAGCAAGAAGGAGATGACCTTTAAGTGGAGATAAGGCCTAATAACTCATATTATATTTTGTTGTTGTTTAATCATGTCTGACTCTTTATGACCCCATTTGGGGTTTTCTTGTCAAAGATACTGAGGTGGTTTGCCATTTCCTTCTTCATCTCATTTTACAAATGAGGAAACTGAGGCAAACAGGGTTTGCCTCAAGGTCACACAGCTAAGAAGCATCTAAGGTCAGGTTTGAACTTAGATCTTCCTGATTCCAGGCCCAGCAATCTAACCACTGAGCAACCTAGGGATTTATTATTTATACAATATTTTACTTAGAGTACCTCTGTTGGGTAAGCCAGCGTGAATATTACCAGGCTCATTTTACAAATGGAAAAGTAGAACTCAGAGAGGTTGTTAACTTGCCTAGAGTTACATGAGAGTATCAGAGCCAAGGCTCCATGCAGGCCTCCTTATTCTTTCCCATACACTGTTCTTTGACAACCCCATTTCCCCATTTCTCTTTCTATCCATTCCCTACCCAGAAGTCACTAATATTCCCAAGGAAGGAAGGGATAATAATATTATAAGATGAGGCTCCATTGATTGTCCCATGACTTAAAAGTAACCACCTGGACTTAACTAAACAGGATTTAAAAATAGAATTCATAGGCCAGAAGCCCCAAACCTACATTATTATTTTATCTATGACATCAGGGCAGGGTTATGGAATGATCATGGGAACAGAGTTACCTGTGTCCAGATTCTAGCTCTTCCACTTAACAGCAGATTGACTTGAGCAAGTCATTTCCTGTCCCTGGGTCTCAGTTTTTATACCTGTAAAATGAGAGGGTCAGACTCAATCACTACTGAAGTCCCTTTCAGCTCTAAGCCTATGAACCAATGACCATCTGTATCTGTGGGTATTTATGTGTCTGTTCCCTATATTTGTGTGAATAATCAATAGCCAACTCTGTCTGGGTGAGTATGTTTGCAGAACTGGCTCCTTAGCACGATGTAAGTAATAGAGAGATTTACTTTTTTTCATAATAGTCATGTTGTGAAAGAACATAGACAAGAAAAAAACTCAGGAAAAATAAAGTAAAAAACAGTGTGCTTCAATCTGTATTCAGACACTACCAGTCCTTTCTCTGGTGATGGGTAGAATTTTTCATTGTAAGTCCTGCAGAGTTGTCTTGGATCATTGTATTGCTGAGAATAGTTAACTCATCTAGCTGATCATCTTACTATATTGCTGTTACATTTCACTTTGCATCAGCTCATGCAAATCTTTCTAGGTTTTTCTAAGAGCATCCTGCTCATCATTTCTTACAATACAATAGTGTTCCATCATAATCACATAGCACAATTTGTTCAACCATTCTCCAATTGATGGGCATCCCCTCAATTTCTAATTCTTTACCCTCAGAAAAGAGCTGTTATAAATATTTTTGTACATATGAGTACTTTTACCTTTTGTTTTATTTTTGTATCTCTTTTGGGATATAGACCTAGTAGTAGTGTTGCTAGGTCAAAGGGTATGCATGGTTTTATAGCCCTTTGGGCATAGTTCCAAATTGCTCTATAGAATGATTGAATCAATTCACAACTCCACCAACAGTGAGTATATTAATGTCTCATTTTTCCCACATTCCCTCCAACATTTATCATTTGCCTTTTCTGTCCTATTAGCCAATTGGTATGAGGTTAATACCTCAGAATTGTTTTAACTTGCATTTCTCCAATCAATAGTGAGTTAGAGTATTTTTTCATATGGCTATAGATAGCTTTGATTACTTCGTCTGAAAAGTGATCATATTTTTTTGATCATTTATCAATTGGGGAATGGCTCTTTTTATAAATTTGACTCAGTTTTCTACATGTTTGAAAAATGAAACCTTTATCAGAGAAACTTGGTTCAAAATTTTTTCACAGTTACCGTTGCTATGTTTCCCTTCTTCTTATTTCCCCTTATCCCCGTTTATTCTATTCTCTCTCTCTCCTATTACCCTGTCCCTCCTTGAAAGTGTTTTGCTTGTGACTACCCCCTCCCCCAATCTTCCCTCTCTTCTATCACCCCTCCCCTCCCAGGCCCTTCTTTTATACCCTTCTCCTCTTACTTTCCTGTAGGTAAATAAGATAGATTTCTATACACAATTGAGTGTGTGTTATTCCCTCTTTGAACCAATTCTGATGAGAATAAGGTTCACTCACACCTTTCACCTCCCCCTTCTTCCCCTCTCAGTTGCAGTTAATCTAGTTTTCTTAGATACAGTGCTACAATCTTTCCCTTTCAGTGCTAACAAACTCTCTGCCTGGGAACATCCCTTTTAAGGTGGCTACTCAGTCACCTCCTGATTCTGATAAGATCTCTGGATCTCCTAAACTCACAAGGTTTGGACACATGTACCTTAGAGTAATTATTTAACTAAGATCAGTAAGAGATTAACACAAAAATAGAGGCACCGAATACATTTGGACACGTGGGGAAATTTGACCAGTTGTCCCATCCCATTATAGCAGCTTAAAGTAGTAGTCCTCCTCATAAGGCGTGTGTTTGTGTGTGTTTGTGTGTGTGTGTGTGTGTGTGTGTGTGTGACAGAGAGAAAGAGACAGAGACAGAGAGAGAGAGAGAGAGAGGAGAGAGACAGAGAGGAGAGCAGAAAGCGGCTGAAACAAAAGAGAGGCAGAGAAAGAGAGAGACAGAGAGGAGGAGAAAGGAGAGGGTGAGGAAGAAGAGGGAGGGAGGGAAGCAGAGGGGGAAAGAGAGAGAGAGAGAGAGAGAGAGAGAGAGAGAGAGAGAGAGAGAGAGAGAGAGAGAGAGAGAGATTGATTCTGCTCTAGTTTACTGACATATTGATAGGCATACAACTAAAGCTATAGGCTTATGCCTATAAAAACTAGCCCTATATCATACTTTTCAAAGCAATGTTTCTGAAAATTTTTTCTTGGAAGTTTAGCTCTTGCAGAAGAGATTTGAAAATTAGATTAAACTAGACATTAGATCAACTAGAGGTACAGAGTCAAGCATATATTTTTCATATACAGCCAATGTGTGAATTCATTTTCCTTTAGTCAATAAACATTTATTAAGCAAATATATGCCAACAGGGGACAGCTAGATGATTCAGTAAACAGAGTACTGGGCCTGGAGTCAGGAAGAAGTCAGTTCAAATCCAGCCTCAGACACTTACTAGCTGTGTGACAGACCACCCCACCCCACCCCCAAGCAAGTCACTTAATCTCTGTTTACCTTAATTCACTGGAGAAGGAAATGGCAAACCATTCCAATATCTTTGCCAAGAAAACTCCATGGACAGTATGGTCCTCGGGGTCAGAAAGAGTTGGATACAACTGAACAACAACAACATGCCAACCATTGTGCTAAGCTCAGGGAAAAAGACAGGCCCTGCTCACAAGAAACCCATAGTCCATTGGGGGCAAAAACATACAAACTAGACATGGGGGGCAGCCAGTAAAAATACCCTAAGTTGGGAAATGGAGGGTCTCAGTAAGGTCAGTATCACTGGATTGCAGAGTATATAGAGGTGTGTGTGGGGAGTATATTTAATGTTAGAATTTAATGTCAGAAGTTTTCCTTGGAATATCCCACCAGTTAGTTATTTTGTGATGATTCAATGAAGGCTCATAACCTCCGGTGAATCATAAAGGTAAAAAGAATTCAATTTTCAAATCTTGCCTAAGGGAAGGGGCACTTTTCCATCTCTACTCAAACCAACATTCCCCTGGATCCAAGTTCTGTGCTCTTTGTACAATCTTAGTAATTCTCCATCTGGCCAAGTATGACAACCCTTTTTCAACATCAATAAATTTCAAGGACACCCACAGGATTAATTCTTAGCCTATTCTGGCTAAAAGGGGATTGAATACATATGGATAAATGCAAAACTTTTAACTGTTAAAACTGTTCTTATTTCTTCTTTTAACCAAGAAGAAATTTCCTGTTTGCCTTTTTATAAGAATATTGGGGATAAAGCAATGAATCTTTGTGTTTGGTTGTACAGAGATATTCAATTGTTACATTTTAAATTATATTGTATCTTTCTTTTCTTATTATTTTTTGTACAAAATGTGAGTACAGCAACTAGAATTAATTATGATAGTAAAAGCATTTTGCATTATTTGTCAATCAAATTAAATCAAAATCTCTGTTGATGAGAAAATACATGCAAAATTAACAAGGATGACAGAAGATGGGAATAATTGATGTTGGAGGATCTGTGAAACAATAGAATGGGCACACCATCATACACAGTTGGTGCAACATTGAATTGGTCCATAGCCTTTGACACACATGTATATCTCACCAGACAAAAATCCCGAAGAGGTCAAAGAATGGTCCCAAATATAAGTCATGGCAATGCTTTTATAGCAGCAAAGAAGTGGAAACAAACCCATAAGCAAAGAATGGTTAAACTAATTGTCGTACATGCATTCTTATCAACCACTGACCATGAAGAATTCAGAGAAGCATGAGAAGATTTACATGAACTGGCTTGAAGTCAGGTATGAAGAACCAGGAAAATAATACACACAGTGACTAACAATGTAATAGAAAGAAGAATGCAATGAAACAGGATAATAGAATCATTATAATGTTCAAGAAGCTTGGCTTGGGAAAAAAGTTTTTAAATGTACTTAAAAGTTTATAAAATGTACCTTTTCCCTCTTTTCATGGCAAAGTAGCAGGAATGAATATTGCTAAGCAGTAAAGAATATTGTATATTCTGTTGGGCAAAGTAGATATGCTTTTGCTGAACTGCTTCCCCATTTGTCTTTCTTTTAAACTTTTTAAAAAATGACTTGCTGGATGGGGGGAGGAGAAAGGGATATACTCAGAAATTAATATGACATAAAAATGAAATCAATAAAAATAAAATATAAGGAATAATATGCGGATAAAAAGTTACTATGAATTTGTCAATGCTTTTAAATGAATTTGGATCTTATTGATCTCTATAGTACCTTCATATGTTTGAAAAATTATTATATGCAAAATATCTATCCATTCTGCAGCTAGTGGCACAGTATGTGGAGCACTGGGCCTGGAGTCCTGAGTGCAAGTCAGGCCTCAGACACTTACTAGCTCTTGTGTGACCCTAGCAAATTATTTAACCTGTTTCCCTCAGTTTCCCCCACTGTAAAATCAGGATAATAATAGGATCTAGCTTGTTGCAAAGATCATATGAGATTTGTAAAAAGTGCTTAGCACGCAGTGTCTGGCATATAGTAGGCACTATAAATGCTTATTCTCTCCCTCTTCCACTAGAGGTGTTTGCTTATTTATTATACCAAATCATTATGTGTATTTTTGACTCCAAATAAAAATCAAAATGAAAATTTTCAGGATACATGTCGCTTCTTGAACATCTTGCAATAATTTCCTGTCCCTCTCAGGGACCTTCTGTTTATTATTTGATTTAATTCAACAACATTTATTAAGCACCTATTATACTCATGGTCCCAAGTTAGGCTTAGAGATACAAAGACAAAAAGGGAAATAGTCCCTGACCTTCAAGAAGCCTCCATTCTATTGAGGGAGTCACTACACCATGCCAAAACACTTCTAGAATTCTCTTTAACGGTGTGCACTAAATCCGTTGAACCCCTCTCTTCTGAAACCTGTAAGATCCCCCTAAAACTGCTGACTGTGGCAGGAAGTGTAATGAAGTGTAGAGCCTAGGCCACCTTTCGTCTAAAAGAGGATTAAGTTATTAAAATGTTGTCAAACACCAGACATAAC
Source organism: Notamacropus eugenii (assembly GCF_028372415.1). Taxonomy (NCBI): domain Eukaryota; kingdom Metazoa; phylum Chordata; class Mammalia; order Diprotodontia; family Macropodidae; genus Notamacropus; species Notamacropus eugenii. Next base: position 422,941,303 of record NC_092874.1, read on the forward strand.
ATTTTACTCTCTAAAGCTAGTAGGTGAATGTCTCTTTCCAAGACAGCTTGAAAGTTTATCTCCACAGTTGCCATCACTTTAGCTAAGGATTGACAGAAGAGCTCAAGTTTGGGGTACTACTGTACCACTGAAAAGATAGTCCACCTCATAGATTCCATTTTGAAAGATAGAGAAGACCTCACCTCAGTGGGTGGGAAAGGCTGCTTCTGTGAGAAGAGATAGAGCTTCCTCCCTTCATCCCCAAGCCCAGTGAGATTTGGGCACCAAACCTGGGTTTGATGCCATTGCGCAGATAAGTCTGGGCAGCTGAGGTCAAGTCCTTATAACATCTAAGATCCAACCCAGGCAAAGACAAAGCAACAGAAAATCCTCATAATATAATTATGGGTCCTAAGAAGCACCTCTGACCTTTCCCTCTGATTAGTTGGTTCTTCCCCAAATCTGCATGTTAGGAAGGTTGATCAGCCATCATTCCTCTCAAGGCTCAACTCTTGACTTTCCTACTGGCTTTCCCAACCTTGTCCTCCTTTGCTTTTCAGCTTCTTCTTATGCATTGCCTTTCGTCCATTAGAACGCAAGCTCCTTCAGGGCAGACATTATCTTTCTTTCTGCTTGTATCTACATCTCTAGCACTTAGAACAGGACCTGGCACACAGTATGTGCTTAATACTTTTTGATTTTTGCTGTAAAATAGTCCTTCCAAATGCCTCAATGGCCTGAAGTCATCAGGATTGTTCTTTTCTTAATTTAAGGCATTTATTGCCTCCTGTTAAAATGCACATGTTCTGGAGGAGTCAGAGCCAAGGTGGTAGAGTAGAAGGATGGACCTGCTAGAGCTCTCCCCCCATAGTCATGAAATACCTGTAAAAAATGACTCTAAACAAATTCTAGAACAGCAGAAGCCACAAAATGGCAGAGTGAAAGAGATTTCCATCCCAAGACAGCCTGGAAGGCTGATAGAAAAGGTCTATCACGCTGGACTCAGAGCAGAGCAGAGCACAGCCTTGGTCACACAACATGACATGGACAGGACTGGAGTAGGCTTCAGGGTGTGGAATCATGGGTAGCAGCTGTGGTTCCCAGATTTTGCAATCAACAAATGCCAAAGACAGTTTCAAAGGTCAGTAAAAAAAGCTCTTTCACCTGGGTGAGAGGGGGGCATGGGTCTAGCCCCAGGCCTGGCCCCAGGATGTTGCAGTCACTGCAGAAGAAGCATTCACTTTTGGAGCTCTCAACCTAAAGACCCTGGGGGAGTAGAGCAGTTGATTTAGATCTCAGCCCTGAGTAGAGGTCCTGGAGCACTGATGCTGGTGTGGTAGAGCTAGTGGTGTCTGTAGAAAGGGAATCTTACTCACAGATCTAGGGCAGAAAAGAGTGCTTGTGGTTACTCATAGACAAGAACGCAGGCCAGGAGAGAACTCCTCTCCCTTGATTGTGCCACCTTGGAGTAACTGAGAACTTACAGGTGCCTAGAGTATACTCTCCACTTGACAAAGGACTCAAAAGTCAAGTAACAGGCTGGGAAAATGCTCAAAAAAGGGGAAAAAATAAGACTATAGAAGGTTACTTTCTTGGTGAACAGATATTTTCTTCCATCCTTTCATTCCATCAGAGAAAGACCTCAAAGTCAAGGCTTCTACATGCAAAACCTCCAAAAAAATATGCAATGGTCTCAGGCCATGGAAGGGCTCAAAAAGGATTTTGAAAATCAAGTAAGAGAGGTGGAAGAAAATTTGGGAAGAGAAATGAGAGAGACACAAGAAAATCATGAAAAGCTATTCAATATCTTGCTAAAGGAGACCCCCAAAAAATGCTGAAGAAAATAACACCTTGAAAAATAGGCTAACTCAATTGGCAAAAGAGGTTCAAAAAGTCAATGAGGAGAAGAATGCTCTAAAAAGCAGAATTAGCCAAATGGAAAAGGAGGTTCAAAAGATCACTGAAGAAAACAGTTCTTTAAAAATTAGAATGGAACAGATGGAGGCTAATGACTTTATGAGAAACCAAGAAATCACAAAAAAACCCCACAAGAATGAAAAAGTGGAAGACAATGTGAAATATCTCATTGGAAAAACAACTGACCTGGAAAATAGATCCAGGAGAGACAATTTAAAAATTATGGGACTACCTGAAAGCCATGATCAAAAAAAGAGCCTAGACATCATCTTTCATGAAGTTATCAAGGAAAACTTCCATGATATTCTAGAATCAGAGGGTAAAGTAAATATTGAAAGAATCCACCAATCACCTCCTGAAAGAGATCCAAAAAGAGAAACTCCAAGGAACATTGTGGCCAAATTCCAGAGTTCCCAGGTCAAGGAGAAAATATTGCAAGCAGCTAGAAAGAAACAATTTGAGTATTGTGGAAATACAATCAGGATAACACAAGATCTAGCAGCTTCTACATTAAGGGATCGAAGGGTGTGGAATAGGATATTCCAGAAGTCAAAGGAACTAGGACTAAAACCAAGAATCACCTACCCAGCAAAACTGAGTATAATACTTCAGGGGGGGAAATGGTCTTTCAATGAAATAGAGGACTTTCAAGCATTTTTGATGAAAAGACCAGAGCTGAAAAGAAAATTTGACCTTCAAATACAAGAATCAAGAGAAGCATGAAAGGGTAAACAGCAAAGAGAAATCATAAGGGACTTAGTAAAGTTGAACTGTTTACATTCCTACGTGAAAAGACAATATTTGTAACTCTTGAAACTTTTTTCAGTATCTGGGTAGTTGGTGGGATTACACACACACACACACACACACACACAGAGAGAGAGAGAGAGAGAGACAGAGAGACAGAGAGCACAGGGTGAATTGAATAGGATGGGATCATATCTTAAAAAATGAAATTAAGCAGTGAGAGAGAAATATATTAGGAGGAGAAAGGGAGAAATGGAATGGGGCAGGTTATCTCTCAAAAAAGAGGAAAATAAAAGACTTTTCAGTGGAGGGAAAAAGAGGGGAGGTGAGAGAAAAAACATGAAGCTTACTCTCATCACCTTTGTCTCAAGGAAGGAATAAAATGCACACTCATTTTGGTATGAAAATCTATCTTACAATATAGGAAAGTGGGGAAGAAGGGGATAAGCGGGGTGGGGGGGATGATGGAAGGGAGGACAATGGGAGGAGGGAGCAATTAGAAGTCAACACTCTTGGGGAGCGACAGGATCAAAAGAGAGAATAGAAGCAACGAGGGGCAGGATAGGATGGAAGGAATTATAGTTAGTCATACACAACATGACTATTATGGAAGTCATTTGCAAAACTACACATATATGGCCTGTATTGAATTACCTGCCTTCCCAAAGGGAATGGGTGAGGAGGAAAGGATGCAGAGAAGTTGGAACTCAAAGTTTTAGGAACAACTGTTGAGTATTGTTCTTGCAACTAGGAAATAGAAATACAGATAATGGGGTATAGAAAGTTATCTTGCCCTACAAGACAAAAGAGAAGATGGGGATAAGGGAAGGGAGGGATGTTAGAAGAGAGGGCAGATTGGTGACAGGGGCAATTAGAATTCTTGGCGTTTTGGGGTGGGGGAGGGGAGAAATGGGGAGATAATTTGGAACCCAAAATTTGGTGGAAATGAATGTTGAAAAGTTTAATTAATTAATTAATTAAATAATTAAATTGAAAAAAATTAGAGTGGAGCAAAAAGAATCCAATGACTTTATGAGGAACCAAAAAATTATAAAACAAAACCAAAAGAATGAAAAAAAAAGAAGACAATGTGAAACATCTCATTGAAAAAACAACTGACCTGGAAAATAGATCCAGGAGAGATAATTTAAAAATTATTGGCCTACCTGAAAACCATGATCAAAAAAAGAGCCTAGACATCATCTTCCAATAAATTATCAAGGGAAACTGCCCTGATATTCTAGAAGCAGAGGGCAAAATAGAAATGGAAAGAATTCACTGATCACCTCCTGAAAGAGATCCCAAAACGAAAACTCCTAGGAATATTGTAGCCAAATTCCAGAGTTCCCAGGTCATGGAGAAAATATTACAAGCAACCAGAAAGAAACAATTCAAGTATTGTGGAAATACAATCAGGATAGCACAGGATTTAGCAGCTTCCACACTGAAGGATTGGAATATGATATTCCAGAAGTCTAAGGAGATAGGATTAAAACCAAGAATCACCTACCCAGCAAAATTGAGTGTAATACTTTAGGGGAAAAAATGGAATTTCAATGAAATAGAGGACTTCCAAGCATTCTTGTTGAAAAGACCAGAGCTGAATAGAAAACCTACTTTCAAATACAAGGTTCAAGAGAAACATGAAAAGGTAAACAGGAAAGAGAAGTCTTAAAGAAACTCATTAAAGTTGAACTGTTTACATTCCTACATGGAAAGATGTTATTTGAAACTCATGAGACTTTTTTTCAGTATTAGGGTAATTAGAAGGAATATATATGTGTAGGTATGTATGAGTATGTATGTATATGCATATTATATATGTATAGGTACATGTATATGTACATGAGCATATATATATGTATGTATGTATACATGTCTATATGTGCATGTGTGAGTATATATATATATATATATATATACATATACATACACACACAGAGGGCGCAGGGTGAGCTGAATATGAAGGGAGAATACCTAAAAAATTAAAATTTACTGTTGAATGAAATGTACTAGGAGCAAGAGAAAGAGAGAGGTAGAATGTAGCAAATTATCTCACATAAAAGAGGGAAAAAAGAGCTTTTACAATGGAGGGGAAGAGGGGGGAGATGAAAGGAAATAATTGAGCCTTGCTCTTATGGAATTTGGCTTGAGGAGGGAATAACATACACTTAATTGGATATGGAAACTTACTTTACCCTGCAGGAAGGCAAGGGAAAGGGAATAAGAGAGGGAAGAAAAGAGAAGGGACAGCAAATTGGGGAAAGGGACAATCAGAAGCAAACCCTATTGTAGGAGGACAGGTCAAGGGAGAGAATGGAATAAATGAAGGGCAGGATAGGACAGAGGGAAATGTGGTTAGTCTTTTACAATATAACTGTTATGGAAGTGCTTTGCATGGTTACACATGTATGACCTACATTGAATTACTTGTTTTTTCGATGAGGGTGGGTGGGGAGGGAAGGAGAGAATACAGAACTCAAGGCTTTAAGAATGAATGATAAAAAATTTTTGGCATGCAACTGAAAATTAAGCTATACAGGCAATGGAGTATATAAATCTATTTTGCCCTACAGGAAAATAGAAGGGAAGGGGGATGGAAGAAGGGTGGGTAACAGAAGGGAGGACAGACTGGAGGAAGACATGGATGGGGTGCATGCTTTCCTGGGGTGGAGGTGGAGAAAGTTGGGGATTCAAATTCTTGTGGAAGTGAATGTTAAGAACTGAAAAATAAATAACATATTGAAAAAAATGCACATGTTCTCCAAAGATGGGGATTTATTAGCCATTTATCAAGTGCCACTATGTGCCTGGCACAAGGCTTGGCCATCAACAACTTGCTGGAAATTAATTAAATTAACTACTGTCCTAATGGAACCTTGAATGGATGGGACACCTAAAGAATAACTGGGAGGTGACAGGGAGAAGAGAAGAAAGGAGAGAGATGATGGAAAAAGTTGAGAACAGGGGAATATAGAAGGCTTTTATAGGCCTCAGGAAGGGGTACGAGCCACCTAGAGTGGACAAACATGACTGAGAGGTGCTTAAAAGAAACCTTGCCTGGATAGTGAAATGACTCTTTTAAAGGTAGAAATTGTATGTGTTCCAATGGGAAGGCAGAGAAGAGTGGCATAACATACCTATGAGTACACTAATAGAATCTCTGACTTAGAGCCAGGTATAAATACTGCCTCTGACATTTAACTTGTCAAAGCTTAACTGTTTCTATACTATTACAGTATAGCCATAGGCAGTTTTCAACATCCCTGAGCTTCAGGCAGCTCTGTAAGACCATAAAGTTAAGGCTTTGCACCTCACTGGAGGGAGTTCTGACACTAAGAAAGCACAGGCCAAGTGTGCAAAAATGGAAAGTTCTGAGGTCCCAGAGTCGGTAGATTTGAGTTTGAATAGTGGCCCTGATACTTACTTAGAGAACAGGTATTCTTCATGCCTCTGGAGAGCTGATGGGGGGCAGGGGAGGACAGGTCATTGAGACAATGTTTTCAAACATCTCCAAGTTCCTTCTGCTCCTCTTTACCTGGAAAAGATTCCCAGTTTGCCATTCCATCCCATTCTTTCAAGCCTGCCGGTAGCTAGAAAGCCTTTTACTGGCTGCCTGTTGCTCAGGTTTTTACTTAACTGGGCCTAACAGTTCAGATCAAGTTGGGCGCAGTGAAGGGTGAAGTGGGACAGATCCTGGGGAGATTAAAAGATGAGACCAGATTTTGTGATCATCAAAACAGACCATGCATTTCCACATATGCCCAATGTTGTAAAAGATACTAGTCTGGAAACTGCTATTAAAAAAATCCTCCACTGGTGAGATCAGGCTAGGAGAACAACTGTGCCTGTTTTGTTTTTTTTTTCTCTCTCTCTCTCTCTCTTTTTTTTAATGGAGTGGGTCTTGGCTGATCCCAAACTCAAAACTCTTTCCCCAGCTCCAAACCTTTAACCACTTGGAAAAAGCAGGCAGAATGGGATGGAGGAGATTGGTCAAAACAATGCCTTTACAGTTTTGCTATGCAAAACATGTTATGCATCAACTCCTTTACTGTGGTTTAATAAACCATGTGGCCACTGAAAAAGCAATCATTTGAATCTTACAAATGAAGTTGGTTTACTGACAGTAGAATATTTTCCAATGACAGGACCCCTGAAAGAACCATGCTGATATTTTCACAATACTCATATTTCAGAATGATATTTCATTTCTTTTCCCTCTAGGCTAAGTTTTAAATTCGGCAAGTGAGCGTGACTGAACCTGTCCAGTCCAGACGGCGGTAGAAGGGATTCAGCGTTAAGAGTTTGCTGCAAAACACCCTCTAGTGAACAGTGAGGATACAGCAGCGGTTGGGAAAGTCCAGGTCGCTTTAACACATGCTCTTCGAGGAAACCGCGTTACTGGTGGTTTGAATGTATCACCACCTGGTGGACAAATTGTATATTACATTCCCCTATGGGATTATTAATAAAAGTGACAACCTGCTTTTCTGTGGATTGTAGAAAGCTGAGGGGGAAAACCTGAAATACTGATAAAATGAAGCCTTGGATACCCATCAAATAGACACAGTTGGTGGGTATCGGTCACACTTACTAATGCATGTTCCATGGACGAGTGACTTCACCGCTTTGCGACTTTGTTTCTACCATAAAACAGACAACATTTCAATCAGCTACTTCCCAAGGTTATTATAAGGATAAAGACTTTGTAAACCTTGATTATCTCTATAAGTGTGAGCTATTGGTACTTATATGATATTGTGAAATTGTAAGATGAGATCTTGGGGAAGGATTTTCCTCCTTTTAGTGGAGGAGCTCACTAAGAATAGGACATTAACCTGAGAGCTTAGGTTAATAGGTGGAGTCAACAGCTGGGCTAGTTTAGAAATGAAGTGTTTATTGGACCTAATAGACACCAGGCTTTTCAGTTTTTTCCTTAGGCTAGGACTTAATTAAATCCTAAAGCATTCATAGAACAAGCCAGAGTTTGGTGGGAGGTCCCAGAGGAGGCATCAGCTTTGTAAATTGAAAAAAAAAAAAGCTGTCAAGTTAAGGGGAAAGGGCTACTGGTGAAGGAAGAAGGTGATCCACTGGCATAAAATCTGCTTTCAAAACTTTTCCTGGCTTTGAGGACTAAGGTAGTCTGGGACACTAGTTAAAGGTGATACAGTTGAATACAACCTAAGGGGGAAGGAAAGAACCTCCATCTACACTCAAAGAGCAAACAGAACTCACCAGATAAGATCATTACTCTTTTGTAAACTTCACAGTCAGCATTTCCCTATTTTTTTTTACTTTCACTCTTAATTACCTAGCAGAAAAGTGTTAACTTCAGTTCATAGTTTCATAGTATTTTGAGCAGAGAAGAATCATAGAATTCATTGTGCAGATGAAGAAACTGAGGCCCAGATATGAGAAATAACTTGCCTACAGTATGATTAATGAAAGGCAGCAATATTTAAATTCTTTGAAAGGTCTCATGAAGACTGGTAGCATCTGGGGAGGGAGTCGAACAATTTCATTCCTTTAAGGACTCTTCCCTACCTAAGTGACTTAAGACATGTCATTTAACCTATGTGAACCTCCGTTTTCCTCATCTTTATGTATGTACTCGGAAGGTGGGAGGAATTTGTTGGTCACTGACCAACTGATTATACTCTAACAATTATAGTCACAGAAAGAATGGGCTCAATAATGGATTTTAAATTAACGGTGAGGATATGACCATATCTGGCACTCCTTTTATGAAATGTGAACAATTTTGTTACTGAAAAGGGCAAGACTATTATCTGGGAAACAACTGACTGGGACTCTGATAGACCTTAAAAAGGCTGAAACTGACCAGCTCTGAGAAACTGCAGGCTCAGAACAGAATTGTGACATGTGACCCCTGTGCCTATACCAGAGGGCTAGGGAGCAGGGTTCTTCTTTTCCCCCATGTTGGCCATTACCTCTAGCATCAGTTACTCATCCAACAGTGTGAGAGATGAAGGGATTGTTCTAGATTGGTCCTATGATCCTATGACCCCTACAATCTCTTTCAACTCTCTATATATGGTTAAGGATATGGCTATGATTAAAAAAAGAAAAAGAAACCCTCTGGGAAAAGGGCTTCTAAATTATAAGAAAACTATTTTCCCATTACTTACTTCATTTTACTGAGAGTTAATAACTTTTTCACTCTAAGTCTGGACACTGTTCACTCCCTTCCCTATCCATATGTTACCCTATCAGAAACTGGTACTGAAAAGATCCCAACCCAAGACAAGAAAAGAGCCAAATGAAAGATAGCTCTCAATCCTAAAGCCATTTCTGGTGTGACTCCCACTTTACAATCCAGAAAGCTGGCCCACCTAGCTAAGTAATCTTACCATCGAGGCTACGTCTGATGAAGTTTGTGGAAATGCCAAGGCTCTCTGTGTACACAGTGGGCGTGTTGTTTCCTCTTCTAGATCATACTTAAGCTTATGGAGTTTTATACATAAAAAAAGAAAAGAAAAAGAAAAGTACACACAACTAAAGTAGTGAGAGAGACTATTTGTATATAAGTAAGCTGAGCTTTAAATGACAGGAAACAGCCTTCTCTCTCAAAATCAGAGTTTGGGAGAGAATGCCTGTCTGCTTGCCTGTTCCACTTGCTGAGACTTTAACAGCTCTCCAGTGATTTTGTTTTCCTGGAAAAGAGGGAAGGAGGAAATCAATATTTGCATAGTTCCTACTGTGTGACAGATAATGTGCTACATACTTAAAAAATACTATCTCTTATGGTCCTCCCAACAATTCTGAGGGATAGGTGCCATTATTATCCCTATTTTACAGTGGCAGAAACCTTAGCAAATAGAGGTTAAGTGAATTGTCCAGGGTCATACAACTAATAAGTGTCTGAGGTCCAGTTTGAACTCGGGTTTTCCTGATTCCTGGCCCAGCACTCTGTCCACTGCAACACCAATGGTTTCCTTTTGTTCCCCTGGGTTTGATTCTGAAGCCCAGAGGGGTTTTGGTAGAATCATGAACTTAGAATTTTTTATTCCTGACCCAAAGAAAGGGACCTCATCATCTGATTGTCCCAACTGTGTAGGAAGAGACTGGTTCTTATATGTTAGGTTTCAGAGCAGTGCCAAACTAAAAACCAGCTATAACTTTCTTACCTTCCTTCTATCTTTAAGCTCTTTCCTTTCTTACAGGTTAAAGATCTAGAACTGACTAGGGCTCTGGAGTAGACCTGGTTTCCTCCCAAATCATAATTACATAGAGGTAGAAAAGATCCCCGAGACCATCTAATCCACCCCTCCTAAGGAAACTTAGGTTCTGGTTGGTTAAGTGATTTGCACCATCTACATGGGTTGTACATGACACATTTTTCCTTTCTGCAACCTTGGTGCTTTCATGGTTTCTTCCAGAGGTGCCTTCCAATTCATGGTTTAACTATGTCTTAAAGCTTTGCAAGACAATCTAAATCCAAACTGCTTAGCCTGACATTCAAAGGCCTTCATAACCCTATGCCTTTCCACCCTAAATCCACGCTACTCCCCTCCTTAGCCATGTTGCAGTGACCAAACTGGACTACTCACTGTCCCTCATGTTTTTACCTATTTTCTTCCTATATCTTTGTTCAAGATGTGCCTTAAACCTGGAATGTCATCCCTTCAACCCCCATCTCAGCACTTCTGGCAGTTGACAACCTGTGAATTGTTCATAACACACAATAAACTCCTCCCTTTAGCTCTGGGCAGTGGGAGCTTTGTAAGGATATTAGGGCACTGCTAGGTTCTTGCATCCCTATTTATGGCTCCAATTAGCATGTTTCTGCTTCTGATACTTCCCTGTTCAAAAAATCTTTACATCATCCTCTACTCATACCCTTGATCCCACCTCCTCCTTTCTCCTCAAAAGATATAGACCTTAGGGACGACCTTGACCAGCTGTGTGCCAGCTTCACTTGCCCTCGCCATGGCTCAGCTTATCCGCAACGCCATCGAAAAGGCTCCAGTCCTGATAAACGCTGCTGCAACTTATTCGAAGCCTCGATTGGTCACATTTTGGCAATATGCCAAGGTTGAGCTGGTTCCTCCAAGTCCTACTGAGATCCCCAGAGTCATTGAGAGCCTGAAAAAAATAGTCTCATCAGCTCAAACTTGTAGCTTCAAAAATCTCACAGTTAAGGAAGCTCTGCTAAATAGTTTGGTGGCCACTGAGGTGTGCATGTGGTTTTACATTGACGAGATCATAGGCAAGGGTGGCATCGTTGGATATAATGTTTGAAGACCAACTCTTAGCATCTGAGTGTTTGATTTATCCTCTGTGTGTTTGTGAAACATATATGCCTAGACTTCTAAATTTAAAAAGGAAATAAAAAAAAGATATGGACCTTTTGGGGTCATTTGTGAGCATTATTTTAAAGTGTCTTCCAGAATGTTCAGACAAATTCACAGTTTAATCAATGGTATATTTATGCGCCATTTTTGTCATACAGAGTGATACTTTTTTAAAAACTGATGCTTCTAAAGTACAGGTCTAATCTCTTCAGATTCTTTTCATCAAGAAATTCTAGGGGCTCCTCCTGCCTCTAGGATAAAATACAAATGCCTCTATTTTAGCATCTAAAACCATTCAAAGTTTGGTTAGAGCTTCCCTTTCCAGGTTTATTACACATGAATTCTTTTCATGCACTCTAGATTCCAACCACTTTGCTCTGCTTTCTGGGACACACAGCACTCAATTTCTAGTCTCCTTGCTTTCTTCACACAGGTGATCCCCCATGTTTAGAAGGATCTCCCTTATCATCACTGCCTCCTAGCCTCTCTGTCTTTCTTCCTGGCTCTCCTCAAGTGGTACCTCCCATATGACACACTTCATGATTCCCACCAGTATTGGTGTGCTCACTCTCATACTCCTAAAAATTACTTTGTATGTATATGCATGTATGTCCACTCCTTTTCAAACGAGATATTATTTGTAAAGCATTTAGCACAGTGCCTGACAATGGTAGGCACTAATAAATGCTTCTTCCCTTTCCTTCCCCCTTCTAGCATCACTTTCACCTGCCCTGGCCCAGATGGGTTTGGTTCCCAAAGGGGAAGACGCTACCATGCCCATGATCACAGGGCCACTCTGTGGGTGACTAACTTCCACTAGTGTGCTTCCCATTAACAATTAGCCAATACTTAGTTTTGGGGGTTTTTTAAAGCAAAGGCATTTACCCAAATGGCATATAAAATTTTCCCCCAAACCTGAGGGATACCATCCTATAAATACACATAGAGTTGACAGAGGGAGAAGAATGGGCATGAATTTAAAGTAGAGTGGTATTTTAGAAGGATATACATAAAGGGAATACACATGATCAAGGCAAATCTCAACTGTGGAACTGCAAGGCCTCAATATATTTTCTTTCTCCAGTGGATCCTCATGAAATTCTCTGTAGGATGTGAGGTCCATGATGGACAAGTCTCTCTAATGCTCACCTGAGCTGGCTTCTTAAAGAACATGGCACCTCTGCTGAATGGCTCAGTCTACTGTTGGTCTGGCTCGAGAAGGTTCATCAGACTCAGCTGACACACTAGATCTGAAAAGCCACACAACCAGGGGACAGTTACTGCTCCCCTGGGCCTGGGCAGATTGCTCTGCTAAGGCATGAATGTAAAGTGCATGCAATCTAGTTTTCTCAGTAAGGCTCACTCCACCTAGGTTTATGGTGATCAATCCCAATTAGTCTATTAGACCAGTCTCTTTTGGGTATCTTATGCTAATGAGTGGCTATGGACAAATGTATTGAAAAATTTCTTTGCTGCTCTCTTCATTTGCAGTTGAGCTATTCAAGGTTCAGACCCTTCATTATTAATTTAATATCTTATTTTTTCCAATTATGTGTAAAGAAAATTTTTAACATTCAGTTTTTTAAATGTTGACTCCAAATTCTTTCCCTCTCTCCTTCCCTTTTCTCTTCCCTGGGATGAGAAGCAATTTAATATAGATTATACATGTGCAGTCATGCAAAATACATTTGCATATTACTAATGTTGTGAACACACACACACATACACCAAATAAGAAAAATAAAGTTTTTAAAAGTATGCTTCTTTGGCTTTCGAAATCCACCAGTTCTTTCTCTGAGGCAAATAGCATTTTTTAAAAATCATAAAGTCTTTCAGAATTACCTTGGATCATTGTATTGATGAGAATAGCTGTCATTCCCAGTTGATCTTTGTACAATATAGCCATTAGTGTGTACAATGTTCTCCTGGTTCTGTTCACTTCACTTTGCATCAATTCATGTAAGTCTTTCTAAGATTTTCTGAGAGCATCCTGCTTGTCATTTCTTTTAACATAATAATAGTATTCCACCATAATCATACACCACAACTTGTTCAACCATTTCCCAATTGATGGGCCATCCCTCAATTGACAGTTATTTGCTACCACGAAAAGAGTTGCTAAAAACATTTTTGTACATATAGGTCCCTTTCCTTTTTGTTTTTTAATTCTTTTTTGCAACAACTATTCTTCCTATGTCCTTGCCTTCACAACTGAGTCTATTGGCTGATTATTAATGAGGAATATACTAGTGGGGGCTTGTAAGTTTGGGTTTGAAGAATAACCTTTCACATTACCCCTAGCATCCTGAAAATAGTAGCATCAGGCCATGGTTAATGCACAGGCTTATAGATAGATGGCTACCTTTTGGGGAATTAACTGACATGTGCTAGATAATTTGTTTGAGCTAAATTAGGGACAGTACTTTGTGTATCATTTTGACATGCTGCACTAATGTGGGGTGGTACTTCAAAGTTGTTTTAATTTGAATTTCTCTAGTCAATTGTGATTTAGAGCATTTTTTCAGATGACTATGGACAGTTTTGATTACTTCACCTGAAAATTACCTGTTTATATCCTTTGCCTATTTATCAACTGAAGAATGACTTGTATTCTTGTAAATTTGACTCTGTTGTCTACATATTTAAGAAGCAAAGCTTTTATTAAGTAAACTTTTAAGAGACAAGAGCAAATTTCATTATAATAAGGCATCAGCAATAGTGAAGTTTAGGAATTTTCAGTTTCAGACTTCATGCCAGCATACTTCTACCATGACCATTTGTTTTTGCTGGATTTTTTCCCCCTAGGGAGACAGGAGAGGATATTCTCCACCTCTCATTACTATAATCCATTTAGAAGTACAAAGGAGAAAAAGTGCTTGGAAAATGCCCCAAAGAGATGGATCAGGCCATTTTTCCTTGGATGTCACAGATCTAAGCGGGGATAGCCCAGGGAGACCAGTAAAAACTGAAGTCAGGGAGGGGTTTAAAAAGAGATAATTGAGGTATAAAAGGTAAGGCCTTTCAGATGAAAAATAGATATTTCTCTGGTCTGAGGCCTCAATAGCTCAGTAGCATATGAAAACTAGCAGGGTAATTTATTTGCTTCCAGAGCACAAACTGGATTCTATCTTTCTCCTTAGCTTCTCATCTAAATAAGCTCCTAAAGGGAATGTGAGAAAAAGAACTGACTGAATTGGAACTGATCACCCTAGGGCAAAGTGGGATGGCTTGATAAAAGATGAGGCTTTTGAGCCATCGAAGATTGTTTTTTCAGGAGAAGCAAGACCCTTTGCCCATCTCCTGCTTGGAGGAGACAAGCAACCTCAGACTTATGGCTCTGAAGGACTTAAAGGGGAAAGGTTTCTGCAATTTTAAGAGTGCTCGCTGTCGGGAAGCAGAAGAGAGAGCATTTACCACAAGGCCAAGCCAGTGGTTGAATGTAGAAAAGAGGACAGCTGTTCATTGAAGTGTGAGCACTGAGTTTCCAGTCCATCAACCCATCCAGCAGAGATGCAGGTCAAGCACCTGCTCAGCCTAGCCTGGCAGTGGCAACTAGCAGTGGAGTAGCTGCTTGGCACTGTCTGATGACCACTTCTCAGTGAAAGATTGGATTGGTGGGACTAGTCCTGCATCAGCTGAGCCCACTGAGGAGTTGGTGATGTTGTTAAGTAACCTGTTAGACTCAGCACAGCAGTGAATTGGTCCATCCAACCAAGACAATGTGACCTACAGTGACAAAGCCTAACTGAGCAGTGTAGTAATGCATCCATTACCACGTCATGCCCCACGGTGAATTTCATGAGGATCATCCAGAGAAAGAAAGGATATTGGAGTCTAGCAGTTCTGAATGTGTGAGTTGCCTTGGTCACATGTGTACCCAATATATGTGCCTCATTACCAATGCATTTTAAATTCATGCCTTATCTTTTCTCTAATGTTTTTATATTTGTAGGAGAGTGTGCTCCAGATTTGGAATGAAATATTTTGTAACAACTATTCTTTCTATGACCTTTATCTTCACAACTGAGTCTAATGGCTGATAGTTAATGGAGAATATGTTAGTGGGGGCTTGTGAGCTTGTGTTTGGAGAATATTCACAGTGTTTCCCCTAGCATCCTGAAAATAGCACCCACTCTTTTTGAAGCTCTACCTGCCAGTGTAAATGGGGTGAGCGAGATGGTGGGGTAGCAGTATTATAAGGCCACAGAAGTGAAGGTTTCCCTAACAAGAATCTGTTCCTTCTAAATAAGCACAATGGTACAATAAGAAGATCATTGCCTTTGGATTCAGAAGAACTGGATTAAAATTCAGCCTCTGTTTACTGTATGATTCCAGGCAAGTCGTTTAGGCTCCTTTAGCATCAATTTCCTCATTTGTAAAATTTGAGCATTAAACTAGATGGCCTCTGAAGTCTCTTCTTGATTTATATCTTTGACCTAGGCACCAGAAGACAACTTCAACCTCTAAGGACCAATCAGAAGAGCTCACTGTGTCTTCCTAACAAAAGTAAATGTCTTTCCACAAGGGTTCAAGTATTCATGCCCAGTTCCAAAAAAGTTCCTCTAGACTAACAAAAATCCACACCCTATAATCTCATGACATAGATCAGAGGGCACACTAGGTGAATCAAGTTTCCTTTAATCACCCCTAATATGGTAGTAAAACAGAGAAGCCTGAAAAAGATGTAGGGAGTGAACATGACACATATCTAGCCCTTGTGGAACATACAGTGACTCCAATATCTAATTATGTAGGATGAGGACTTTGTCCCCTTAAAAACATCCTTATTCCCTCATTCAAAGGTGACTTTTTATCTAAAACCTAGCTTTGTGGCATTGTGTGTTGGTAATATCCTTGAACTTTAGAAGGAACAACACAAGATTTGGGGAACAGGAAATCTCTTGTAAATTTCAATGCAAGGTTTATCCAAATCCATCTTAATAAAAAATAATCTATCACCCAAGTGAGACCAATAAAATGGAGACAATGGCTTCTTAGACCCATGTGCCAAGGAAACATATCAAGGAACAAAAACACAATATGAATGTTTATAGCGTCCCCCTCCCCCCGTACATGAAACAAAAGTTAATCATTGCAAGAAGTTCACTATGTTGCCAGAGCTTGCTATGGGATCCAGATGGCCCCAGTGCACATGGCCAGGGCCTACACAAGCCCCCTCCCTCCACTTTTTAACTGAAGGGAGGCAATCCTGAGAAGCCAGGCTGGTAAGCTCATAAATGAAACCTTCTGCAGCCTGACTGGCACATTCTTAGGTTGGTATTTATTTTTCACCATCTCCTCTGACTAGGGCTTCGTGAAGTGTGAGGGGGCTGCCTCGTCAGGGCAGAAACCTCCTGCCAGGCAGTATTTGTCAAGAAGAGAGACTCGGCTTTGGAGGGAGGGTCTGTTTGTTATTTTTGCAAGTATACAATGGGCTTCTGGGATGACAGCTTAATCTCTTTCCCAACCCAGGCTCCTTTCTGCCAAGTGTTTTTGATCGTTGTCTGTGGAGCTCAGTGAGAACAAGAACATGAATAAAGACTTGAGACTGTAAAAGGGCTTTGTACAAAATAAATAAATCCCTACTATAAAAATCTCATTGGAATTTCCTTCCAGAGAAGTCCTCTGTCATTAGATATTCTGTGGGTGCTGCCTTCTCCCAAAAGAATCTTAGTGCTAGGAGAAAATTCAGAGACCTAAGCTCTCTCCCAATGCAGAAATCCCCTGAATAGCATCTTCAACAGGTGGTCATCTAGTCTCTTTTTCCAGTGACAGGTAACTCATTACCTCATGCAGCAGTCCTTTCTATCATCAGGAAGCTCTAGCTATTGAAAAGTTCTTTCTTGTCTTGAGCTAAAATATCTCCTTTTAATGTCCACTGAAGTTTTATTCTCTGTAGATCCAGGGAATAAAATCTACTCCTTCTTCCACATTGTAGTCCCGATATTTAAAAAGAGCAACCACAGGGAATTCATGTGGTTCAGTGGAAAGACTCGGGTTTTCATCTTGGCTCTGCTTCTTGCTCCTTGAATTACTTTGGGTAACACAAGTTTCCTCACATGTAAAGTGATAGACTTGGACTCCATGACCTTTAAGAGCCCTTCCAGCTCTAGAGTGGTAATTCTGTGACGTATGCCCTGCATCTCTTCTCTAGGCTAAACATCTTTGATTCTTTCATCCCTTCTTCAAAGAACATGGTTCTAAATCATGTGGATTTCTTACTTTCTGAAGCACACAGAACAAGCCTACTCATTCCTTCTTCAAATATTTGGAGAAAGTGGTCATGTGCTCCCTGAGTCTTCTCCTCACTAGGGTGAATATCCCCAGTTCCTTCAATCAAACTTTATGATTCAGCTTGCAGTCCTTTCATCATTTATGGACATGCTCCAGTCTTAATGAAGGGCCCAGAAATGCTGCCAGTGCGGTTTGATCGGGGCAGAATCTGAAACTACTCCATTCAGATCCAATGGTATTTTCTCAGATTTCATCCTTCATTGTTGCAACATTTGATACTGGCATGACCATTATCTCTACCTAGAAATTCCCCTAGTTTTAAAAAGTCTTGGTTTTTCTCCCCCACTTCTCTGATACTCAGTCTCTCTTGCTGGATCATCATCCATATCCCACAGCTAACTATGGGTGTTACCCAAAGTTCTGTCCTCGTCCCGTTTCTTTCTCTCATCAGTCTCCAAAGATTTATTGATCATCTCTTTGCAGATGAAAGACAGCTTGGTGTAGCAGGAAAAAGCTAAAGTTATAGTCAGGAAAACATAGTTCAAAGTCAGCCTCTGACTACGAGCAAATTGCTTAATTACTTTGATCCTTAATTTCCTTATCTGTAAAATGGGAAGATTGGATTAGATCACCTCTATGGTCCCTTCAGCTGTAAATCTATAATCGGATGACTCCCAGATCTATATATCCAGCTATAGATGACTGAGAGTAGACAGTGACCTGGCTCAACATCTACAAGTCATCTATTTCCTCCTACTACATTAATGACATCTGTTCCTTCTGCTAGGTCAGCCCACCACTAGAGCATCCTCAGTGTACATATGTCCACCTATTGACTTAGTCACTGCTTGATTGCACATTTTTCCTATGATGCCTTTGGTCACTATGGACTTTTCCCACTAACTTCCAGACTCAGAGCTGTTGGCAGCAATGAGGCAAACAGATAGATCATCAAGATTATTTGGTCCTTGACACTAACATGGTACCACTTATTTCCTTAGGGTGCTTGATGTGCCACAGCATCATGGACACTAAGGAAAATGAAAAGGTGAATGATGCATACACTCCATATATAATTACTATTCATAGTAAGAAAAGGATCAATGCTTTTTTCAACATCAGTTTCTGTGGACTGATATTTGTGCTTTATTTTGAAGTGCCCTTAGCTCTGGGACCATTTGGAGTGTCTGTTCAAAATATATATATTATCGGATCAGTTATATGCATTACTCATTCGACTGCATCTATAAAAATGTTAACTATTACTCTTTATTCAACATACTAATTAAGTACCTCCAGTCTGTCTAGCATTGAGCTTAGTGTTATGGGGATACAGAAAGAGTTGAGATTTGGTCCCTGGGACAAAAGTTCCTGGGAAGGGAAGTACCCTGTTCCCTGCCCCAAGCAGGGAAGTCCTAGGTGGGATAAAGATCACAGGAGGGCCTCATTTGGGGAAGACGATGGTAGCACCCTAATACCAACCTCAGATCTGATCGGGGACAGTGAAGGCCCTTCTAGCACTCAAAGGCAGATACACCAGGGGAGGTGAAAGCCTTCAGTATGAGCCCAGGAAATTGATTTCAGGACCAAACAGGTCCTGATTCCTTAACCCAAGACCATAGGGGAGCAGAGACTGACCCTGGCATAAAATTCCAAATTAGGTACCGAAGTTGGAGATGTGTAAGCAGAAGACACTGACCACTATAAAGAGATATTATGGATCAACATAAAATCCCAAGAAGAATGCATAGCATGTATAAGTAAATCACATGTATAAATAAAGCTTTGGGATGGGGTGAAGGGTAGTTGAGAAGTAGAGGGAGGAATGACTGGTCACAAGGCCTACAAAAGTACCTGAAGACATATGGAAAGAGGTATTTTTCCCATCCGGAAAGACTTTTATGAACTGATACAGAATGAAGTGAGCAGACCCAGAACAATTTGTATGAGACTTCAACACTGTAAGAACAAATCAAAAGATTTAATTACTGATAAATAAAATAAATAAAACCACCACAACTCCAGGGTACAGAGGAAGCTTTCCACCTGGTGACGGAGAGTTGAATTAGTGGTATAGAATGGGACATATATTTTCATACACAAGCAACACATAGGTTTGTTTGGTGTTATTATGTTGACTAGTTACAAGGGAGGGGTTTTTATTTGGGGGGAGGGAGTTATAGTAAGGCAGAAAGAAAGAAAGAAGAAGAGAAAAGAAGGAAAGAAGAGTCAATGAAGCTTTTTAAAAAATTCACAGAAAATAAGACAATTCGGAAAGAAATACAAACAAGGAAGATGGGTTTTGGAACTAATGTGCTGAATTTAGTATTTGGGTTTTTTTTAACTCCAAAACAAACAAGCTGTATGTAATGAGATTTGTGGTTTCATGTATAATACTTTTCTGTTTTTCTTTGTACATAGAAATGTGTGGGTTTGTTGGTGTCTGTCAAGTTAAAAATAACAAAAAAATAAATTTTAAAAACTGTTTGAAATGATAGGAGAGCTGTTCCAGGGCAGCATATGATTGAGGCAGGGTGGAAAGGAGTGGATGAAAATATGAGGAAAGGCTGTACAAGCAGCTTCAGGCTCATTGGGAAGGTTCTTGAATAACATCTTGAGGAAAATGGGTTTTATCATATGAGTAGTGAAGAGGCTGAAAGTTGTTTGTTTTGGCTTGTTTTTAAGTCAGGGTGATCTGAAAATATATCAGAAAAACTAATGTGATAGTTAGCATGATGAATTGGAGAGGAACAAGGAGACAAGGACACTGTTGAATCAGTTTGGAGGTGAGGTGCTAAAGGCCTGAACTGGGGATCAGGGGGCAGAAGTGAGGAAAATGGGACAGATGAGAGAGCTATTGTAGAGGCAGAATTGATAGGGTTCAGAGAGAGTATTTGGATAGAGGGGATAAAGGAGATGAAGATGAAGTCAAAGATGACCTCAAGATTTTGAGCCTATCTAACTAGAAAAATGGTGATCTCATTAATAGAAATAGACAAATGGTGGACTTATTAACAGAAATAGGAAAACCAGAATTGAGAGGGAGAGTAATGAAGAGCTTGGAATGTGGTAGGAGTCTAGCAAAGAGAACTCTCAATGACAACTCAGGGGTGGTAACTAGGTCTACATATACAGATTTATAGTAACTAGAAAAAAGGTCATAGGAATGGTTGAGATCTTCAAAGGAAAGTACAGAAATTTGAGAGAAGTCCGAGGACTGAACTGTGGGAAAATGCACATGTTTAGGAAGCAGGAAGAGGAAAAGAACCTAGTAGATGTGTTAGAGGAGAGATTCTAGAATGATTATTGTGAAAATAACATTAGATTGGGATTATAGATTTAGAGCTAGAAAGAGTTAGGTGGATTTGTACCTAGATGAATGACTAAAGATTTTCTAGTTCAACCCTCTCATTTTACAGTTAAAGAAACTGAGGCCCGGAGGTAGTAAGGGATATGGTCACATATGTATTGAAGGGAGCAAAATCAGGATTTGAATCCAAGTTCTCTAGCTTAAGAACCTCCATTTGTTCCACTGAACTCAGAAGATATTGAGTTCTAGTGTCAGGTTTATCAATTTGCTCATCTATAAGATATGGAATTTGAATTAGATCATCTCTAAGGTCTAGTCTGGCTATACAAAATTCCCTAATTCATAAACCAGAAAGAAAACTAAGATAGTATGACATTACTGAAGCCAAAGGAAGGGAGTATTCTAGGGGGAAAAGAAGTCAAGTGTCAAGTGCTGCACAGATGTCAAGGAAAATGAAGGCTGAAAAATACCAATTATATCAGGTGATTAGGAAATCAATGAAGACCATAAAACAATTTAACTAAAGTTGAACCTCAAGGCCATGGAACACCTATCTTCCTCCCCCATTTTACTTTTAAAATGTTTGTGCTTTTTTTTTTTTACTGTACTGAGCTGCCTTCTTTTCTTTTTCCATCACATTTTTTAATACTCTTTTGCCCAGTCATACTCTATTGAATCTTCTCTTGGAACAAAGAAAAAAGCTAAATAAAATCACTCAACTTATTGATGGCATCTAATAACATATGTAACATTTCATAACCATAGTTTCCCACCTCTCTAATGAAAGGAGAGAGGTACATTTTCCCATCTTTTCTCCAGGGCCAAGAGTGGTCATTATAATTACAAAGAATTAAGCTTTGTTTTAGTGTGGGTTTTTAAATTAAATTGTTATAGTCATTGTGTATATTGTTTTTAAGTTCTATTTACTTCACTCTGCATCAATTCATAATTTTTTTTAAAAAAAGAGACAAGTCTAATCCTTCTTCCATATGTCAGCCCTTCAAATGTTTGATGATGACTATCATGTGACCACTAAGTAATCTCTTCCCCATTTCCTTCAATCTTATTTCATATGGTATATTCTCCACTTCTCTCCCCATCTCTCTCACTCTCTTCTGTATGTGCTCCACTGTATCTAGGTCTTTACTTAAAACAAATACATGTACTCATAACTGAACCCAATACTCCAAATTTGACCTGGAACAGAAGGATTGTTTCCTTCATTCTTGACATCACAGTCCAGGAAAGCATTATCCTCCCTCCAACTTTTTAATGTCCTGTCATAGCCTTGATTCTTAATGAATCTAAAGTGACTAAAACTCTCGTCTTTTTTCACAGAAACTGTTGTCTAACAATTCCTCCCCAATCCCATACTTAGGAGGTTGATTTTTTTAATTGACACCAACTATGGAACTTCACATATGTGACCATTAAATTTCAGCTTTCTTGATTTGGCCTCACTTTCTGGCAAGGCAATTGGATCCAAACTCTTGTCATCTGGTGTCATAGCTATGCCTCCAAGTTTCATGTCATCTGAAATTTGACCAAAATATACTCTATGCCTTAATCCAGGCTACTGATGAAAATGTTGCATGGCATAGGAGCAAGCAAAGATTCCTAGGGTTCTGCACTAGGGACCAGTTGGCATTATTTCTAAATTTTTTCTTGTTTTTTTTTTTTTGTTTTTATTTTTTGACATTATTAATTTCTTTTTGGATCTACTCCTTCATTTAGGTGCAAATCCACCTAACTATATCACAACTAGCTCTTATTTCTCTCCATTTGTCCACAAAGATATCAAGAGAAATTTTGTCAATTGTCCTAGTGGAATTTAAGCATCCACAGCCACAGCATTGCCCTGAATGGTCTAATTATCCTATCAAGAAAAGAATATGAGGTTCCTCTGCTATGACCTACTCTTCATGAAACACTAGCTGAAGCACCTACCTCACAAGGTTGTTGTAAGGATCAAATGAAATCATACTAGCAAAGCATTTTGCCAAGCTTAAAGTGCTACTACATAAACATTAAAGTCCTATTCCAAAACCTTATTATGGTACAGAAGTGATCATGGGTGATAATAATAATAATGATAGGAGGAGGAGGAGGAGGATTGGGCAGCTAGGTGTCCCAGAGGATAGAACACTGGGCCTAGAATCATGAAGACTCATCTTCCTGAGTTCCAATCTGGCCTCAGACACTTACTAGATGTGTGACCTTGAACAAATCCCTTAATGTTGCTTCTCTCAGTTTCTATGTCCATAAAATGAGCTAGAAAAGGAAATGGAAAACCACTCCATTATCTCTGCCACAAAAACCCCAAAAAGGGGTCATGGAAAGTTGGACCTGACTGAAACAACTTAACAACCAATAGTAGTAGTAGAAGAGTGGTTGTAGTAGCAACAGCAGCAGCACACATCTCCATCACTATTAAGGTTTACAAAGTACTTTATCTTTGTTATTTCATTTGTTCTTTACAACAACCCTGTGAGGTAGGTGTTGCTTTTATCCCCATTTTATAGAGGAGGAGATTGAGGCTGAGAAAGGTTAAGTGCCTTGCCCAGGATAACACAGCTAGTTAGTGAAGTATCTGAGGAAGGATTCAAAGTCCTGTCTTCATGGCTCCAAATCCAACATTGTAGGTACTGTGGCACCTAGTTGCCAAAGAGGATATGCCAGTCACACATGAGCTCTGACAATTCCTGGATAAGTTCTGATGACAGGTCTGGAGACAGATCACATTTGTTGCCTAAGGGCTCTCATGGACAGGTTCAGAGAGGATCACCAGCAGGTCAGATGTAGGGCAATAAAAGATTTTGTATCCAGCAGCTAATAGAGACCATTAACTTTGGTGTGTCAGGTTCACTTAAAGTTTTGAAGTCAAAGGATAGTTAATTTGCTGTTAAGACTTAGAATAGAGTGAAGCCAAGATGTCAGAGTAGGACAGACCTGCTGTAGCCCTCCCCCCATAGCCCATAAAATACCTGTAAAAAAATGACTCTAAACAAATTCTAGAACAGCAGAAGCCACAAAATGACAGAATGAAAGAGATTTCTAGTCCAAGACAGCCTGGAAAGCCAACAGGAAAGGTCTATTGTACTGAGCTTGGGGTGGAGCACAGCCCAGGCTTGGCTGCACAGACTGGACTGGAGCAGGCTTCAGGGTATGGAATCGTGGGTAGCAGCTGTGGTTCCCAGATTACTCAACCCACAAATACCAAAGGCAGCTTCAAAAATCGGTGAGAAAGCTCTTTCACCTGGGTGAGAAGGGAACTCAGTCTGGCTCTGGTCCCAGGGCTGCAGCAGTCGCTGAGGCAGCAGCCTCCATTTTAGGAGCCCTCGGCCTAAAGACTCTGGGATAATCAAGCACCTGATCTGGGTCTCAGCACTGAGTGGTGGTTCTGGGGTGAGGAGGAACACTGGCCTGGTGGAGCTGATGTAGGCTCTGGAGAGAGAATTCTACTCATAGATCCTAGGCAGAAAAGCTTGTGGTTGCTCACAGACCACAGTGCAGAACAGTAGAGGAGTAAACTCCTCTCCCTTGATTGCACCCACCTTGAAGGAACTGAGAACTTACAGGTGCCTAGAGTATACCTTCCACTTGACAAAGGATACAAAAGTCAATCGACAGGCTGGGAAAATGCCTTAAAAAGGGGGGGGGGGGGAATAAGACTATAGAAGGTTACTTTCCCAGTGAATAGATATTTTCTTTCATCCTTTTAGAGGAGGAAGAACAAGGCATACCATCAGAGGAAGACATCAAAGTCAAGGCTTCTGCATCCAAAACCTCCAAAATAAATATGCAATAGTCTCAGGCCATGGAAGAGCTCAAAAAGGATTTTGAAAATCAGGTAAGAGAGGTGGAAGAAAAATTGGGAAGACAAATGAGAGCAATGCAAGAAAATCATGAAAAGCAAGTCAACAGCTTGTTAAAGGACACCCAAAAATGCTGAAGAAAATAACACCTTTAAAAGTAGACCAACACAAATGCAAAAGGGGTCCAAAAAGCCAATGAGGACAAGAATGCTTTAAAAAGTAGAATTAGTCAAATGGAAAAGGAGGTTCAAAAGCCCACTGAAAAAAATAGTTCATTAACAATTAGAATGGAGTAGTTGGAAGCTAATGACTTTATGAGAAACCAAGAAATTACAAAACAAAACCAAAAGAAAGAAAAAATTGAAGACAACATGAAATATCTCATTGGAAAAACAACTGACCTAGAAAATAGATCCAGAAGAGACAATTTAAAAATTAATATACCACCTGAAAGCCATGATCAAAAAAGAGCCTAGACATCACCTTTCATGAAATTACCAAGGAAAACTGCCCTGATATTCTAGAACCAGAAGGTAAAATAAATATTGAAAGAATTCACTGATCACCTCCTGAAAGAGACCTGAAAAGAGAAACTCCTAGGAATATTGTAGCCAAATTCCAGAGTTCCCAGGTCAAGAAGAAAATATTACAAGCAGCCAGAAAGAAACAATCAAGTATTGTGAAAATACAATCAGAATAACACAAGACCTAGCAGCTTCTTTATTAAGGAATCAAAGGGCTTGGAATATGATATTCCAGAAGTCAAGGAAACTAGGATTAAAACCAAGAATCACCTACCCAGAAAAACTGAGTATAATAATTCAGGGGGGAAAATGGTCATTCAATGAAATAGAGAACTTTCAAGCGTTCTTGATGAAAAGACCAGAGTTGAATAGAAAATTCAACTCTCAAAGAATCAAGAGAAGCATGAAAAGATAAACAGGAAAGAGAAATCATAATGGACTTACTTAAGAAGAACTGTTTACATTCCTACATGGAAAGATAATATTTTTAACTCTTGAAACTTTTCTCAGTATTTGGGTAGTTGGAGGGATTATATACATATATAGAGACACAGGGTGAGTTGAATAGGAAGGGATGATATCTAAAAAAATAAGGGATGAGAGAGGAATATATTGGGGGGAGAAAGGGAGAAATGGAATGGGGCAAATTATCTCTCATAAAAAAGGCAAGAAAAAACTTTTTCAATGGAGGAGAAAAAGGGGAGGTGAGAAGGAAAAAGTGAAGCTTACTCTCATCACATTTGGCTTAAGGAGGAAATAACATGCACACTCAATTTGGTATGAAAATCTATCTTACACTACAGGAAAGTAGAGGAGAAGGGGATAGGTGAGGGTATGGAGGGATGGTAGAATGGAGGGCAAATGGGAGGATGGAGTCATTAGAAGTAAACACTTTTGGGGAGGAACAAGGTCAAAAGAGAGAACAGAATAAATGGAGGGCAGAATAGGATAGAGGGAAATATAGTCTTTCACAACATGACTATCATGGAAGTCTTTTGCAAAACTACACATGTATAGCCTATATTGAATTGCTTGCCTTCTCAGTGGGGAGGGAGGAAGGGAGAAAAGTTAGAACTCAAAGTTTTAGGAACAAATGTTGAGAACTGTTTTTGCATGCAACTGGGAAATAAGAAATACAGGTAATGGGGCATAGAAATCTATCTTGCCCTACAAGAAAAGAGAGAAGATGGGGATAAGGGAAGGGAGGGGTGTGATAGAAGGGAGGGCAGATTGGGGGAAGGGGTAATCAGAATGTACGGTGTCTTAGGATGGGGAAGGGGAGAGATGGGGAGAAAATCTGGAACTCAAAATCTTGTGGAAATGAATATTGAAAACTAAAATTAAATAAATAAATTTTTAAAAAACTTAAGATAAATTAGGATCTTTAATCTAGAGATGAAAGGGAACTCTGAAGTCATTCAATCTAATCCTTTTATTTTATAAATGAAGAAACTAAGGCGTAAGGAGGTTAAGCAATTGGTTATACCAGTAGTAAGTCTCAGCTCTAGAATATGAACCTACTTCTGACTGCTAAGATGCCTCTTATCATTTAATTAAGAGACATATTGACTTTCACAGCTTTCTGAATTTCAGTCACACACCAAAAGAGGGTATTGCCTGATCAGGCTATAACTTGATTTAAATTAAATAGGATATGTCCTGTGACTTTGCTTGCCAAGTTCAGGATGGACAAGGTCTTGGTGGTAGGTGTTATGAATGTATAAGCAAAAGGAAGTTTGGCCAAGCGGACAAGTGTTGAAGCTGGAGGATTAGAGTGGGGACTGGGAGAGCACTTGGTCAGATGAGTTAGAAGTTGCTACTTAGAATTCAGAACCTAGGACAGGGCAAAGGTGGCTCAAGTGGCTAAATTGGAACATCAGTGGTAATGAGCCAGACTCCTTGCTGGCAAGTCATATGGGGTGGAGGAGGTCACCATGAAGGACTCCAACTGGGGAGCAATGCAACAGACAGATTTTTTTTTTTTTGACAGAACTGGAGAAGCTAAAAGTATGACAGGGCAGTGACCAGGATGAACCTACAGTCAAGATTGCCTCCCCAAAGCAGTGAACTACACTGACAGGTTTTCTGTCACTTGGTGCCTTTTAAGGATCACTCAGAGCTTTCCAGGCAGTTACACTCTGGGAAAAGCCAGGATTAAATAAAAGAAAAAAGAAAAAAAGAAAAGCCAGGAAGAAGCTCTGGCACTCCCAAAGCAGTAGCTTCATATTCTTTGGAGCCTAGAAATTCTGTGAATATGAGATGGGAGAAAATATATGTCCTCAGGGTTGGTAGGGAAGGTCTGCCACAGCAAACAGGCTAAATATCTCTGCACCCTTGGAGAATGTGTGTGTATGTGGAGAAGGGAGGGCAGGCATTTATCTAAGATACTAAAAATTTCCAACTCTTTCTTCCAGTTTCACCATCTTTATTCATTCTTCCTTCTTTCTATCCTAAATCTTCTGAGGAAGCTAGAAATAAGTAGTTTGGTGGCATAATTGATAGAATGTTGGTCTTGGAGTCTGAATGATCTAAATTTAAGTCCTATAGACTCTTACTAGCTGTATGACCCTGGGCAAGTTACTATCTGCCTCAGTTTCCTCAGTTGTAAAATGGGGATAATGATAACCCCCATCTCAAAAGGTTATTGTGAGGTTCAAAGAAGATATATTTCCAGGCATTTTGCAAACCATGAAATGCTACAAACCAGCTATTAAAATTATTTCCTTATTTCTAATTTATTCAAGAATAGATACTACCCAAGATCCATTCAATTCCCACCATTTTGAGATTTAGCCTAGAAAATGGGCACATACCTACCAACACCTAGACCAAAAGTTAACAAGAAACACCCAATCAAATTTTTTCTCATGTAAAAAAAAAAATCTGGAAACAGAAATGCATCTTGTTCCTAACATGTGAACATTGTACCTAGAGAACATTTAAGTGGACCCTCCCTCCCCATTTTACAAGAGGTAGAATCTAAGGTTAATACTATTGATAATTATGCTTCCTATAGCATAATTTTATAAATCAGTTTTGGGGAGGAAAGCATGAAGAGAAATATAAGAAGGGCTGATCTTGGAAATCCTATCATTTTCAAATAAAAATGTGACAATGGATTTTTTCTTCAAAATCGAGGAAAAACGTAAACTTTGGACAAAACCTTTCTTTGTTGCAATCAATTATCCAATATAATATTGGTATTCATGCTTTCTGGGTTTTCCCATCTCTTACTCAAACACAACACCCACATTCTTTTTTCAAAGGAGATTTGGGGATGTACATTTTTACTCAAATGCCCAGTCAGGAGCAGGATCATAGGACCTGAAACTTCAGGAAGAAGGAATGGATTCTCATTGCCCTTCTGGGGCCTTTCATCTGGTTATATCAAAGCACCAATCAACATTAATTAGTTAAGATATGAATTAAACAACAAAGTTATTTGTTAATTGGGTCTTATTTTGCTTTTGTCTGAGGACTTTCCTCTAAAGAGGAAGCGACATTTTCTGAGTTTTTAAAAATTCATGCCCAGGACTTTACTCAGCAAGCTCCATTTGCAGGCACCTTTGCTTATCCAAGATCAGAGAGAATATGGTCATTGGTTCCATTTTTCTCTGGGCCTCCTATTTTGTGGAAAAGAGACTGCTCTTTACGCCCTAGTAATCCATGTGGAAAGACATGAGCTCCCTAAATCAAAGATTATAATTTCATTACTTTTCAGGGGTTGCTATGTTGTTTGAGAGAAGGTAGTGTGATCTCTGTGATCCCATCTGATTTTGTTTTCCATCAGGGATTTCCCAAGATGGGGTAATGAAGGATCCAGACCTGGCTTGTAGACCTAGCTTCAATCACCTTTCTCAAAAATCAGTTCCCCTGCTTGGCTTTTACCTTTCACTGCTTTATAAATTTTTCTGAAGAATGAAACCCTAAAAAAATGAATATATACTAATGTGGTATGGATACCCTTTGAAAAAGGATCAAGGTGCAATGTTTGACTTAAAGACAGAAAAACCCAAAAAACTCTATTGCCAATAGAAAATGTCAGACATCAGGGAACATAAATGTTTCTTCTCCAAGGAATAACATTTTTCCCCTTTAAAAAAAATGTGAAAACCTTTCTATTATGAAGGTACTATTTTCTGTACCTCTTAGATCTCTGAGACAGTTGGGTTTATTGGGATATTTGCTCCAACGGAACTTCAATGATCTGTTTCCCCTCTCCTGCCACCATCACTATATCTTGGTGCTCTTTACAATGCCCACTCCCTTCTTTATCATTTACAGGATTTAGAAATTATAAAATTTGAGAGTTGGAAGGGACATCCAAGGCCATCTAGTCTAGTCTGTATCCAACAAGTGGTCATCCAGTCTTCACCTGAATTTCTCCAGGCAGGAGCAATCCATCTCTTGAGGCAACCCATTTCGTTATTGACCAGTTCTAATTATTAGGAAATTTTTCCTTACCGAAAGTCTAAATTAACTTCTCCCCATTACTTCCATTTCTTCCCTCTAGGACCAAACAGAACAAGTTTAATTCCTCTTTTATAAAACAAGTTTTCACATATTTTAAGGTGGTTGTTAACATCCCCCTGAGCCTGCTTTTCTCCAGGGTAAATACTCCCAGTTCTTTTCATCTGTCCTCAGATGGCATGGACTCAAGGCCAATCATTGTCTTGGTTGCTCAGCTTTGTCTGCATGCTCTCCATCTTATCAACGTCCTTCTGAAAATGTGGTGCCTAGAACTAAACATAATGTTCAAGTCGTGGTCTGACCAGGGCAGAGTATAGTGAGATCATCATCTCCCTATATCTGAAGGCAATGCCTTTCTTAATATCCCATTTTTAGATGCCATATCTTGCTGTTGACTCACACTGAGCATGTAATACCCCTTAATTATTTTTATGATGAACTGCTGTATAGTCAGTCATGAGCATCTCATTTTGTATTTATACAGTTGATTTTTTGAACTCATGGTTAAAACTTTACATTTATCCCTATTGAATGTCCTCTTATTAGATTTAGTCCACTGCTCTGGTTTGTCAAGATCTTTTTAGATCCTGACTGTCATCATCTTCTATGTTAGCTAGATCTAACTGTACGTTTACCCCAACATAATGATGTCATTTTGGTCCTCTTCTAGAACAAAGGACAATGACAACAGCAGTTGATGGGTAGCATATTTTGTAATGAATCCTCTGAAACTGTGGTTAGTCATTGCATTTACCAGAGTTTCTAAGTCTTTCCAAGTTGTTTGTCTTCATAATATTATTGTTATTGTGTAAGTTGTTCTCCTGGTTTAGCTCACTTCACTTGGCAATAGTTCATACAGTTCTTCTCAGGTTTCTCTGAAACTATCCCTTTCATCATTTCTTACAGTACAATAGTATTCATCACATTCATATATCATAATTTGTTCAGTACCCCCTTTTTTAAACCACTGCAAGAAAAGCTACTATAAATATTTTTGTATAGGAGTCTCTTTCCTATTTCTTTGATTTTTGGGGGTAGACCTAGTAGTGGTAATTCTGGGTCAAAGGCTATGCACAGTTTAATAACTTTGGGGGTACATACTTCCAAACTGCTTTCCAGAATATCTAGACTAACATATAGTTTTACCAACAGTGCTTTAATGTACCTGATTTTCCCCCCACAACCTTTCCAGTAGTTGTCATTTTCCTTTTTTGTCAGAGTTGTTTTTGTCTCAGATTTTTCATTTGCATGTCTGTAATTATTAGCAATTTGGAACATTTAAAAATATGATTAATGATGGCTTGTATTTCTTCCTCTGAAAACTTTCTTGACCTTTTCAAGACCATCTCAGAAGACCACATTTTCTGAGATGAAAAATCTCAGAACTCACCTGGAGTATGTGCTAATCAACAATTTTATCACAGTGTCTAGTAGTCCATATGCCTTGTCCATAGTAGGATGAAGAATGGACACAGAAATGTTTAGACTTTTGGACATTCAATAAGGGAACTAAAATGGAGCAGGATTTTGTGTGATGAGTTCAAGATACCCTGGACTGTTTGCTAGGCAGCCAGTAATTTTAAATGGCAGAATTGCATGCTTGGCACTGTCTAATTCCCATGGCAGAGGAAGGCGAGAAGATCATTTTCATCTGCCTATCAGGATACAACCATTTTAAGCATATAATCTAAGGAATTTGGAGGACCCTGCAATATTCCAAATCCTATGAAGAAGAGGGATAGAGATATGAATTAACTAGTGCTATTGGTGTGCCTGGAAAATCATATTGCCTTTGGGAGGGTATGAGAAATTGCTAATGAAAATATTAAGAGTTGATGTAAAATCCTGGTCTGAAGCTGTCAATTGGCAGGTCAATTTTTCTGACCCTCTCTCAAATTACAGTAGGGAGTAAGAACCCTAAGAAAGAAACACTCATTACTCCATGTTCAGAGAATTTGAGAGTTATTATCAAAAATTTGTGAAGAACTATGCTAGGATTAATGAACTTTTCAATGACCTTACTCTGGGGAACATATTAGAACAAATGAAAGCAGAAAGGCAAGAATGGTAACCTGATCTTACACTTTTGGCATTATTTAGAGATCCTTGAAACAAGAAGTATGTATATGCTGCTTTTTAAAAACCATGTTGGCTTATTACAATCCAAGAAAATTTATTGTCTTACATACTGACGCTAACTTAGAAGACCTGGGAACAGTCTTATATCAGTTGACCATAAGAAATCTATTTTATTTGCCTATAGAGAACTTACTGATCATGAGAGACTTGTCCCACACACAAATTAACATTTTTGACTTTGAAGAGATCTGTCATTAGTAGGTTCTCAGACTATACAGATAGACCTCAATAAAAAAAAAATGGACTGGTAACAGTCTACCAGCATATTCTGACAAGCACTAAGATGGATATTATCTACTGCAGATGGATAACAATAAATCTATATGTATAGTGTGAACTCTTTATCTAGGAAAACTAATACAAATGAAAATATACTATCCCATAAGAGAACATATGTCTGATATCTACTTGATACCCACAAAAGGGTAATTTGTGGTACATAGGGAGGCAGGCCAGTATCACAGGTCACTATAAGTAAAAGACTGGGAAAACTGCCAGAGAAATGTCAGCAGTGGATGTGAACTTTGTTGTGTTGAAGTGCTCCTTCTTATCTTGGTTGTCCTTGAATGATGTAGTAGGCGTGTAACTGCATGATGAAGAACTACAAGGAATGATACAGACAAAGAGCAAAGTGTAATCCTTTGAAACTAAAATTTCATTCTCCAGAGGGCACCTTGTCATTGAAAGAATGAAAGAAATGTAAATTATACAAAGGGATATTATACCAGACTGTAACTGATCACACATGTGATAACAATGAGCTTTTGGTACTACCTAAATCATTTTACTCAATGACCATGTCATTATTACATGATAATTTTGGAAACTTGAGTCAAGAGAGAATTCTAGAGCTGGCCAGAAATAGATTTTCCTGTCCCAACATGACAGCAGATGTCCATTGGAAGTGTGAGTTATCTGCAAATAAATACTGCATGACAAAGGAAAATGAATCAACACCTGAGGAGGTAGAGGAACCTGTGGACTCCCAAGAGAATATGGAACCACAGCAGAATTTTCCTGAATAGTTTAAAAGAGGAAGAAGCATAAAACAGAGAATCTGTGACCTACAGCAGATTTAACTGGCAGAACAGAAAAATTTGAATCCAAGGGGGCAAGTCTTACCGAAGAAACAAAAGAGAATAACTAACTATAAATACATATATGTGGGAATGAAGGACAATCTGTGAAAATCAATAATATTAAAAGAAAATCCAGTCTCCATACAAGCAAAACACATTGATCTCAAAGACAAGATACTAGCTTAAGGATTCTTAGTCTCCTAGAAGAATATGATAAGTCAGTAAGTGTGAGACTTGTGCTAAATGTGCTCAAAGGAAAGTGCTGCCAACTCATATTGCATACTTGGAGAATACAAGTACCAGCAAATAGTTGGAGCTTGTCAGTACAGCCTTTGCATTCCTTAAAGGAGATAGAAAAACATATGAGCAATATCCTAGTGATGACAGACCATTTCATGTGGTAGATACAAGCATACCCAAATAGTAACCAGAAAGCTTCTACAGTTGCCAAAGTGTTGTGGGAGAAGTATTTCTCTGTGCAGGAGAGAATCCTTCCCTGCCAGGATTAATCTTGACTAAGATAGAAAATTTAAGAGCAAGCTACTTAAGGAGGAGTTACTTTTTACAACGGTCAAGAAATCCAGCACCATACCTTTCCATCCTCCAGGACATCTATAGCCTAAGTATTTTCACTGTACATTATGAAACATGCCATGGACCTTCAAGTCTGATGATGATGATGATGATAAAAACTAGCATTTACATAGCACTTCAACATCTGCAAAGTACCACCCATATCATCACATTTGACCTCACAACAATACTGTGAGGTAGGTGCTATTATCCCCATTTTGTAAATGAAGACACTGAAGATGAGAGACATTCAGTGACTTCACCCAGTGTCACATAGTAGGTAAACATCTGAGATAGGATTTGAATTCAGGTCTTCTTGACTTCAAGTCCAAAATCCTTTTCATTGCAGCATAGATGCCTCTCAGTGAAATCAACATGTGGTATCCCTAGTGCATGCCTATAATGCTGACAAGAACTTGATGTTATTTAATATTGAAAATCATTATTGTATTGCTTCAGCTTTTTGTTTCACAGTGTTTATATATGCTAAATTTTCATGGTTACCTTGATGACATGTAAATTTCCCCTCTCAAATTAGTGTATGGTGATCCCTCTCAGTAGTATGATCTGTAACCTGACTTAGTTTACCTACAGTCTATTTATCATGGTTTGTCTCCTTAGGGGATATATGAGAATATGACTGTTTGTACTTTTTGTGCCTCTGACCCCACTTAAGACAGACTGTCATTCTGTCCAGAAATCTCTAAAAGATAAAGTGATCCTGAAGGCCAAGAACCTCAGGTCAAAGGGGGAAATGTTACATTAAAAACAGCATAAGTAACTCCATTTTGCCTTTATTTGCCATTTTGTAAAGTTAAGTTTAAACTTCTTATATGTCACTTGATCATGAGAGAGTCACAAGACTACCTCACCTCTCACCTCAGGATCTCCAGATCCTCTCTACCAATAAGGAACAAGCTGGCTCAATCCCTACGTCTTGTTTTTTTACTCCTTTAACTGTATTAATTGTGTAGAAACCAAGGTTCTGGGTCCTCATGCATATTGAAAACCTTGGAACCAATTTGTTTCTGCAACTGCAAATATTGCTAAATAAATTGTTGTCTAGATGTTTAAAAAAAGAGTGAGGCTATATCTTACCTGACACCTGTTGATGTTTGATCAAGAGCCACCTTTGCCTGCTGACTTCTGCTTGGGCATCTTAGAAGATGGCAATGAATTACAACCAGTTTGTCTCTTGGCTGATCCATCAACTAAAGGATGATTACTGCTAGTTATGCCCTCAACTCTTAACAACACTGATATGAACAAATAATTGTTGAGTTCACTCTCAAGAATTCCAGCAAAGTGATAGAGTTCTACTAAGATATCTTATTGTGTAATGAACACACCAAGTAGGGATCAATGGAAAAACATCCTGTTCAAAGTGGATCCAATAATGGACAGTTTATCAGTTTACAAAACTGCTCTAGAAAATAGTAAGAGCCCTGCAAAACCAACACACTGCAACCACTAGGGAGATGATTGGATTTGCTGATGAGTAGAAGAAAAAAATGGAAATTGATCCAAGCTCTAAAAAGAATGATCCATCCACAAGTAACATAGAGAGTAATTTCTCAGATAATTTCTCAGGAGATTATTCCTGATTTGGGTACCTACTGGAGGGTCAGAGATTAATTCAGAGGCAATTCTTTCCTGTTTAATACTCCAGCTACTGGAGGTTTCTCTAGAACAGAGGCCAGATTTAGTGCCTAGACAAAGCAATTGCCAGCTTCGGCAGTTCACAAACTCATATTTGACAGGCCAATGGGACTGAGAATAGTTAAAGTCAGCCTTGACCACCAATAAGCTCAGGAGTAGAACTATAGACCAATAGATCTGATGAAACTAAGCATGCATAAGTATTCGATAGGATGCTGGGCTTGAAGTCAGGAAGACATGAATTTGAATCCCACCATAGACAAAAGCTCTGTGAGCCTGGAAAAATTGCATAATCACCTTAGTCTCAAGTCTCCTCATCTGTAAAATGTGGATAATGATAGCTCCTACCTCAGGGATCAAATGGGAGGATCAAATGAGATAACATGTGTAAAGTTCTTTACGAACCATAAAGCGCTATACATATCTTAACTATTTTTAAATTTTTAAAAAAATTTTGATTTTCCAATTACATGTAAAAAGCATTTTTAACTTTTAGGGATTTTTTGTGTCTTTCAATTTTGAGTTCCAATTCTTTCCCCTCCTCTCTCCCTGAAAAGGCAAGCAATTTGATAAAGGTTATACATTTGCCACCATGCAAAATATTTCCGTATTAGTCATGTTGTGGAAGAAAACAAAAGATACAAGAAAATGTGAAAGTAAAAAAAAGGCAGTATGCTTTGATCTGCATTTAGTTCTTTCAGTTCTTTCTCTGGAGGTGGATAGCGTTTTTCATCGTAGGTCTTTCAGATTGTGTTGTAAACTCTGTATTGCTGAGAATGAGTCATTCACAGTTGATTTTTGTACAATATTGCTGTCACTGTGTACAGTGTTCTGGTTCTGCTCACTTCACTTTCCATCAGTTTATGCAAGTCTTTCCAGGTTTTTCTGGGAGCATCCTGCTTGTCATTTCTTATAGCATAGTAGTAGTCCATCACAAACACATACCACAACTTGTTCAACCATTCCCTAATTGATGGATATCCCCTCAATTTCCAATACTTTGCCACCACAAAAAGAGCTGCTATAAATGTTTTTGTACATATAGGCCCTTTTCTATTTTTTTAAAAAATCTCTTTGGGATACAGACCTAGTAGTGGTATTGCTGGGTCAAAGGTTATGCACAGTTTTATATCCCTTTGGGAATAGTTCCAAATTGTTCTCCAGAATGGTTGGGTCACTTCACAACTCCACCAACAGTGCCTTAGTGTCCTAATTTTCACACATCTCCTCCAACATTTGTCATTTTCTTTTTCTGTCATGTTAGCGTATCTTATAGGTGTAATATAATACCTCAGAGTTGTTTTCATTTATATTTCTCTAGTAAGTAGCGATTTAGGCATTTTTTCATATGGCTCTAGGTAGCTTTGGTTTCTTTTTCTGAAAACTGCCTGATCATATCCTTTGACCATTTACCTGATTGTTGTCCTTTGTTCTTGAAGAGGACCAAAATGGCATCATTATGTTGGGGTCAAGGTACTTGCTCTTTGCCACCCAAGAGAAACCTAATGATGTTCAAAACATCTTCTTCATTTGGAAGTTTGGCTAGGCTAGCTTCAACCCAAGGTATAGAGTCAATGGCTTCAGCATAACTGATAGTGGTCTGTTGAAAACACTATGGAAGTGTGCAGCCCATCTCTTCAGGATCATGTCCGTATCACTTATCAATGTGCTTTCATCAGCACTGAATAGTTGAGATGCACCATAGGTCTTTGGCCCATAAATAGACATCAGGGCATCATAAAAATACTTTAGATTGTTACTATCAGTGGAAAACTAAATTTCATGTGCCTTCCTACTGAGCAAGACTCCTGCAATTCTCCAAGCTTTGCTTGCACTTTACTTCTGATGGAATTAAATGTTGCCTTCATAGAGACAGATGAACTATCCTGCTATCAAACGCTGTGAAGTTCTTGTTTTTCATTTAGCCACTTCTGAATTTCATTTGCATATAATTTTCATCAAACCAATCTTGATATATGTGAGTGTTCTGGCCTAGATGAGTAAATGTGATGTTGTACACCAAATCTTCAAAAGCTGCCCACTCCTTTTCTGCTCCGCTGCTGCCAACCATATGTTGGCTCAGTTTCCCTCCAAGTTAGTAATGAATTGTTCACTCTCAGAGGAGCACTCTAATCTGCTGACATTAAGTCTTCTGGTAGTCATCTTGCCTTGGGGCTGCTGCTTTTGTTGAATGGGAATGTTTAGCTTGGAAAGGATAAATCTATCATCAGTCTAGCGCTCTGTCACACATCTCTTCCTTCACTCATATTCTGTCTCTTCTCTTTACGATGACATAGTCTATTAAATGCCAATGTTTGCTGTGAGGGTGCATCCACAAATTTTTTAACAGAAGACAATGTTGGTAATGAGATCATGAGACACACAAGTCTTCAGTAGTAAGTGATCATTACTTTTGCTGTTTCTGACTTCGTTCTTTCCAAGGACTCCCTATCATGTCTGATAGGCTGTGCCTACTCTGGTACTAAAGTGCATTAGAATAACAAGCTTGTGCTGTTTTGGAACATTGATGATGAGAGTCTCCAGGTCTTCAAAAAATTTTTCTTTGACTTCATCATGGGAGCATACACACATATGATGGTGGCGTGGCGCTTTCCTGCAAGTGGCCATCACACGGTCATGAGTGTATCATTCACTTTTTGGGAGGCATACAAGCTTACTAACTAGATTAGTTTGATTGTGAAGCCTATGTCAGCTTCACAGCATTCACCATCACTTCAGTCACTCTAGAAAAAGGTGTATCCAGGTCTGACTTGTGCAAGTTAGCCTTCATTTTCCAGCCTTGTTTCACTTAGGGCTGCTATTTGGATTGGTACTTGCTTAGTTTTCTTGCAATAAGAACTGTTCCTCTTTGGGGTCTATAGGATTTTATGTTGTCCATAAACCTGCACATATTCCATAGGCTGATGGCGAGTGGAATCATCTTCACAAAATTTTTTGTGTATCTTTTTGTGTTTCAATGATAGAGTGGCATCACCACCTTCCACAGTTAGCAAGCCAGAGTTGGGCAAGTCAGTTTTTAGGGTACCTTTTCTAGCTTCTTCCTTATGCCAGAGGGTAAGCAGTACGGTCCTTAAAAAAGGCTGTTCAGACACCCAAGGGACTGTCAAATCCCGCTACTGCTTCAGTCCAGAGAGAAAACTACCCCATAGCCTGGGCTGCCTGTGGGTAGGGTTGCCACTACAGCTCCCAGTGTATCTGCACCTGCTGGTTTGTCACTTGCCTGTCACCATAGGACTTTGAGGTAGGTAAAATTGTATGGGTGATATCTTTTGACTCAAGCATAAATTAGATTCTGGGGCACAGTTGAAGTTGTTGGCCTCACACTCTCTTTTAGAGTTATTGGAGTCCAGTGGCAAGACAAAAATCAAGATGACTGGAGATGACTCAGGATGCACTGGATGACTTCGTTGTCTTGGATATCTGACCAAGCACTAAGGGCGCCACAGCGCCTCTTTCAGTGACCTTCATGGCTGTTGGAACAAATTGTTCTCATCTGCCCATTCTGCTCAGGGAAGTCTTCACATGTTGGGGTAGATACCCCCTAACTCACTGATGAGTTTTAAAACCCTCAATTACCTTTCACCTGGTTGCCAAAACAGTTTTATTGAGCTGTTGCCATGATGCCTGCTATAGGTTCTTGGAGCCACAGGTGAGAGTTAAGTGAATCAGGTAGACATCAAAGGTGGAAAGCAGCCCTCACCCCAGAAGTGCTAGTCTTCCCTGAGTAACCCTACACCCCACCCAGCACCTAACAAAGAAGGGATGGACTCCGAGTGCAGATTGAGATGTGGTTTTGTTGGGGTTTTTTTGGTTTTTGACATGCCAAGTGTGGGAGTTGTTTTTTTTGTTTGACAATGCATGTTCATAAGAGGAGTTTTGTTTTTCTTTCTTTTCCAGTCACTGTGGGGAAGGATTTGGTAGGAGGGAGAAAAGGCAGATTTCATTGATTAAAAAAAATTAATTTTAAAAAGTTCAGAAAGTGTAGAGGTAGATTTTCATCACTGCTGCTTAGGTACATCCCCCACATTCACATTTGACTTACGCAGTGAGAACACATCAGTCCTCAGAGTGAGTTTCTTCTTCAAGTCACCGAAGTTGAATAGTTCTAAATCCATACTAAATGAGGACTTAATATTCTTTTGATGCTTCCTGTCACCATTAACCTCTTTTTGATAATTTGATGCTGACACACCACAACTTTTCTCTAGGATTAGCACATAAGAGCAGTAATGTTCCCCCATCTTGTTGATATCTACTCCTTCCTGAAGGAACTTCAGATTTATACCAATATAGCCCAAATGTGGAGAGTCCTTTTCACCAAACCCACAGAGGCCTAACCCCTACATGTTTTGTAGAGACATGTTATACTTACATCTTTCATAAAGTAACTGGAAAGATTTGTCACTTGGGAACTACTACCCAGTACAACAGGACACTGTACATCAGAGGTCAGCAAACTATGGCCCAAGGGTCAAATCTGGCTTGCCATCTGATTTCTTATGGTTTGCAAGAAAAAAATGTTTTTAGCATTTTAAAATGCTATTTGGCCCTAAGAATGTAGTTTGCCAACCCCTGCTCTGTATTTTCTATCTTCCCCACAACTACCATATGAAGTTCTATGAGTCCAGGTGGAAAAGACCCAGGAATGGCTACTGTGAGATCATAGTTCAGGTTTAAGGGGCTTTAAAAGTGGGTTAGTGGAACAAACTAGAGAAGGAAGAATCAGAAATGATTTAATTCCTTAACCCCGTGTTTGCTAAATCCTAGAACATGAACTAGTCAGAGAAGAACTTTCTAACTGACAACCATCTTGTTGGTAACACTGGAAAGTGGTTTGGTAAAAATTAGGCTTAGATCAACATCTTGTGATCAGTACTACAATAAACTCAAAATGCATATGTGACCTGAATGTTAAAGATCACATAATAAAAAACATTCTAAGACAACCAGATTGTGGCTAGGGAGTAAATTCTTTTTTTTTTTTTTTTTTTTGCAGTTTAATGTTAATTTATTTTTAGTTTTCAACACTCATTTCCACAAAATTTTGAGTTCTAAATTTTCTCCCTGTCTCTCCCCTCCCCCCACCCATAACGCCTTGCATTCTGATTACCCCTTTCCTCAATATGCCCTCCCTTCTATCATATCCCTCCCTTCCCTTATCCCCTTCTTCTCTCTTTTCTTATAGGGCAAGATAGGTTTCTATACCCCATTACCTGTATTTCTGTTTTCTCAGTTGTATGCAAAAACAATTCTCAATATTCATTCCTAATAATTTGAATTCCAACTTCTCTCCCTTTCCTCCCTCCCCACCCATACCCACTGAGAAGGCAGGCAATTCAATATAGGCTGTAAAAGTGTAGGTTTGCAAAAGACTTCCATAATAGTCATGTTGTGTAAGACTAATATGTTTCTCTCCATCCTATCCTGTCCCCCATTTATTCTATTCTCTCTTTTGGCCCTGTCCCTCCCCAAAAGTGTTTACTTCTGATTAGTCCCTTCTTCCATTTGCCCTCTCTTCCATTATCCCCTTCACCCCACTTGTCCCCTTCTCCCCTACCCTTCTGCAGTGCAAGATATATTTTCATACCAAACTGAGTGAGCATGTCATTCTCTGAAGCCAAATGTGAAGAGAGTAAGCTTTCCTTTTTCCCTCTCACATCCTCAATTTTCTCCTCCACTGAAGAAACTTATTCTTGCCTCCTTGATGAGTGATAATTTACCCCATTCCATTTCTTCTTCCAATATATTCCTCTCTCATCCCTCAATTTTTTTTTATTTTTGTAGGTACCATCCCTTTTTTATTCAACTCACACCTGTGTTCTCTACCTATATGTGTGTGTGTGTGTGTGTGTGTGTGTGTGTGTGTGTGTGTGTGTGTGTAATCCCTCCAACTACCCCAAATACTGAGAAAAGTCTCAAGAGTTACAAATGTT
The DNA here is from genome assembly GCF_028372415.1 of Notamacropus eugenii. NCBI lineage: Eukaryota > Metazoa > Chordata > Mammalia > Diprotodontia > Macropodidae > Notamacropus > Notamacropus eugenii. Next base: position 422,982,018 of record NC_092874.1, read on the forward strand.
ATCTTTCCATGTAGGAATGTAAACAGTTCAACTTTAGAAAATCCTTTCTGTTTTCTCTTTCCTGTTTACCTTTTCATGCTTCACTTGATTCTTCTGTTTGAAAGTCAAATTTTCTATTCAGTTCTGTTTTTTTCATCTCAAATTCTTGAAAGTTCTCTATTGCATTGAATGACAATTTTTTCCCCTGAAGTATTATGCTCAGTTTTGCTGGGTAGGTGATTCTTGGTTTTAATCCTAATTCATTTGACTTCTGGAATGTCATATTCCAAGCCCTTTAATCCCTTAATGTAGAAGCTGCCAGATCCTGTGTGACACCGATTGTATTTCCTCAATACTCAAACTGTTTCTTTCTAGCTGCTTGCAACATTTTCTCCTTGACTTGGGAACTCTGGAATTTGGCCACAATGTTCCTAGGAGTTTCTTTTTTTGGATGTCTTTCAGGAGGTGCTCTGTGGATTCTTTCAATATTTATTTTGCCCTCTGATTCTAGAATATCAGGGCAGTTTTCCTTGATAATTTCATGAAAGATGATGTTTAGGTTCTATTTTTGATCATGGCTTTCAGGTAGTCCCACAATTTTTAAATTGCCTCTCCTGGATTTATTTTCAGGTCAGTTATTTTTCCAATGAGATATTTCACATTGTCTTCTATTTTCTTTATTTTTGTTTTATAATTTTTTTGGTTTCTCATAAAGTCATTAGTTTCCATCTGTTCCATTCTAAGTTTTAAAGAACTGTTTTCTTCAGTGAGCTTTTGAGCCTCCTTTTCCATTTGGCTAATTCTGCTTTTTGAAGCATTTCTCTCCTCATCGGTTTTTTGGACCTCTTTTGCCAATTGAGTTAACCTATTTTTAAAGGTGTTATTTTCTTCAATATTTTTTGGATCTCCTTTAGCAAGCTGTTGACTTGCTTTTCATGATTTTTTTGCATCTCTCTCATTTCTCTTCCCAATTTTTCCTTCACTTCTCTTACTTGACTTTCAAAATCCTTTTTGAGTTCTTCCATGGCCTGAGACCACTGCATATTTATTTTGAAGGTTTTGGACACAGAAGCCTTGACTTTCTGTGACAGTATGCTTTGTTCTTCCTCATCTGAAAGGATGGGAGAAAATACTTGTTCACCAAGGAAGTAACCTTCTATAGTCTTATTTTTTCTCCCTTTTTTGCTTATTTTCCCAGCCTGTTACTTGACTTTTGAGACTTTTGTTGAGAGGAGGGTATACTCTGGGGACCTGTAAATTCTCAGTTCCTCCAAGATGGCACAATCAAGGAAGAGGTGTTTACTTCTCTCCTGACCTGCACGCTGGTCTAGGAGCAATGGAAAACTTTTCTGCCCAGAATCTGCAGTTGAATTCCCTCACCACAACTGTCTCCAGCTCTATCGCCAGTACTCCTCCTCACCCCTGGGTGGAGCTCAGGGCTGAGAATCAGATCAGTGGCTCAATTCCCCGAGGGGCTTTAGGTGGAGGTCTCCCAGGGCTGCCACTCAGAGCTGAGATTCAATCAGCCCTTCAATTCTCCCAGTGGCTCTAGGTGGAGGGCTCCAAAAATGCTAGCTGCCAGAGGTCCAGACCATGCTCCCCTCTCCTGAGTGAGGGAGCCCTCCCACTGACCTTTGAAGCTATCTATCGTGTTTGCGGGTTGAAGAATCTGGGAACTGCTGCTGGTGGCACCCTGTATCCTGTTCCAGGTCCTGTCCCTGTTGCTCCCTGCTACTCTGCATTCCATACTGGTCTGTGCTCCACACGCTGCTCTGGTCTGCACTCTGCACACTGGTCTAGTCTCTAGGGAGTAAATTCTTAACCCAATATGAAATAGAGATAATCACAAAAAATAAAACAGATTATTTTAATTACATGAAATTGAAAAGCCTTTGTACTAACAAAACATTTGTAACCAGAATAAAAAGGTAAGCCATTGATTAGGGGAAATACTTGCACTAAACTATTTCAGATAAGCATCTGATAACATGTGTGTGTGTGTGTGTGTGTGTGTGTGTGTGTGTGAGAGAGAGAGAGAGAGAGAGAGAGAGAGAGAGAGAGAGAGAGAGAGAGAGAGACAGAGAGACAGAGAGAGAGAGAGAGAGAGAGAGAGATACAAGAACAGGAACATTCTCCAGTGAAAAAATGGTCAAGTGATATGGACAAGCAGTTCTCAAAAGAAGAATTATAAACATTAACAGCCGTAAGATAGGTTGTTCCAAAATTAGTAATAATAACAGAAATACAAAACAACTCTGGCTTCACGTCACACTCAACAAATTGGCAAAAATGACCAAATATGGGAATACGTAATGTTACAGGTGGTAAAAAGATAAGAACTTTAACACTGTTGGTGAAGCTGCAAATTGGTCCAGTTACTCTGGAAAGTAATGTGGAATTCCACTTTTAAAAAGTAGCTAACATGTCCATAACCTTTGATCCAGAGATCCCATAGCCAGAAATAATCCCTAAAAATCAATGATTTATTATTTTTTTATTTTCTATTTTTTTTTAATTTTTTAAAATTTATTTATTTATTTAACTTTTCAACATTCATTTCCACCAAATTTTGGGTTCCAAATTTTCTCCCCATTTCTCCCCTCCCCCCACCCCAAAATGCCAAGAATTCTAATTGCCCCTATCACCAATCTGCCCTCTCTTCTAACATCCCTCCCTTCCCTTATCCCCATCTTCTCTTTTGTCCTATAGGACAAGATAACTTTCTATACCACATTATCTGTATTTTTATTTCCTAGTTGCAAGAACAATACTCAACAGCTGTTGCTAAAACTTTTGAGTTCCAACTTCTCCCCATCCCTCCCTCCCCACCCATTCCCTTTGGGAAGACAGGCAATTCAATACAGGCCATATCTGTGCAGTTTTGCAAATGACTTCCATAATAGTCATGTTGTGTATGACTATAATTCCCTCCATCCTATCCTGCCCCTCATTGCTTCTATTCTCTCTTTTGATCCTGTCCCTCTCCAAGAGTGCTGACTTCAAATTGCTCCCTCTTCCCACTGCCCTCCCTTCCATCACCCCCACCCTGCTTATCCGCTTCTCCTCCACTTTCCTGTATTGTAAGATAGATTTTCATACCAAAATGAGTGTGCATTTTATTCCTTCCTTTAGTTGAATGTGATGAGAATAAGCTTCACGTTTTTTCTCTCACCTCCCTTCTTTTTCCCTACACTGAAAAGTCTTTTATTTGCCTCTTTTATAACCTGCCCCATTCCATTTCTCCCTTTCTCCTCCTAATATATTTCTCTCTCACCGCTTAATTTCACTTTTTTAAGATATAATCCCATCCTATTCAATTCACCCTGTGCTGTCTCGCTGTCTCTCTCTCTCTCTCTCTCTCTCTCTCTCTCTCTCTCTCTCTCTCTCTCTCTCTCTCTCTCTCTCTCTGTGTGTGTGTGTGTGTGTGTGTGTGTGTGTGTCTGTAATCCCACCAACTACCCAGATACTGAAAAAAGTTTCAAGAGTTACAAATATTGTCTTTCCACGTAGGAATGTAAACAGTTCAACTTTAGTAAGTCCCTTATGACTTCTTTTTGCTGTTTACCCTTTCATGCTTCTCTTGATTCTTGTATTTGAAGGTCAAATTTTCTTTTCAGCTCTGGTCTTTTCATCAAGAATGCTTGAAAGTCCTCTATTTCATTGAAAGATCATTTTTTTGCCCTGAATTATTACACTCAGTTTTGCTGGGTAGATGATTCTTGATTTTAGTCCTAGTTTCCTTGACTTCTGGAATATCATATTCCATGCCCTTTGATCCCTTAATGTAGAAGCTGCTAGATCTTGTGTTATCCTGATTGTATTTCCACAATACTCAAATTGTTTCTTTCTAGCTGCTTGCAATATTTTCTCCTTGACCAGGGAACTCTGGAATTTGGCCACAATGTTCCTGGGAGTTTCTCTTTTTGGATCTCTTTCAGGCAGTGATCAGTGGATTCTTTCAATACTTATTTTGCCCTCTGGTTCTAGAATCTCAGGGCAGTTTTCCTTGATAATTTCATGAAAGATGATGTCTAGGCTCTTTTTTTGATCATAGCTTTCAGGTAGTCCCATAATTTTTAAATTCTCTCCTGGATCTATTTTCCAGGTCAGTTGTTTTTCCAATGAGATATTTCACATTATCTTCCATTTTTTCATTCTTTTAGTTTGGTTTTGTGATTTCTTGGTTTCTCATAAAGTCATTAGCCTCCATCTGTTCCATTCTAATGTTTAAAGAACTACTTTCTTCAGTGAGCTTTTGAACCTCTTTTTCCATTTGGCTAATTCTGCTTTTTAAAGCATTCTTCTCCTCACTGGCTTTTTGAACCTCTTTTGCCAATTGAATTAGCCTATTTTTCAAGGTGTTATTTTCTTCAGCATTTTTTTGGGTCTCCTTTAGCAAGGTGTTGACCTGCTTTTCATGCTTTTCTTGCATCTCTCTCATTTCTCTTCCCAGTTTTTCCTCCACCTCTCTTACTTGATTTTCAAAATCCTTTTTGAGCTCTTCTATGGCCTGAGCCCACTGAATATTTATTTTGGATGTTTGGGATACAGAAGCCTTGACTTTTATGTCTTTCCCTGATGATAAGCATTGTTCTTCCTCATTTGAAAGGATGGGAGGAGATATCTGTTCACCAAGAAAGTAATCTTCTATAGTCTTATTTTTTATCCCTTTTATGGGCATTTTCCCAACCAATTATTTGACTTTTGGGTCCTTTGTCAAGAGTAGGGTATACTCTGGGGACCTGTAACATATCAGTTCCTCTAAGGTGGCCCAATCAAGTGTGTACTGGTCTGGGTGCAGGGAAGGATTTTTGTGCCCAGAATCTTAGCAGCATTTCTACTCCACAGGCACCTGACCTCCAGTTCCACCAAGCTAGCACTGGGGAAGTGGGATTCAGTGGAGCTGCGGGGGCAGGGCCTCCATTCAGTGTGAGACAAAAACCAGCTGCCTCAGGGCATCTACACAGGGCTGAGGTAAGACGCAGCTCTTCAGTGCCCCCATGGGTTTTTACGATCTAGCTATGGTCTCAGGCTGTTGTAGGGGCTGCCCTGAGAACTCCTGCCACCTGCCTGATGTGAAGGCCCTTCTCCCTTCCTGGCCAGCTGAATAAACCCCGTCACTGACCTTTGGCGCCTGTGGGTTGAGGGATCCGCAGACCCTCTGCTGCTGTGACTGGGGTTCCACTATTGGAGATTCTTCCCTGGAGGGCTGTTCACGAGCTGTGGGCCCTCGGCCAAGGCTGGGCTGGGCTCCTTACTCTGATACGGGTCCAGTGCAACTGACGTTTCCTGTGGGTCTTTCAGGTCACCCTGGGCTGGAAATCTCCTCCACTCTCTTGTTTTCCACTTCTGCTGCTCCAAAATTTGTTGAGAGTCCCTCTCTACAGGTGTTTTATGGGCTGTGTGGGGGCAGCCTCCATATGTGTGTCTTTCTACTCCACCATCTTGGCTCCACCCCCCAAAATCAATGATTTAAAAAAAGGATCCCATATAAAGCAAAATATTTATAGCAGCACTTTTTGTAGTAGCAAAAAACTGGAAAAAAGCAGATGTCTATTGCTTGTGAAAAGGCTAAATATAAATAAATTGTGGTCCATGGAGTATTATATTGCTTGAAATGATGAATATAAAGAATACTGGCAAATGTAGAAAGGCTTATATGAACTGTTGCAAAGTGAAGTAAACAGAACCAGAAAACCAATGTACAAAATGACAACAATGTAAATAGAAAAAAAAAATTAAATGCCATGTAATTATTGTCCTCAAAGAAAAGATATAAGAATGTAGTTTCCTCTCTTCTTTGCAGAAGTGGGAGAATAAGGGTGTAAAATGGACAGTTTTTAGTCGATGTTGCTGAAAAGTGTTTTTATCTCTTTTTTGGGAGGGGGAAGAATGGCCCTCCCAGTAGAAGAGGGGAGAGAAATACATTCAGAAATTAAGATGATAGAAAAACAAAAGACATCAATAAATTATTTTTAGCACCCCTGGAACTAAGCATCTTAGGAAGAAAGAGCAAATGAAGCTTTTATGAAAGATCAAAGTGCTCACAGTCTATAGCAAAGGGCACACCCTTTAGTACCACATTTAAACTGATATGTCTCCAGATACACAAATTCAGAAATAATGCAGAAATCATGTGTATACAAACACATACATATGCATTCTTTCTCCCTCTTTTTCTTCCCTCCTCCCTTTCATTCCCTCTCTCCTGCTCTCTCTTTCTCACTCTGTCACACACACAAACAAATCTAATAAGCTTCTATAGGAAAAAAAGGGAGAAGGAGGATTAGATGGCACCTAGGTTTTTTAAACCTAATCATAAGTAAATGTCCCCAGTCATGCATGGACTGTGAACTTCTCTAAATCCAGACAGTCTAGCTCCCTCAAAATTTCCAAAAGAAAATAACATCTTCACCTCTAGAATAGCTCCCAGCTAATCTGGGTATTCATCCACTGAGGCTATTACTGGAGCACACAACTCCATTCTACTCAGGAAACTGCCCTACCTTACTCTCAGGATCGCTTTCAGAGGGCCTTTAGAGTGGCAAGAGCTACTCTTGATTCTCCATCTCAACCCTTCAAGTAACTATAATTTCACCAGTGTACATGTTTTCTCCAACAACCTAGATTGTAAATTTCCTCTAAATTGGCCAACGACAATTTTTAAGCTTTCACAAAAGGATGTTTACTTTGAAGATTTGGTCATAAAAATAGTACAAATATTTCCCACGCACATACGTAGGGAACATACTCTCCTGTAACCAACCTCAGCCTGTCAGTATAGTGGGTTCAGATTTAATACAGTTTCTACATAGTCTAGCCTTCATCTTACCAAGTTCATACTGAAATCTAGCATGACTGCTGGATGAATCCTTGTCCCATCTACCACTGGGCTGGGTCCCAAAAGTCTCTTGCTGCTCCTTAAGACATTGATGCTGGGCTGACTTAAAAATCACTCAGGGACTTAAAACCTTGTTTCCTAACTTTTTGAAACTCATAAGATTGAAACCTTGTTGACTAATTAGGCAACTAATGAGTTAATTAATAAACCTAATTAATCACCATCACATAAAACTGGAAAGAACAAATTGCAAAGCAAAAATACCCAGGCCTATCTTCATGGGGCCACATGTCAGCCTCAGAGGGAAAAGGCCCAATGTTTCACCCTATACAACATTATTTTTCCCCAGATGATGTCAGTGATGGAGTCAAACCAAGAGAGAGCGTAGCCAAAGAGACTTTAGCAGATGGCTTTTAAGAACTGCTGTGAAGAAAAGAAATTACTCACCTTACAGTCACCTTGGTGACAAACTCCTCCAAATCTGACTAGGGTAGCTTTCAGACAAGACATGTTCAGTCTATCACTGAGCCCACATGTGGAAACTTTCTAGTGTGGTACAACTTTTCAGAGCTAATATTCTACACGTGTGGTCTTAAAAGAAGCAAAAATTACATCCACATGCCACAATGAGGCACTGGAGGGAGACTAAAGTGACTCTACGGGGATGTAGACTCCAGTCAAATTGTTACCTCACTATTGAGCTAATTAGGTATCTGCCTTTCCTGAATAGAAAACAAGAAAATGCCTTAGGATCAGATGTTGTTCCCAATACCTCAAAAATAAGAATAATTCAATCTGACACATAGATCATTTCCCAAAGTCCTCACATGATAGATAACCCCTTTCCTTACAGAGTCATGAGATCACAGAGGCACAGGAATAGAAGATTTACCAAGTCTATCTCCTTTCAAAAATACTTAATTCTTTAAAAATTCTCCTGAAAAGGAATCTCCTTGATAATATACTCTAGTATTGCACAACTCTAAGACAAATTCCTTTTACTGTAACTTAAACCCATTCTGTCTGTACTGAAGTAGAGGTCCAAGGGGATGGAGTACCAATTGCTAATGAGAAAAGTCTCTCATCATGAAGGAGGGGCTGTATAGTATTTCTTTCCAAAATTCAAAAACTCATATTTGGCTATCTATATGATGTCAAACATGGGGATGAAAAATGATGTAAAAACCCAGATATTTTTAAATTTCTGGACATTTGGAACTGTAGACAAAATACTTAGATCATTGGATGAGTTTCTGTATTTTCCCAAGTGCATATTTGTGTAGATATTACTATTTAGTACTCCACCTCCACTCAATCCTACTGAAATCAGGAAAAGTAAGAGTAATGCTCTTCTTGTCCCTTGCCCCTACTCTCTGTTACTTCTTTCAGTAAAAGAAAAATATATGTTTTTTAAAGATGGAACAGCTGCGAAAATACTACTTAGATACATAATGTCTTTACTGGAAGCATAATGAAAGCCTCAAAGAGGGTACATGCCCACAATTTGAAAATATCATTCAATGATTAATTCATTCAGCCAAAAAAATGTAAACATCTCCTGTATACTTTGTACTAGAATCTCTCTGTCCCAGCTTCTAAAAGGAATAACAACAGAATTTGTATATAACTTGGCTGCCACAAGGTGGCACATATTTCTATTACCAAATTTCCCAAAATCCACTCCCAAGTAATTTATTTGTCTGATTTTTTTCAAACTTTCTACAATCTTCTAATTAAGACATAGCATTTTAAGAATATTTTATAAATATCATTTAACTTGTTGATATATTACATATAATCATATGATGATAAAATTTCAAGCTAGAAGGATATTAGAAGTTATCAACTTTAACTTTCCCCGAAGTAGAATTACTTTAGACTTTAGTAGATGCCTTTTAGCACATGCTCCAGATTGCGCAGGTCATAAGTAGAAAAAGTGGGATTTAGACCCAAATCCTACGACTCCAAATCCAATGTGCTGTCAAGATTTGATCATCTCTAAAGTCTCTTTTAGCTCTAAGAAAAATTCTTCCAATGTAAATATACGTTATCTTCTATTTGGTGGTAATCTTTATAAATGATTAGTCAAATATGGGAGAACTAAACTTTTGGTGACAATTGATAATAGTAGAAAGGGGAGTGGAGATGTGGCCTAGATTGTGGTCCAAATTCTACCACCTGTACGAACTTGAAAAAGTCACCTCCTCTCTCTGAGCCTCAGTTTCTCTAGCTGTAAAAGGAGGTTGGTTCCCAGACTAGCCCAAGACAGAATGAGAGAATTTGTACCCCTCCATAGAACCAGAGCGTGACAACCATATGAACATAAGAGCTGGGTCCTGACACAGAACTGTTTGGCGTCCAAGATATGATAAGTAAATCAACCACCTCCATAAGCAAAGTAGACCCAGACACTAAGCATCTTGCCACTGGGCCCCTCAACCCATCTCCTCTCTGGCATCTGTGGCACAGCCTCCCTTGCTCCTGGATAAGGTACTTTCTGATGGCTCACAAACTCTCTCCTCCTTTCTAGAATCAGAGTTGAAAGATGTGTGTTTCCATCCTGTACTACCTGAGTTCAAATCTGGCCTCAGGGAGGTACTAGCTGTGTGACTCTGGGCAAGACATTTAACCTCTGTTTGCCTCAGCTATAAATAGTGATAATAACAGCACCTACCTCGCAAGGCTATTATGAGGATCAGATGAGACAATACTGTAAAGCCCTTAGCACAGTGCCTGGCACACACAGTAGGGACTATGGAAATGTTTATTCCTTTCTCCTCTATGATACAACACAAGGAACATTTCCTCTGATACCTATTCACTGAGAGCTCTTACTATTCAGAGGGAGCATCTCCAGTATCAGCATCTTTTGAAAGTGATTAGAGCTTTATTTGACCTCAAGTTTACTGTTTCAACACTGTGTTCTGGTTGCCAACAAGGTTCATTGGATCATAGATTTAGAACTGGAAGGGATCTTGTGGGTTCTCAGGTTCAGTTCCCTAATTTATTTATTTAATTTATTTTTTAATGAGGAAACTAAGGTCCTGAGAATGACTTGCTTCAGGTCACACAGATAAGTACCAGAAGTAGAATTGCAACTCAGATCTCACGCCAAGTCTAGTACCTTACCAACCTGGCCTTCTAGTTTGATTTGATCTTTAGTTTCATTAATAGTGCTTGCTGTATTCTGTAACTGGTATAACCTAGACTTTACTCCTCTCTTTGGAGTACCACATTTTAAGAGAGATATTAACAACTAGGAGTGTGTACTAAGAAGAATAATGATGATAAGATTCAAAACCATGTGATACAAGAAATGTTTGAAGGAACTGAGGATGTTAGACTGGATAAGAGAAGACTTAGTAAAACATCAGAACCATGTCCATAAGTTTGAAGAGATATCATGTGGAAGCTAAACTAAATCTCTATCAATCAAGTGACAATCCCATGTTAATCACCTACTATGGATAGAGCACTGGGCCTGAAATCAGGAAGACTCATCTAGCCTCTGACACTGACGACATGTGAGACCCTGGGCAAGTCACTTAACCCAATTTGGTGCAATTTCCTGATCTGTAAAGTCAGCTGGAGAAGAAAATGGCAAATCACTTTACTATTTTTGCCAAGAAAACCCCAGATGAGGTCAGGAACAGTCAGACACAACTAAAACAATTCAACAATAATCAAGAGTATAAGGGAAAAAATATCAAACAGTTCCTGGCTCCAAAGAGCTTATAGTCTATCAAATGCATCTATAAATATAAAAAAAAATACAAAGTATAGGGACTGGGTCTGTGATGTCACTGGTATAAGAAACTTTCAGTGAGGAAACTCCCTTTACCAATGCAAGTTAGCACCTTTTTTGCAAGGTATAGTCTTAGAAAGTTTCCTAGGGAAATCAAGTTTAAGTGACTTGCCCAAGGTCATACAGCTGATATGTCAGAGACAAGATTTGAACCTAGGCCTTCTTGGTTTCAAGGACAATTTACTATCACCATGCCAATCTGCTAAATAGAATATAATTTTGATAGGGGAGTCAGTAACAGCTGGGAAGGGTGAGAATCAAGAAAGTCCTTATGTAGGAGGCAGTACTTCAGCTAAAGTAGAATTTAAGTCTACAGGGGTGAGGAACCTAGGCCACATGTGGCCCTTCAGGTCCTCAAGTACAGCAATTTGACTGAATCCAAACTTCATAGAACAAATCCCCTTAATAAAAGAATTTGTTCTGTAAAACTTAGACTCAGTCAAAATTCCATACCCCCTTAAGGACCTAGAAGATCACATGGGACCGCAAAGCCAAAGGATCCTCACCCCTGGTTCAGGGATTCTAAGAACAGGGATGAAGAGAGAGGGTGTTCAGGCAAAATTGAGGGTGGGGCTAGCCCATGCAAAGGCCCAGACATGGCAGATGGGATGTTGTGCCAGGGAAGGTCTGATAAGACAAGCTAGCCTCAGGCTGGGAAGGGTTTGAAGAGTCAAACAGAGGAGCTTGTATTTTATTCCAAAGCAATTGGAAGTCATTCACTGGAGCTTTATGAACAGCAAAACTGATGTGGTCAGGCCTGTGCATTAGGAATAGGAATGTGGCAGCTGTGTGAAAGATGAATTGGACAGCATGGAGCTGACAGGAGGTAGGAGGCTATTATAATAGGTTAGGCTAGAGGTAATTAGTACTTGAAATAGGGTGGTTGCTATGTTAATAGAGAAAAGGGGAAAAGTGTGTGAGATTCTGTCGAGATGGCATCTACCAGAGGGCAGAATTAGGCTCATTGAGGTGGACTGGCTCAATCTAAGGCAGAATTTCCTCCTAATTAGAGCTGTCTAGAAATGGAAATGACTGCTTTGTGAGGTACTGAATACTTCTGTTACAGAGTATTAAAGGAAATGTCTGGGTGACTGCTTGTTAAGAAAGTTGTATTCTCTCTAAAATTCCTTCTAAGGTCTCTAAGGTACTAACAATTCCTATCATTGGACTAAGAGTTGTACACAGATGATTTAAGAAGTGTGCCTGCTCTACTGAGAATCTGACTGACATACACGTTAGGATCACATCAGCATAGACCGCCAGGGAGCCAGATTAGGCTTTTATTAAATTTGGCGTCACATAGGAAAAAGCTACTTTTGCCTGCATTTTAGCTTTTCTGAGGACTCAAAAGCATATGTCTTGGCTCTGGGGAGAGCTAAGTGTGCCAACTCCAACAGCCTCTGGAAATTCCAAGCTGGCTTGTAATGTTGCTGAAAACGTCTCCAGAAATAGTGCAGCACAGGAAGTGAGCAACCCATCACTGTTCTGTCTCTTCTTGAGGGAGCTGGATTTCAAAAGATTCAAGGAGGCCAGAAAGCTCTTATTCAGATGGTCTTGCTATTTTACAGCCTGGGCTTTCTTTGTTCTGTGAGAAATACCCATTCAAAGTAACTTATGGAATAACAGGCTTTAGGATCTGGAAAAAAATCTTAGATAGGAGAGGCAATATGGTGGAGCAGAAAAGGCAATGAATTTGAAATCAGAGGACCTAGGTTATAATTCTGGCTGTGTTCTCAACTACCTGTGGGACTGTGGACCTCAGCTTCCTCACCTGAAAAAGGAGACAGTTGGACTAGATGATTTCTAAGGCCCCTCCCAACTCCAAATCCTATGACCCCTCTGATCATCTAGTACAAACTCTAGTACAAATGCAGCCCAGAACGCTAAAGCGAATTGCTCAAGGTTATCTTTGAATTTGGATTATGTTTATTTGTTTATTAGAAAGCAGTGTGGGGAGAGTAGACACAATGCTGAACTTGAAGTCAGGAGAGACCAGAGTTTAAATCCTACCTGTTGGGACTATGTAGTCATGTCACCTCTCTGAGACTAAGTTTCCCCATCTGTAAAATGGGGATAATAATAAATGCCACATTCCACACGGTGTCACCAGGGTCCAATGAAGTAATATGTGTCTATACATGGACACATTATGTAATTTTGTAAATTCATCAATAAATTCAACAATGCTCTAGATGCTCAAGGAATGTACATTTTCTGGGAGGGAAATAGTATGCACACTGTAAATACAAGCATCTGAGAAAGTTCTAACAACTTGAGGGAGCTGGGGAGGCTCTATGAAGAAAGTAGCCCCTGAGCTAAGCCACAAGAAGAAGACAAAGCCTCTGCGAGGCAGAGATGAAGAGGAAATGCCTGTTAGGCAGAAGGAATGGCATGAGCAAATGCAGAGGTGGAAGACATACTGTTCCAATGCAGACAGTTATTAGTCCAGCCTGGTTGGAATGCCAAGCATGTAAAAATGGCCAGTGAGACAAGGTTGGAATGGCAAATTGGAGTCAGATTGTGGAAGGCCTTAAACATTACAATGTTACATAAATGCCAGTTATTAATATCATGTTACATATCTTACCTTGCCTACTAGATTATAAATTGCGAGAGTGAGAATTATCTTAATATTATTGGCTCACATTCGTATAATGCTTTAAAAAAAAAGCTCATCTCAATATATCTTTGAATCTTTTCCAGTAATGAGAATTGGATATTAAATTCTATGTAAAGTAAGTACTAAATATATGTTTAATGGATGAATGAATGTTGACAGACTGCTTGCTAATTTGCAATGTGGTCATGAGGCAAAATAGCTTAATGAATTTCATCTGCTTGCTCAGGCAGACAGGCAAAACTGGAATCAAAGTAAGTAGCAGGTAGGGTTAGGTTTTTCTCATCAGAGAATGAGAAGCCAACTCATCAAAGGTGGGTAGGATTACTCTTAGACATCTGTCTCCTTCTTTAAGGGGTTAGTAACTCCTACTGGGGTAACCACAGGCCTAGCTCTTAAACCTACTAGGGCCAAAGGGGGCAAAAAGGAGCAATTTTAGACCTCACTTGTACCCCCAAACTTAGGGAGGGAATCCATTGAAGAACACAAAAAACAAAGGAAAAAACATGAGAATTAAAGCGAGTGAAGCATCTTTTCTGTCCTATCCAGCCTACCTGCCACCCCCATTAGATGAAATGATTTAAAGTTCTTTTTTCTTCTTTCCTTTTTTCCCACAATTAATATTACAAGCCTAGAAAATACCAGTAATTCTGTCTCTGTGAATAAGCTTAGGCTAAAATGCTCTCCCTACTACTCTCAAGCCTCAAAGTTGATTTTGGTGGAAAGAGTTAAGGGATTATGAAACTAGAGAAAACATCATTTTAGGTCTCCTGTTTTTTACTGATTCTCTCACTTTTTCTTTCTGCACTGTTTGAGTCTGGGGGATTTTAGGAATACCTTCTGGGTCTCTATCACCCTCCTTCTTTTTTATTTGTACCTCAAGATAACAAAAATTTCAAAATGCTTCCAGATCCAAGAACAGTCCAGTGAGTCTTGCAACAACATAAAGTCATCCATTTTCTTCCTGTAGGTGTGTCCCTTTATATGACTGGAGATTCTTGGGATTTATTAGAATTAAGTTCCCACCCTCAAGCACCAGGCTACGGGTACCATGGGGTCTTTCTCCTTCCTCATCACCATGGAGCCCACCCTCAGCCTGCCTCTTCTCCCACACAATGACTTCAACTATTTGATCAATGCTACCTGTCAATATTATCCACCCCTACTTCCAACCACTGCCAGACTTCTTGCTTCAAGGATCACGTGTCTTACCCTTCTTTAAAAGTCTCCATCTTGTTTCTCCATTAAAGTCTTTCGTCAATGTTTCATCATGGTATGAAGACCACAGAATTGGAGTGGGAAGTGACATCAGAAGCCATTTAGTCCAGTCTGAAAGTTAGTCCCTCTGCTTGAAGACCTCCAGTGAGAGGACATCCACTATGTGCCCAGACAGCCCATGCCACCTCTGGGTAGTCCTAATTGTGAGAAAATTTTTCCTCTCCTCAATTCTGAATCTGCCTCCCTTCTACTTTTACCATTCATGTTCTGGCCTCTATGACAAGGAGATCTTCCAGATCTTTCTTCTACTGGACAGCCTGTCAGATACCTACATTTTGGCTCCATGATTTACTACTTGGTGAGGCTCATGTCCATGTATATGAAATAAGGGAAGGTGGCATAACAGAAAGAGCAATGGATTGGGAGTTGAAGGAGTTGGATTCAGAACCACCTCTGACATTACTGGTGTGTGTGTGTTCATCCTTCACTGCCGAAGAAGACCATGCCATCAGAGAAATAATGATGTGACTTGTACTTGACTTTTGTTTTGAGCGACGGAGGGCTGTGATCTTGGACATATTGTTCTCTCCACATTCCCGGTTACACAACATACCCAACTATTTTTGCTCAAGGTAAAAACATTTCTAGTTAAAGCTCTGACAGGCACTTCATAAATGTCTTTGAACAGAATCACATTGTTGAAGAGTGAAAAATGAGAATGATTACTGTAAGGGTAACACTCAGATTTTAGACAAGTCAGACTGGGAGGAAAAGCAAAGGATGGCCTATAATCTGTACCAATACAACATGTTGTTGTTTATAAGAAACCTCTAGGGGCAGAGCCAAGATGGCAGAGTAGAAGGATGGACCTACTTTCGCTCTCCCCCCATAACACATAAAATATCTGTAAAAAATGACTCTAAACAAATTCTAAAGCAGCATAAACCACAAAACAACGGAGTGAAAGAGACTTCCAACGAAAGACAACCTGGAAGGCCGATAGGAAAGGTCTATCACACAGGGCTCAAAGTGGAATGCAGTCCATCCTTGGCCACCCAACAAGGCAGGCACAGAACTGGAACAGGCTTCAGGGTGAGGAATCATGGGTAGTAGCTACAGTTCCCAAATTTTTCAACCTACAAACACCAAAGACAGTTTCAAGGATCAGTAAGAAAGCTCTTTTATCTGGGTGAGAGGGGGCCATGAGTCCAGCCCATGAACTGGCCCCAGGGCAGTAGAAGTCACTGCAGCAGTGTCTACTTTTGGAGCCTTCAACCTAAAGACCCTGGGGGAATCAAGCAGCTGATCTGGATTTCAGCCCTGAGGGGTGGTGCTGGTGTGAGGAGGAGCACTGGTGTGGTGAAGCTGGTGGTAATGATGGAGAGGGAACCCTATTCACAGATCCTGGGCAGAAAAGAGTGCTTGTGGTTGCTCACAGACAAGAGCACAGGCCAAGAGAGGAGTAAACTCCTCTCCCTTGATTGTGCCACCTTGGAGGAACTGAGAACTTACAGGTCTCTAGAGTATACTCTCCATTTGACAGAAGACTCAAAAGTCAAGTAATTGGCTGGGAAAATGCCCAAAAAAGGAGGAAAAAATAAGACAATAGAAGGTTACTGTCTTAGTGAAAAGGAATTTTCTTCCATTCTTTTGGAGGAGGAAGAAGAAAGCATACTATCAGAGAAGGACATAAAAGTCAAGGCTTCTACATCCAAAACTTCCAAAAAAATTATGCAACGGTCTCAGGCCATGAAAGAGCTCAAAAAAGGATTTCAAAAATCAAGTAAAAGAGGTGGAGTAAAAATTGGGAAGAGAAATGAGAGAAATGCAAGAAAATCATGAAAAGTGAGTCAACAGTTTGCTAAAGGAGACCCCAAAAAAATGCTGAAGAAAATAACACCTTTAAAAATAGATTAACCCAAATGTCAAGAGAGGTCCAAAAAGTCAATGAGAAGAAGAATGCTTTAAAATGCAGAATTAGCCAAATGGAAAAGGACTTTCAAAAGCTCACTGAAGAAAATAGTTCATTAAAAATTAGAATGCAGCAGATAGAAGCTAATGACTTTATGAGAAACCAAGAAATTATAAAACAAAACCAAAAGAATGAAAAAATAGAAGACAACATGAACTATCTCACTGGAAAAACAAGTGACCTTGAAAATAGATCCAGGAGAGATAATTTTAAAATTATTGGTCTACCTGAAAACAGTGATAAAAAAAAAAAGCCTAGACATCACCTTCCAAGAAATTATCAAGGAAAACTGCCCTGATATTCTAGAACCACAGGGTAAAGTAAATATTGAAAGAATCCACAGATCATGTCCTAAAAGAGATTCCAAAAGGAAAACTCTTAGGAATATTGCAGCCAAATTCCAGAGTTCTCAGGTAAAGGAGAAAATATTATAAGCAACCAGAAAGAAACAATTCAAGTATTACAGAAATACAATCAATATAACGCAGAATTTAGCAGCTTCTATAATAGGGGATAGAAGGGTTTGGAATATGATATTCCAGAGGTCAAAGGAGATAGGATTAAAATGAAGAACCATCTACCCAGCAAAATTAAGTATAATATTTCAGAGAAATAAATGGAATTTCAATGAAATAGAAGACTTCTAAGCATTCTTGCTGAAAAGACCAGAGCTGGACAAAAAATTTGACTTTCAAATACAAAAATCAAGAGAAACATGAAAAGATGAAAGAGAAGCCTTAAGGAACTCATTAAAGTTGAACTGTTTACATTCCTACATGGAAAAATGTTATTTGTAACTCATGAGACCTTTTTCAGTATTAGGGTAGTTAGAGGGAATATGTGTGTGTGTGTGTGTGTGTGTGTGTGTGTGTGTGTATGGGCATGTATTTATGTTTATATTATATATGGGTAGGTATGTATATGGACATGGGTGTATGTGTGTATGTATGTGTGTATGTGTGTATATATGCATATATACATATACACACACATAAACAGAGGATGCAGGGTGAGCTGAATATGAAGGGAGAATACCTAAAAAAATAAAATTTACTGTGGAATGGAATGTACTAGGAGTAAGAGAAAGAGAGAGGTAGAATGTAGCAAATCATCTCACATTAAAGAGGGAAAAAAGAGCTTTTACAAAGGTGGGGAAGAGCGGAGAGATGAAAGGAAATAATTGAGCCTTACTCTCATGGGATTTGGCTTGAGGAGGGAATAACACACACTCAATTGGATATGGAAACCTATTTTATCCTGCAGGAAGGCAAGGGGAAAGGGGATAGGAGAGGGAAGAAAACAGAAGGGACAGCAAATTGGGGAAAGGGATAATCAGAAGCAAACCCTATTGTAGAAGGATGGGTCAAGGGAGAGAATGGAATAAATGAAGGGCACAATAGTACAGAGGGAAATGTGGCTAGTCTTTTTCAACATAACCATTATGGAAGTTCTTTGCATTGTTACACATGTATGACCTATACTGAATTGCTTATTTTCTCAATGAGGGTGTATGGGGAGCGGGGGAGAGAATATGGAACATGAAGTTTTAATAATGAATGTTAAAATTTATTTTGGCATGCAACTGAAAATTAAGCTATACAGGCAACAGAGTATAGAAATCTATTTTGCCCTATGGGAAAATAGAAGAGAAGGGGGATAGAAGAAGGGTGGGTAATAGAAAGAAGGACAGACTGGAGGAAAGGGTGGATAGGGTGCATCCTATCCTGGGAGGGGGGGAAGAGAGATGGGGATTCAAATTCTTGTGGAAGCAAATGTTAAGAACTGAAAATAAATTATATATTTAAAAAAATTATATATTTCAAAAAAAAAGGAAACCTCTGTGTGTGTGTGTGTGCATGTGTGTGTGCATCTGTGTCTGTGTCTGTGTATCTGTAAGTGTGTTTGGAAGATACATACACACACAGAGACATTGGGGACAATTTGCCAAAATCAACTATTGCCAAGGTTAAAGGATCTGAATTGACAAAAATCTTGGGATGTATCTAGGTGAAGGGCAGCTAAGATGACCCAGTGGACACAGCACCAGGTCTGGAGTAAGGAAGACTCATCTTCTTGAGTTCAAATCTGGCCTCAGACACTTACTAGCTATGTGACGCTGGCCAAGTCACTTAACCTGTTTGTCTCAATTTCTTGATCTGTAAACTGAGCTGAAGAAGTATCTCTGCCAAAAAAACCTTAAATGGGATCACAAAGAGTCAGACGTGACTAAAACATGGATCTTGCAAGAGAAAGTAATGTCCAAATTTGTCTTTCCTTCTTTTCTGCATCTAGTATTTCATGGTATTTGTGAATCCCTAAGAGTGATTTGTGATTTGAATCTCTACTACCTTAACAGAGCTGGGCTATTTCTTCTCTATCTGGCCAAAGCATAAGACACTGACAGGGCAAAGGGTCTTCTGCAACTTATGAAATGCTGCCTATCAGGATCATAGAAGGGGGAAATGAAAGAGCCAGTTCGAGCCTTTGTGGCTTTCCTTTGTCAGGATTTTAGCTGGGTTCTCTCTGAATTTGTCTGCCCTAGGGCAGGACAAAATAGCTCAGTCAAGGACTGACACACATCAGTCAAGTGAGAACTCAGCTTCGTTCCCTTTAGCTATTATGGGCTGAATAGAAAATTTGACTTTCAAATACAAAAATGAAGAGAAACATGAAAAGGTAAGCAGGAAAGAGAAGCCTTAAGGAACTTATTAAAGTTGAACTGTTTATATTCCTATATGGAAAGATATTATTTGTAACTCATGAGACCTTTTTCAGTATTATGGTAGTTAGAAGGAATATATTTATATATAGTATGTGTGTGTGTATGTATTTATGTTTATATTATATATGGGTAGGTATATATATATGTACATGGGTGTATGTATGTGTGTATGTATGTTTATACATACATACATATATATATATACATACATATATATACACACACACAGACAGAGGGTGCAGGTTGAGCTGAATATGAAGGGAGAATACCTACACAAAATAAAATCCCTAATGTATATCTTTAAGAAAAGGATCCTCCCGCCTTAGGGGCCTTAGCTCTCAACAGTATCTCTTCAAAAAGTAATTGCTTTGTGTGAAGAGATTAAGTGTAAGAGCTCTAGTGTTTGTAGAGCCTTTTGTGCTAGTTTTGAGGCCAATCATGGAAATTTAATCCTCCTCCACTGCCACCCCCACCCCATAAATTATATCACTCAAAAATCCTCTTACAGAATCTTAAGATGTGATTACAGTGGAAATGATGAATTTTGATGAAATTTTAGGCAAAAAAGATATTACAGAAAAATAAAGCACTTGGGAGAATTGAGTGAAAAAGAAGATACTTTGAAGTTTCAACAGGACTGAAGTACTTGTCAGAGAGAAAGAAAAAGATTTTGTTTCTGCCTTTCCTTAGTTTAAGAAGTTCACTTATAGAATAAGAATCAAACTAAGAAACACTTAGCATTCATGGTCACCAAAGAATTATACAATTTCATTAAAAGGAGTTACTTATAAATACAGAAAATATTGTGGAATTATGACTTTTATAAATAATCAATATATGTGTAATTAATATACTAATAGATTAGATTTTTCAGAATTAAATTTTCCATTTTGTGAGTCAAACTCACAATGCAGCTTGAATGAATCAATCAGAGTTTAACAAGGTTCACAAACAATGGCATCCTTCTGCCTGCATATTGCAAGTGAAGCAAAGATTGTAGAACCTGTTCCTGTCACAGAACTCTAGTCCTGTGACCCAAGTGATGACCCTCAAAGGACTTAAACAATAGTGTTCCCACATGACTCCAGAATTGTTGTATTGTCTTCCATTTGTGGGTTTATCAAGGGAAACCACTCTGGCCCTGGAAGCATTTGTAATCCACCTTCCCTTCCCACTTGTGATTTACATTTATAATCTCTGAATTCTGATCAGGAGAATTTCCACTTTGCAAATCTATTCCTCATAATGAAACTAATTAATAAAACAGCTACCTGATTACTAGTATTTTGTCTCTGGCCTGCTGTTTCATCATTCTCAAGTTTGAGACTGGTCCTGTTAAAAGTATTTATAACTGACTTTTCTTCAATGGATCAAATCTCACAATATTATGACACAATAGCTCTAAAACCCTAAAATTTTTGGCAAATGAAACAGGAACCAGAGTGCAGTAAATTCAAACTACTTCCTGACTACCAAAGTTAATTTTATCATTGAGATTAAAGGCGACTTGATTTAAGGTGCCAGTTGAATATTAAACTAAGAGTAAGAAGACCCAGGTTCATAGGATCATAAATCTTGAGCTAGAAGAGACCTCAGAGGCCATCTAGTGCATTTTCCCCCCACCCTCATTTTACAACTGAGGAAACTGAGACTCAAAGAGTTTAAATGATGTATCTGAGGTCATACATTTAGTAAAGCATTAGAATTAGAATTTGAACCTGGTCCTCTGGCTCCAGAATCTGAGCTCTTTCTACTGTACCACACTACTAGAGAGTCTAGTTCTCTACTTTGTCACTAACTTGCTGCGAGACCTTGAAGAAATCACTACATTACCTGAACTTCATTTTCCCCATCTATAAAATGAATCTGAACATATCCTTAGAGCTTTCCAGCTCTAAGACGCAACGTTTCAGATTCAAGACTAGGTCTAACTGCTTTATTATGCTTTATAGTTTAGTATTTGGGGACAATAAGAATACTAGCATTTATACAATACTTCAAGGTTTCCAGAGTGCTTTACATGCCATTTCATTTGATCAAGGACAAGGTAAACATTATGTCATGATGTTATAGGGTTATGAAATATAGTGAGAACACTTTTGTCCTTGGGGCAGGTTTGCTGTCCTTTGTCTGGGTCACTGGTGCTGGCACTAGGAATGGCTAATGGAAGTAGTCAGTTCAGCCCCCTCCTCATTCCCTTTTGGATTTTTTTCCAAGTGGCTCTGATGTTATTTGCATAAATCAACCCAGCTACCCAAGAGAAGATAGGTGAAGGTAAGGCAAGACAGGGAGGGGGCAGATAAAGGGGGAAGGGCGCACTTCTCTGAACCCAAAGTCTCAATGGGAGGTGCCACCATAGCAGAAGCCACTTCACCTGAGTACAGAGGGAGAAGGCAAAAGTACCTAATCTATTTTAACCTGCTTGAGAGTAAATCATAAACACTTGGTAGAGCACAGCAAGTAGGGAACGTTCTCATGGTGTCCTGAATGAAACCCTTAGAGGAGAAGGGCAGGGGCCATCGATTTTAAAGATAACAAAATAGGTTTCCAAAGACTGGAGGTACTCTGGTTCTAAGACATGAAAGAGCTTTATGTTATCTGCAAGGCACTAGCTGGTCCCCTAAGGAAAAGGTAACAAACAATCTGCTGGAGGAGAATTGAACTATGGGGAGCAGTGAAATGGAGCTAAACAGAAGCACCAGGGGGAAAAGTATGCCTACTGGAAGGGGCAACAATGTAGCTTTTAGGGTGGAGCACCACATGATAGCGCAGCGACTGTAGGCAAGATGGCAATGGAAGACAAGACAAAGTCTCCATGGGGACCTGGAAGGTGCATGAGTAACTCCTGGCCTTCCCCTTGACCCAGTCATAGAAACTGAGATCCCTAGAGGTCGGAGCATGGACTTCTGAATCTTGGGGCACTGAGGTGAGGAACTTTCTGGACCTTTATTTTGTAAATAAAAGTATTTCATGTCTTGAGCCTGTGAACTTGAGTGCTGGTAGCTTTCTGAGAAAGTGCCAAATGCTAGAGTTCCCAAGATTCATCTGGGTGGGAGCAATGATCCAAAGAAATGAGAGGTCCCCAGAGGGCACCGCTGACCTTTCTGTCTGGACAGAGTCTCTAACACAAGGCTTACAAAAACAAAAGGCTCCAGGCTTGGTGTTAATACAGTGAGTTCATGGTGGAGAGTTACTAGTATAAGGAAGGCTAGACGAATAAAGTATACTACTGAATACATCTAAATATAGTAATATATTTTATTCCTAATAATAATGTAAGAGGGGGTGAGGAGAGTGTTGCTGTCTGGCATAGGCAAAGAGCATAAGAAATCATCAGTACTTAAAAAGATCTTGCTCAGATAGAGAATTATTTGGATTAACAAAGCCCTGTAGCAGGGTACATATTTTTGTTGGGAGGGTTAAGTCTAAAGGTCAAGTGTTTGGGAACAAGGTCCTGTATGAAATGTCAATTGCTTTAATGTGAACACAGAACTAAGCAAACAGTTTTGATTTATATGGGGCAATTTTGGAACCTAGGGCATATAGGGAGAGGGCAGTCCTTGGTGGGATATATTTTAGGTTTTAAGACAATGTGACTGTATTGAAGCAACATGGAGTGAGGAAGAGGCAAGAAAAGAAGAGATAGTAGCTAGAGAAGAACTTCTCTTTGCAGTTTTGCTCTTTGCCTTCTGAAGGACCTTTCCAAAAGAACTGTACAAAAGACCCCTGAGCTTTTTTAAGCTAAACTAATGAAACCAGCAAAATAATGCTGAGCACTAGCCAAATGAGCCTAGCAGGCTGTACCTTCAAATATGCCTAGCAGGTGTACCTTCAATACATATTCCCTATGTCAATAAGTCAATTGATAAGCATTTATTAAGTGCTTACTACATGCCAAACACTAGGGATACAAGGAAAAGCAAAAAGTCTGCCTCAAGGAACTTACAATCTAATAGGGGTGTCCACATGCCAGCAAATATATACAAATCAAGCTATATATAGGATAAATAGGAAATAACAGGGAAGGCATTGGAATTAAGAGGAGTTGTAGTAGGCTTCCTATAGAAGCTGAGATTTTAGTTGGGACTTGAAGGGAGGTTGATAGTTGGAGCAGAGGAAAGAGAGAGAGCATTTCAGGCATGGAAGACAGACGGCCAAAGAGAATGCCCAGAGCAGGCAGGTGGAATGTTTTGTCCATGGAACAGTCAGAAGACCAGTGTCACTGGATCAAAGTGTACATGGCAGGAAGAATATATAAGCAGACTGGAAAGGTAGTAGGAGATAAGGTTATGAAGGGTTTTGAATGCCAAACAGAGCACTTTGTATCTGATTCTGGGAGAATTAAGGAGTCACTGGAGTTTACTATATGCCCTGGCTATACGTGTTCCCCAGGTTGTGCCTTTCTCCATGTATCATTTAGCTATACTCACCTTTTCCAATGATGGTGTATTTGGGGGAAACTGTGTCTCAAGTTTATGGTGAGAAAAGTTTTATTGCTACTTTCCCATCTATGCTATATCCTAAAATGTCTTTGCTTCGAACTGCATCCTCTGACTAACATGGACATTTTGAACTGGATGTTCCACAGGCATCTCAAATTCAGCATACCAAAACAGAACTTACTGTTCCCCACAAAACCAACCACTCTTCTGGACTGCCCTATAATAGTCTAGGAGGGTATAACCATGCCTTAAGTCACTCAGATCCTAAACCTCAATGTCATCTTCAACTAGAAGCCTCCTTCATCTCACACATCCAAAGTTGTCAAATATTTCCATTTCTAATTCCAAAATGCTTCTCAAATACATTCCCTTCTCTCCACTCACACTGCCACAACCCAAGAGCCTGAAGTCAGGCCCTCATCACCTCTTGCCTGAACTATTCTAATAGGCTGCTAACTGACCTCCTCACTTCAAAATCTCTCCCCACTAATTGATTCTACACACAACTACCAAAATTATTTTTCTAGTGTAGATCTAACCATGTCACTCCTCTACTCAATAAACTTCAGAGGAGTCCTATTACCTCTCAGAGCAAATTTAAACTTCCATATCTGACATTTAAATCCCTTCACAACCTGGCTTCAACTCTTTCTAGCCTTATTTACACATTAATCTCCTTATTGCACTCTCTAGTCCAGTCTAGTATTACTCAAATCACTCCATGTTGTCTCCTTAAATTTTCAGTGACTATTTGGTTTGCAATGCATGACTCCTCCCTTATAACTCCTTGATTACTCTAGTTTCCTTCAACACTTGCCTCAAGCGTCACCTTCTACACGAAGCCTTTCCTGCCTCCCTCCAGCTGCCAATCTTTCCTAATCTATCTTGCATATACTTGTTGGTCTGTCATTTTTCAGTCGTATCCAACCATTCTTAGCCTCATTTGGGGTTTCCTTCTCCGACACATTTTACAGATGAGGAAGTGAGGCAAGCAGGGTTTAGTCACTTGCCCAGGGTCAGTCTAGTAAGTGTCCGAAGTCAAATCTGAATGTAGGGAGTTGAATCTTCCTGATTCCAGGCACCACCTAGCTGCCCTTGCAATGCTATCCCCTGAAACAGAAGGTAAGTTCCAAAGTATAGAAGTTTTCACTTTTTTTGTATCCTCAGCAGCACCTAGCCCAGACTACACATCTTATTGGTGCTTATTGATTGCCTTTTTCTGTTAAAAATAGCCTTAAATAACCATATCCTCTGGCTCTCACAAGCTATGGTTTTGAGTGGCTGCAGACCCCAGACCCACATCCCCCAGTACTATATTAATACCAGGAAAGCTCCACTCTAATGCTATCTGGTTCGGTGCCCCTTTACACTGACCCACTCCCTAACACTATTATCTAGACAAACGTCACAATTTTTTGCTCAGACCACTTAAGATGGGGGGAGGTCCCAAGGACTCGTCTGAACAGGGGGCTACACTCAGTAGATGTGCACGCTGTAATGTTGCCAAGAAGAGCCCCCCAGGAGGGAAGGCCGGGGTGGGGGCAGAGGCGAGGGCGTGGTTTGGCTGACCAGGTGCAGACGTTCCAAGCCCCGCACTGCCGGGTCCATAGCACAGGCACTGTCCCAGGAAAGCCCATTAGCAGGCATTTATACCCGAATCCACTCCAGGGACCCAGTCGGGGGATCCACCAGCTTTGATTAAGCGTCTCCTCAGCGCCGGACACCTCGATGGGGCGAAGCGCTGGGGATGCAGAGAGGCAAAGCCCTCGCGGACCCGGCAGGGCCACACTCGGACCCAGAGCACGGCGATCGACCCACGCCAAGGGAGTCGGACTCTGTGGGTTCTAATCCCGACTCTGCCCCTCATTAGGTGTGTGACTTCGGGCTCATCCCTGAACGTTTCTGGGCCTCAGTTTCCCCCTAGGTAGAGCTGGGAATTGAAGACCCGCCGACTTCGACCCTACGCAATTTGAAAACACTCAAGAATCCAAATCCGTCACGCGCTCGGCTGCGGCTGACCATTGGCTAGTGGGTGTCACGTGAAGAGCCGCTGGGCCCTGATTGGCTATACATTACGTCACCACCCCGGCCAGGCTGCTTTGCTCCCCGCCTCGGGCCCGAAGGGAAGAGGGAGGGGAGAGAAAAGAGCAGCGGGGGAGGCGGGCCCAGGATCGGTGCGGACCTAGCTTCAAATGCGGGCGCGGGTGGCGGCGCCCGCGGGTGGCGGCGGTGACGGCGGAGATAGAGGAAGAGGAGGCGGCGGCGGCGCCTCGCGGGTGGCGGCCCTGCCCTATGTAGCCCAGCGGAGGCCGGGCGGGTGAGTCATTCGGCCTCCCATCTATCCGTCAGTCACCCCGGCTGTTAGTTCAGCCGCGCCCCTCGGGGGGAGGGGACGGGGACGAGCGCGAGGCCCGGGGCGGAGACGGTGCGTACTGTCAGTCAGCCGACTCGGCGCGCGAGGACCAGGAGGGAGGGGCGGGAGGACCGGCCTGGGAGAGGAGGGGAGGAGGAGGGGAGAGGTTAGTGCGAACTGAGCGAGCTCCAGGAGAGAGCGAGCGAGGGAGGGAGGGAGGGGGCGAGGGGGCGGGGCCTGGCTGGAGGCTCCCCCTCCCTAGCCTCCCTTCCCCCCCCCCCCCCGCGTCTGCGCAGTCTCTGTAGCCTGCTCCCTGCGGGCCGAGATCAGCAGGGACAGCTCCTCCCGTCCTCCTTTCCCGGGGCGGGTGGGGGATCACTCCCAGAACTGCAGTGCGTCTCGAGGCGGGGGAGACCCCAGCCCGGACCCCAGACTCCCGAAGGACCTGCCCCGGGGCAGGAAAAACACTCGCTGCTCGTTTAAACCCCAGTGATTAATAAATAGTCTTCATCGTGGAAGCGATGCTCTCCCGATGGCAAACCGGCCAATCTGGGCTAATCCTGGGCGTCATTTTAGTAAGGGCTTTGATTTGCCTTTGAAGGTGGAATGCGGGAGCCAGAACTCGGCGGGGATGGTTTATTTAGCAGTGGGATCCCCGTGCTCATTGTTCCACCGAATCGTGGTGTAGAACTACGAAAAAGCCGGCTTCCAGGGGTCTAGCCTAAGTAGACACCCGTCCCTGTCTGGACTGACCCCATCCTGGAGGTCCACACCACCGCCGAGTGGGGACACTTTTAGGTAGTCACCTGGGTGTCAGAACTCTTTTGTACAGTGAAAAAGATATTTTTTTAAAATCCAATCTTCTGCAGGAAAACTCTCAATTCCTCTTAAGTCTAGTCCCTCTTGAAGACTCTAGCATAGTCCCCTGTGTGTTGTTTTCTATTTACTCTGTGTATAGTTTGTTTGTGCATCTCCCCCTAACTCATTTTTACACTTATAGTATGTGAAATCCTTAAAGGTAGAGGCTGTCTTTTTCTTTCTTTATATCCTCAGCACTTTGCACAGAGCCCAGCACATAGTAAGCCCTTAATAAATGCTGATGGAGCGATTGACATACGAGTTCACCCTCATTTTGCTGCTTCTGTTTAATAGGAGGCAGTATTTAATAGGAGAGAGTTTGTAGTGAGGCCATCCTCGATAGTTAAGAATTTTTCAAAAATACTAACTGTTGCAGATCTGCTAAGCAATTACAGATCCCGAAATCTTTTAGGAAGGTTCTCTTCTCCATTTGTGGGATACATTTTTAACATTTTATTCATTTGTTGTTGTTGTTGTCGTGTCTGACTCTTCAGGACCCCATTTAATAGGTTTTCTAGGAAAAGATACCAGAGTGGTTTGCCATTTCCTTCTCCAGTTCATTTTACAAATGAGGAGACTGAGGCAAACAGGGTCAAGTGACTTGCCCAGGGTTACCCAGCTAGCAGATGTCTAAGGCTGGGTTTGAATTTAGGTCTTTCTGACAGGAGGTGCTCCTCTATCCACTAGACCACCTAACTGCCCATTTTATTTTATTTTTTAATAAACATTATCTCTCTTTCCAGTTACAAACTTCCCAGAGAGTAATAAAAAGAACTGAAAACAAAACCCTCATAACAAACAAGATTTTCTTTCCTTTCAAGTGATCTAATAATTTTTTAAAATTTACATCCTGTCCTTTTTTTCCCAAGTGCTTCTAGTATTTATACATCTAATCTCAAAATAGCCCAGTGAGGTAGGTGGAGGTGGATCTTATTACTCCCATTGCACATGGAGAAAGTAAAGAATCTTTTTCAACCACATCCATGACATATGGTCATCCAGTCTTACATTCAACTCTTCCAGTAATAAACCCAATGTGTTGTACTCACTGCCTCTGATACTTACAAGCAGGGTTACCCTGGACAAGCCATTTAACCTCTGTCAAGGGTCAGATGAGATAACATGTGATAAGTGCTTTGCCAATCTTAAACAACTATATAAATATTGTTATTAGCCTTCATCAGGAGGGACTTTGCCATCCTTGGACAAGTGTAATTTTTTTTTTCCAACAGGGAGGGAAAAGAAACCATGTCATATAAAGAATTGATGAGATAACTCATCTGTATTCTAATAACAATCTTGAATTATTTGAAGGATTATTATGTAAAATAGGGAGGAGAATGTTCTGTGTAGATTCTATGGGGCAAAACTAGAATGATGGCCAAAAGCTACAAGGTAGCAGATTTCAGCTCATTTCAAAGAATATCTGCAATCAGCAGGACAAAAGCAGTGGGGGTAGTGAGTGCCCCATTTCTGTAGTTTCCAGGTTGTAGCTGGATATCATTTGTCCAAAAATGTTGAAGAGGGAACTCTTACATTGATTCGAAGGTTGGTTTAGACTCCTGAGAAGTTGTGCTATGAAATTTTTACTACTGTGTTTTATACATAGAAAACATAGGATTCATTTTTATGTTTGTTGGGGAAAGACTTTCTGTCTCAGTGCCAGTGTGACCTTGTCGAAATGGCCCAGAAGTAAGGAAAAGGTTTTTGTGAGTTGATGTAGTCTCTCCCCCCTGGCTCCCTAAAAATCATTACAGTTTTGCTCTTTGAAAATTGCTTAAGCCAGCTCTCCAACTACAGCCCATCAAAGCAGCTATTTCCAGCTTGCTCAACATCAAAGTGTCACTTTTAAGAACTCAGAGCTGAAATAGGACGTTAACAAGTGATGTGGTAGAAAAATAAGTTATGCACATTTATTTCTCAGAAAAGTAGGAAAGGTATTGTTGATTAGTTTTTATAGAAGGCAAACTATATGTGAAGTTAGTTTTAAATGTTATATATACATAGTAGGTATTTTTATATTAAATATTTGGTCTTCTTTGGGTGATCAGATTTCCTATAACACTTGAGTAAGTTTGACATAGAATCCTACTGTGAAGGTAGCAATACCAGAAAAACACTATGATTTTTTTTCCTTTTCCACTTAATAGTATTGTATTTTTTCAATTACATGTAAAGATAGTTTTCAACAATCACTTTTATAAGACTTTGAGTTCCAAATTTTTCTCTTTCCTTCCTCTCCTCCCTCCTCAGAACAGCAAGCAGCCTGATATATGTTATACATGTACAATCATATTTCCACATTAGTCACATTGTGAAAGAAGAATCAGAACAAAAGAGAAAAACTACAAGAAAGAAAAAAAATGTGAAAATAGTATGCTTTGATCTGCATTCAGATTCTATAATTCTTACTCTAGATGTGGATAGCATTTTCATCATGAATCTTTTGGAGTTGTCTTAGGTCCTTGCATTGTTGAGAAGAGCTAAGTCCATCATAGTTGATCACTGAAAAACAAAGTACTATGTACGATGTTTTCCTAGATCTGTTCACTTCACTCAGCATTAGTTCATGTAAGTCTTTCCAGATTTTCTGAAATCCTCCTGCTCATCATTTCTTATAGCACAATAGTATTCCATTACATTCAGATATCACAACTTCTTCAGCCAATCTTCAGTTGATGGGCATCCCCTCAGTTTCCAGTTCTTTGTCACACATTTTTGTACATGTGGGACCTTAAAACACTATGGTTTTTATAATGATCCACATCATAATGTAATACTCTAATTACTTCCAGATAAGAGAATTTCAGATGTGGAAAGGTTTAGCTAATATGGGACAGAACAGGAAAGTTCAAATGAATTTTCTTCATTTTCACTGACAACAATTCAACCATCACTTGTTATCTATTTTAATCAAGGCTCTGTGCAAGGTCTTAGGGTCATAAATATAAAAACCCTTGCTCTGAAGGAGTTTATATTCTAATGAGGTGTGGCCTAGAGATTGGTAGGGAAATACAAAATAATGGAAAATTATTTCAAGAGCAAAGGGCACTAACTACTGAAGGGATTAGGAAAGGCTTTCTGGAGGAGGCATCCCCTGAGCTGGGCTCAGGAAAAAAAGTCTAAAAGGATTAGTGGTACCTGAGAGATATTTTCTTTTAAAGTATTATATTTTGAATTAAAATTAAAATACTTAAGATTTCTATTTGAATCTTTTTAAATTCAGGACTATTCCACAGGAAAATCTAAATTCTGTGAACCTGATCTGTTTTATATGATCAGAGTGGTATTGAAAAGAAGTGAAAGAAAACTTAGGGAACGGTCACTACAAAATTTTAGATGTAATCTTGACTATTAAATTAGGAAAGTGAGCATGTTGTGGATTATAATGAAAACCAATATTTGCTGATCAGGTAACAGGCATTTATTAGGCAGGAATTCATACAGTGCCAGGCATTGTATGTATCACGTTTGTACATAGTTGGTGAGCTCCTGGAGGACAGGAAATGGTTTTGCTCTTCTTTGTATCCCCAGCACTTAACAAAGTGCTTGGCACATATTAGGCACCTAATAAAATGGATTTGATTTGTTGACTTTATTGTGCTAAACAATGGGGATACAAGTACAAAAGTGAGATGGTTCCTGCCTTCAAGGATATGTTTATATATTTAATAATATATTTATGCTTATTATTATTTTATTATATTATCTTTAATAATATCTTTATGTAGCTTTAAGATTTACAAAGCGCTTTACATACATTATATCATTTAATATTCACAAGTCTTTATTAGGTGCTATTCTTACTATTTTACAGATGGTGGAAACCCAGGCTGACAGAGGTTAAGTGATTTGCCCAAGGTCTGCAGATAGCAAGCAAAGTGTCAGAGGCAAGACTTGACCTGGTTAGTCTTTCTGACTCCCAATCCAGCATGTTTTCCACTATAAATTACTGCCTGTTTTTGGAAGAGTTCAAGCCAAGGCTGGATTGTTACACCTGTCAGAGATGTGGTAGAAGAAGATTGTTTTTTTTTTCATTTTCTCTACATGAAATGTTATTAAGAAGAGCCCCTTCCACCTTCTTCACTGGGCTCTTTGGGGATCAGATGTATAAATACTAGAAGCACTTGGAGCAAATGGAAGTTAAAGTTATTTTAAATAGGGGTGTGTATGTTTGTGTGTGTATATGTATGTGTGTATGTATAATGTATGTGTTCTACACATAGAACGCATACATACATATGTCCCCATGGAGAGGAAAGAAAATCTTGGGAAATATTCTAGAATCTGCTTGGCCAGTTTATAGAAGTGAGTAATTTTTAAAAAAATTCATAACAGAGTAACCTGTTCCTTGTAGCAGCACTCCACATAAAGATTGTCTTCCATTAAAAGTTCTTATACTATCTTAGCAAACTAAAGTATCTACCTAAAAATATAAGCACTAAGTTCCAGTTCCCTCTCTCTGCTTTAAAAGACAAAAGCTCTCACTAAAATTAAACAAACAAATTAGCTCTGACTTACAAAAAGTTCAAGAGAATCTTAAGAAGGATTTAAAGTCCAGTCTTCCTGATTCCAAGTCTAGCATGCTCTCTACCATATCACCCAATCACTGTTTAGGAATAGAACTGAATGTGATAGTCAAGATAAATACTGTAGAAATGCCTCAGAATTCTTGGTATGCTGAGAATTCCAAAGTATAACTTTTCCCACAAAACATTTGGAAAAGAAGTAACTTTTAACTGTACATAGTCTTTCAAAAATTATATAATGTTAATTTTTAAATCAGTTGAAAGATATTTAGTCAGAATTTTGGAGCTATATCTTCAAGATCATCTAGTCCAATCTTTTTTTTAAAAGCTAAGGAAACCGAGACTCAGAAAGGTTCAACAGTTTGTTTAAGGTCATACAGCTAATTTAATATGGTAGGTTAAGAACAATTTTTTTTTTAGGAAGGCAGCTTTATATACTTATACCTGAAAGTCACACAAAAGTCTAGGAAGGTACCTTATCTTGTAAACTCAATTGCCTACTTTTAATTCTGTCCATAATGTGTCCCACCTTTTCCAGTGCTTAATACAGTGTATGGCACATAGTAAGCACTTAATAAATTTTTTTATTGATTTTTCATCCTTATTTCCTTCTCAGAGCCTGTGTCCCTTGCTTAATCACTTTCCTGTGACTATGAACCCATTTATGTTCTACTTTTTTCCTAGAATGCCTTTTATTCTATCTAAATCCCTCCCACTTTCTAAAACCGCAATTCAGGTTCTTTTTTCTCAATCATACCTTTCCTGAACTTCTGCATTACACAACTTAGTGCTTAAGTCATATGATATATTGTTTGATAATTGTTCCATGTGTGTTAGTTTTATTCCCTTCAACTTAAACTTCTTGAAGTCAGAGACTTCAACCTCAGATGTTTACATTGGTATCTAATTGGTCCCACAGATGCTGTAGTTTTCCACAGAATTTTAAAACCTGACATAGTTTACTCTTACATGGAAAATAAAGTTTTTATATCCCCAGCAGTATCTAGCACAATAATGAGCACTAATAGTCACTCAATAAATACTTTATAGTTGATTATTTTGGCATGTAATTCCCACTTTGGTTTTTTAAAATAACTCTTAAGCTTTAGGAGAGATGCTTTGCTATTTATATAAAATGATCTAAGTTCCAAAATTACAAGTGATTAATCACTGTTTGCTGCACATCATCAGACACAGAGACCTAGTGTTAGAGTGCAGAGATCTTGGTCATTTTAACATTATTAATTTACAGAATTATCAGCTCCCAGCATATAATATTGCATAAAAGATATGAACTTTGGATTTCATAATTCAACTTAAGAATTTGAAAGTAGGTATATTTTTTCCTAAATGATAAAATCATCTATATATTGAAGTCATGGAAGTAATCTAAAATATTAAAATGGATTCTGCTGTAGAGTTTCATAAACTTCCAGTGTTTATTTTAGTGTCTAGTTGCTTTGGTGATTGTTCCCACAGATGCTCTAGTTTTCCATGGAATTTTAAAACCTAATATAACTTTCTCTTACATGGGAAGTAAAGTTCATGATTTTAACTTGTATCTTCTTGGGTGACAACTGGAACCGCAAGGACAACACTTGCCTTCAACAAAAAAAAGACACTTATTCTCTTTGTTTTATTTTGGCGATAACCAAGGAGCAGCCCCTACAACAGATCTTTCTCTTCTGAATCCTCTCTATATGATTCATGGAACTAGAGAAATAGATTGAAAACAGCTCTGGAAGAGGCAGAAATGGTTATTTCAAGCAAAGTCTTGATCACATAGTTGATCATTTCAAGACAGTATAGCCAGATCAGTGTTGCTTGTCTTACCTGATAACTTGTTTATCTGACAATTTGAGAAAGGTGTTTAGTTTTACATTTGGACCAGGAATAGCAACATTTAAGAAACTTGCCTCGGTATCCCAAAACAAATCCTTGTGCCTGTGAGGTACCGAGGAATTTTTACAGATTATGCATAACTTTTCTTACTAAAACAAAAACAAACCTTTGCACAATAACCTTCTTGATAATTAACTTTACAACTTTGAATATATCTGAATTTTCCCGATATGGAAAGTTCCAGAGAGGAGAGATTTTCTAATTTTCTATTACCTTCTATTCAAAGAAATAAAATACAGTTAAAGTTCATTGCATGCATGTGTGTGTGTGTGTGTATTTTAGTTTCTCATATAGTATTTTCATATAGTATATAGGGTCAAATAAATTCCACAAGCATTTACTGAGCATTTGTGCTAGATGTTGGGGATACAAGAACCTTACAGTATATCGGATGGACTGTATGACCTCTTAAACCTGTGTGATTCAGTGAATCCAAATCTTCTTATAGGATGAGCTGTTGCTTAAGGCATTCCCATATTTATTACCCTTATATGGATTCTTTGCAACAAGTGGGGACTCAGAAGAAATATCAGATTTACTCTTATTTGTTCACATAGTTCTTACCCTTTTTAAGCACATAGTTTTCTGTCAAACTACCAGGATGTCAGTAATAGTTGAACTCTGTTAATTCCACCTGGGTAAAACTATCTTACTAAGTAGACTTCTGGCAAGTCTTAGGCAAGTAAGCATCTTTTCTGCTGTTATTTCATAAACTTCCTTCCAACTTCATATCTTCTTTCCTAGATTGACAAACAAACTTATGTTCCTGGTCTTCTCCTCTTTGCACATGGCATCCAGCTTCTACTTCCTTATCTATGGTCCAAATTCTGGCAGAAGACACAGATTTAGTCTCGTTAAAAAATTCTGTCATTCCTTGACACTTCTCCCAAAATGCTCCACCCATCTGTGATATGAATATGGTAAATGGCCTTGATATTTACAGGATAAAAACCCAGCTATTATAGCCATGTGGCATCATTCCACATCATTCCATTTTCCCTTGTGAAGTTTCTGAAGGCTTAGTGAGAGCAATTAACCTTAGTTAACCATCCCTTTAAGCATTCTTTCTTTACTTTTAACAAATGAACTCAAGCAGGTCTTTCAACTCTTCTGCTCAAGTCTGTGTTCCTGATATAAAATCAACTTTTTCATAGCGATTCTTATTATATGCTAGTGGAGCATCTTTGTTAGCATTTCAATGAATATTTTTAAGCAAGTATTTCTTAGTGATATTGGCCTTTACTTTTCTTATAACTTTTTTTTTAGTCTTCTATGTCCCTGGTTTGAGTGACCTTATTTGTCTCCTAGAAGCAGTTTGGTAAAGCGCCTTTTATCTCTGTCTTTTCAAATAATTTGTTTAATATGAGAGGGCAGTAATTATTGCTTCAGTATTTAATGTTTGGTATAAATTCCATCTGGACTGGACATCCTCTTTATGAGTTCACTTTTTAAATTCAATTCAATTCAATTTGAATTAATTAAATTAAATTAATTAAATTAATTTGAATTTAAATTCAAATTAAATTCAAAACTCATTTGTTTAATTTATGATTCTAAGACTTAAAAAAATCTTCTACTCATTAACCTGCATATTTTATATTTTTAAATATTTCATTTAAGTTTTTGGCTTTTTTAGTGTATAATAGGGTATAACAGGTTTTGACAAGTTTCTTTATTCTTCATTTGTTGTCAGTTTTCCCTTGGCATTTTTGATAGTTTCATTTTTTTCCATCTTTTCTCAGTTTTCTCAGTGCTTTCTGATATTAGGCACAATGCATAATCGTATATTATTTTATAATACAGAAAAACCATTCAGTTTAATAAAGACTGATTAAGTCCATACTGTGTGCTAGCTGACATTGTGTTAAGTGGCACCAGGCTTGGAATACCTGAGTTCAAATCCAACCTCACACATTTACTAGCAATGTGACCCTGGGTAAGTCATTTGACCGCTATTTGCTTTGGTTTCTTCAACTGTAAAATGGGGGAAATTATAATACCTCCCTCCAAGCGTTGTTGTGAAGGTCAAGTGAGATAATATTTGTAAAGTGCATAGCACAATGCCTGGCATATAGTGATTTCTGCATACATGTTGTTTGTTATTCAACAAAAAAATATTATTCCTACCAGATGAAAATAAAACATTCCCTTTAAGTAATTTACATTCCACTGGGAGGGAAACAATCTCTACATTGAAAATGAAGATATATACATACATATTCGTACATATATGTATTCAGAATGTCCCTGATTTGCATATTGATTTAGAAAACAACATCTATGTGGTTCATCTATTTATTGTTGTTGTTAAATATTTCCTAGTTATATTTTAATCGGTTCAGGTCGGGCTCAGGAGATGATAATGGACATTCTTCCTTTTATCCCAGTCTTATTGGGAAGCCTGTAACATTTCTTCATTATATATGGTGTACTCTATATTTTAGATAGATTTGATTTACGATATTAAAGAAAGGTCCCTTTTTTCCTATGCTTTTGACTGTTGTTTTTTAAACGGAAATGGGTTTTGTATTTTGCTAAAACCTTTTTCTTCATCTATTGATATAATACTGTGATTTTAATTTTTGTTATTATGACCTGTAATATTTAGAGTTTTCCTAATATTGAACTAACCCTGCATTCCTGATTTAAGTCTAACCTTCATGAGGCCCTTCCTAATACCTGTGCTCTGGCCTCCCTCTCCCTTACACTGTATATATCTGTTAGAAACATAGTTATTTGCATGTTGTCTCTTCTATTAGAATGGGAACTCCTTGAGGGTAGGAAATGCGTTTCTGCCTTTTCTTGTATCAATGCATATAGTGATTACATAATGATTAACATACAGTGATTAATAAATACAGCAGCTAGATGGTACAGTGACTAGAGCACCAGGCCTAGAATCAGGAAGATGTCTTCCTGAGTTCCCTCATGAACCACATGACCCTGGGCAAGTCACTTTACCTCGGTTTCCTCATCTGTAAAATGAACTGGAGAAGATAATGGCAAAACCACTCCAGTATCATTGCCGAGAAAACCCCAAATGGGGTCACAGAGAGTCAGGCACAGCTGAAACAGCTGAACAACAACAATAAATGATTGTTGAACTGGCAGACTAACCTCATGTACTACTTAGTTTTACAATTCTTTAACGTCTTTATCATGCAATATAATGTATTGTTTTCTGTATTTTTGTCTTATTCTATATTATCCAGGTAAGGGATGTGGTGCCTTATGTAAACTTGTATCTTCTCCAATGTTTAACACAGATCTCTTCACAGAGGAGGTGCTTCATAAATGTTTATTCTGTAAATGAATGAATAAATGAATTGATTTAAAATGAAAGGATTGACCCTAAAACCTTATATTAGTCAAAAGAAAATTGCTGCAGTGCTGAAGAGTTATGTTGCCTTTTGCCGGTGACCTCTAGTACTCTGTAATTTCTTTACTGTTTTACCAAAAAGCTTGACGATTAGGTCAC
The DNA here is from genome assembly GCF_028372415.1 of Notamacropus eugenii. Lineage (NCBI taxonomy): Eukaryota > Metazoa > Chordata > Mammalia > Diprotodontia > Macropodidae > Notamacropus > Notamacropus eugenii. The sequence continues at coordinate 423,018,734 of NC_092874.1, forward strand.
TGTTTTATTTTTAAGATTTTCCTGACAGTTACAGTTCCATTGTCACCGTAGGTGTCATTGCAGTCTGAAAGAACATGTGCAAAGTAATTGAGGCTACAGATTCCATTTTTGTTCCAGATAGTAAAAAAAAAAAAAAATTTTTTTTTAAACTAAAAAACCCTTACTTTGTGCAAGGCACTGTGCTGGGGATTGGGGTTACAGAGACAAAAGCTAAGCAGTCCTTGTCCCCATGGAGCATAAACTCCATGCTCATCATGCTCATAATATGCAAATATAAAGGGCAAGTAGGTGGTGCAGTAGATAGAGCACCAGTGCAGGAGTCAGGAGGACCTGAGTTCAAATCTCACCTCAGATACTTGACACTCACTAGCTGTATGACCTTGGGCAAGTCACTTTACCCCAACTGTCTCATCCTGGGTCATCTCCAGTCATCCTGTTGAATGTCTGGTCACTGGATTCAGATGGCTCTGGAGAAGTGAGGCTGATAACCTGCACAGCCCTCCCTCACTCAAAACAAAGTCAAGTGCAAGTCATGTCATTATTTCTCTGATGGCATGGTCTTCTTTGGCAGCGAAGGACGAACACACTCATGCAAATGTAATAACATCTGGAACTCATGATTATTAAATGGCTAATTTTTTTCAAAATTATACCTCTAAAAATCAAATTAGGATTATCAGCCCTTTGTGCTATATAAGTCATAACTTAATCTTATGATCTTTTCTTCCTCAGTTCAGTTCCACAGATGTTTATTGAACATTTATTACTTGTCTATCAGAAACGAACATTTTGAAGCACCTGACAGAGATGCAATAGTCCGAGTAAAAAGCTAAGTCCTTGCCCTGGAAGTGAATCTTTGTGAATTATTGCAGAGATTTGGGCTTGGTTCTGAATGAACATTTTTAACCATACCTTAAATAGAGACATAGAGCCCTGGAGTCAGGAAGACATGAGTTCAAATACAGCCCTCACTCCTACAAGCCTCATGACCCTGGGCAAGTCATTTGACTTGTTTCAGGGTCCTCATTTGTAAAATAAGGATAATGATAACACCTACTTCATAGGGTTATTATGAGGATCAAATGGAATATTATATACTTAGCACAATTCCTGGCATATAGTAAGCACTTAATAAATGTATGTTCCCTTCTCCCTCATGTTTCCCAAAGTCATTATGTAGGAATAAGTGTTAACTGTGCTCTATGTACATTTTTTTTTTTAGAGATGTGTATAGAAATGTTGGGCAATTTCTTTCCTTTGGGCATATGCCCAATGGGAGTATAAAGTATGAGAGAAGAGCCATTGGGAAAATTTTCTTCACTCCATGATTGGAGAATGTGTGCTCCCTGGTGTACAATGAGCTCATTTAGAGAATCTCTTTTTTATGTGACGCAAATGATTAGATTTATCAAAACACAGAGGATGATGTTCTAGTGCTGAATAACAAATCATCTGGCTAATGATACAGATGATTAACAAATTCAGATTTGGAAAAATAGCAATGATGACATTTTAGTCATGACTCTGTTTGGGTTTTTAAAGTATAAATGCTCATAACCTTTTAAATTATTGTAGAATAACTGAAGTTTTGTTTTCAACTTGTATTTTCTAAGGAGATTTATTCTACTACTTATGTTTTCTGAGGTGATTTTCTTCCTTAAGTCAATAGGAGGCTTTCTTGACAGACAGAGTCTGAAATTACTCATGAGGAAAGACTATGTTAATAAAAAGCCAATAAGGTTTCCTTTGCAGAAGCACTTGTCTTTGGATTCATATTTGGGTCACGTAAAGTTTAGCACATTTTATCTTACCCAAATGGATCTGTAATCTTATCTGTTTTATGCAAATCACAACCCATCCGTTCCTGTCCATTCTATGAAACTTTTGTTCATGTACTCCCATAAATTCAACAGAAGGGATCAACCTAATATGCTGGAGGTCTTCCTTTGCATTTACCTCGAGAGGGTTCCAGTATAACAGTCCAACTATCCATCTATCATCCATACTTCCTCTTTGCTATGTGACCAACCATCTTCTTTTTCTATATGGTTGCTTTATGGTATCTTTTACTGATGTTCTTTTTTGAAGTTCCTTATTGGCTATATAGCCAACCCCACCTGTCATGTACTTCTCCATTGTTCTTTGTGTAATGTTCTTTGGAGAGGGTTGTGTTCCATGTCTCTGCAATTGCAGGTGTGATGGCCTAAAGTTTACCTTAACGTGGAACCCTTCAATGGGGTATACAGACACTCTCTGGGTCGGCTCATTCACTCCGATCTGCTGTCACACAGGTGAACTTACAGAGATAGGTCGCCATCTATCACCAGATAGATCTAGGAATAGCCTAGTTTAAGGGGAATATAATCCATCTTAAGACCTCCATCGGTGAGTTTCAATTTATACAACCAACCACTGTAACAACACTTTTAGATTGTGAAAGACATTTACCTAATAAGAAAATAGTAATACCAAATTACTCACATTTTAAAGCCATAAATATAAATACATCACAATCCACATAAATCCTGGGTTGTTCTCTTCCACCAATGCACTCAGTAACTGTGTGGGAGAGTTGGAATTTGGCAGAAAAGCAAATCCATTTTCTCTGGATAATTCACAACTCTCGATTTAGTTGTTGATGTCCTTGACCCAGTTAGAAATATCTACACTACATAAAACCACATCTCTACTAACTGCTTGTGTTTAGGACCACATGGCTCTTCTGCTGAGTCAATTCTTCTTTCTACACTAGACTGTAGCACTTACAGGCACCCTTGACGTTTAGAATGCATTGCCTCTCAACTGGAATAGCAATTCCCTTGCAACAATCTGGCTGTCCAGCTATTATTTGCTGACATCGATGCTACATTGTCCAGTCAGAACATAGTTCACATCAGACGATTCAAGTTGACTCTGGGCAAGGCAGATCTGTTTATTCAGCTTTTCATCCACCCAAAGCCAGAATAATACCTCCCCTTTTCTGCTTTCCCTCTCAAAATAGAATGGGGCAACAAAGAGAAGCATAACATCATCTCTCTTAAATTCCAGGATATACTAAAAAAACACTAGAACTGAACCTCTTGTCCAGTGAAGTCAAACTTTTCTCCAACCAATCAGAAATCACTTAACTGAAGCGTTTTGTCAGCTGATTGCTCTTTCCGTAGTCCTTTTAAACAGCTCTGATAAAACTTATGTTTCTTCAATCTTTGCTTGCTTCAACCACCAATTTCTTATATTTCCTTTACCTTTCCGTGGCCTAAATCAGAATCTACTAGCTTGCAGTGACTCATCCTTTACTTTCAAGGTGATAACTTCCCAGTTTCCTCTACAAAATGATAGTCTTTTAAAAAGCATACCTCAGTCTCCAAATATTGAAAATTTTTCTTTTTTTATTATTAACCTCTTTAATTATAAAACAGTTATATATATGACTTGCAGCTCTAAAATTCCAAATGTGGTCCTCCATCTCATTTTGTGTCATTGAACTATTTTTTTCTCTTGTATTTTTCCAGTTTTTAATAAATAAAAGTTGTTAACTCCTTTTAACCATTGAACTGTTCACATAAAAACAAAGCAATGTTGGTGGTGGTGAGTTGTGTCTGAATCTTTGTGACCCTACTTTAGGGTTTTCTTGGCAAAGATACTGGCATGGTTTGCCATTTCCTTCTCCAGCTCATTTTACAGTTTAGGAACTGAGGCAGACAGGATTAAGTGATTTGCCCAGGGTCACATAGAGCTAGTCAGTGTCTGAGACTGGATTCAAACTCATGAAGATGAGTTTTCCTGATTCTAAGCCCAGTACTCTATCCACTGTGCTGTCTAGCTAAACTAAACAAGGCATTATTCTACATTATCTAAAGGTAATTTTGGTTTTTATATTTATGCCACAGTTCATTTTCTATACAACACTACTCAAAACTCATTTGAAATTTGTTTCTAATATAAAATATAGGTAAATATACTTTTTAAAAATAGTTTTTATTAAACTAAGATTCATTTCCTACTCCTCTTAGGTATCAAAATATTAATTTATGAAACACCAGTATCTCATATCCTTTAAGAATTGGTTTAAATTTTTTCTTTTACATAGAACTAATTTTTTATGCCTTCTCCTCTTTTTAGTACTAAACTTCTCCATATGAAAAATACCTTACAGGGACAGGACATTGCATCTCACTGCCATATAACAACACAAGTAGAATGGGCCTGTTTCAAGAAAACCTTAGGGTTATTAAAAGGGCTTTGCATCTCCTAAGGGCAATCTAACCTATTCTCCTTCTCCTATTCAACTTTGGGCCTAACTCATTTTCCAAGTGTACTGTCACTATGTACTGATATAAATGCTGATGGAAAAGGGACACAGGTTGTCTAACCAAATGCATGTCATTATCTGGGCATCATCACCTTATTCTTTTGTTTGTTGGTGGTTGGGACAAACTCTTTTGAGTGGTTACATTTTATCTTAGCCTCTAGGAAGGTGTTTAGCAACAATATCTAATGAGAAATAACAGTATCCTTATTTTATAAGAGGCAAAACTAGTTGAATTATAAAATGTGTGTTTAGCCTGGATAAAGGACACAACTCTTAAAGATTATAAATTGTAGGGCAGTTGCTGATCTGTATTAATTGACAGTTATTATTGTTGTTTTTACAGAGAATTCCTTATGCCAATAAAATCATAGGTCTACAACTAAAAAAAATTGGCATTCTTAGTAGAGGTCTTTTTTTTTTTTCAGGTTACTTTTCCAATGCAGCAAATCATATTCCCAGGGTTAATAATAGTAATATGATGCTTTAAAGTTTTGCAGTGCACTTTACATATGTTAATATATTTGCTCCTCACAGAAGGCTTATGAGGCAAGTGCTATTATTATCTCCATTTTTACAGATGAGGAAACTGAGGCACAGAGAGGCTATATTACTTTCCCAGGGTCACAGAGCAAATATTTGAGGAAGGATTAAAACTTGAGTCTTCCTGACTACAAGTCCAGAGCTCCATCTGCTCTGTTAGAGGGGAATCAGAAATAGTACTCAAGGCCCTTGACTGTAGTTTCAACTATATATTTGTGATGATAATACTAAGTTTTAAAAGCAAAATGAAAACAAATTTAACTCATTATTTTAAAGTACCAGCCTACACATTGTCATGTTTTGGGTGCTAAACTAAATATTAAACAGACATTCTGCCTTGGAAGCTTATAGCTTGAAGGACATTATTGAGGTTGACTAACATAACGCTGTGGATCTGTTACAAAATCAAGTATCTAACATTTTTATCATCTGTAGTTAGTTTCCATCACGTATTTGCAGTATCTAGGAGGAAAGAAAGGAGGAAATAAACATTTATTAAGCACCTATATGAGACCATATGATCACACCATGAGCTTTTGGGGGCAATAACATCTTCTAACTAATTGGAAAAGATTCTGTTGAGGAACTAGAGTTTTAGAAACTGCAGTTTATGAAGTCATATCTGGCAAAGAGTATGGCCAGAGAGGAGTCTTTCGGGTGGGAAAGGAATTTTTTTTTAGTGCCTTTTTATTTCCCTTCAAGATTTTGTAGTGGGTCTCTGGTGAGGCCATTTAGAATTTCATTTACCTTAGTATTTCATTGTCCCTTCTGGTTGGGGAAAAAAAGAAAATCTGTGTGGCAATTATTGGTTCTCTAGAACAGAGTGACCTGCTTTATAACCGAGATCTGTGTTCCTTTGTACAAGGCAGTGAATCACTATGAATGGAACTCATGTTTCCTATTGTGTTCTGATGGTCCTAATACAAATGGGGATTTTATTAGTGAAAATATGAGGACAAATATAGTACATTTTTTAGATAGACATTTTTAATCACATTTTTAGAATTTAATTTGTATTGACCCTGCCATAATATTTATATGTTATTATTTTTTAAAATAATAATAATTAAGTTTGCAGTTTGGAAAAAAAGTTAATTTCAATTGTACTTGAACTATTAACATTCCTAATTTTATTCATGATATCCATAAAAACAGATTGATTTTACAGTGACTGATTTATACCTGAATCATAGAAGTTCATTCTACACAATTCATCATTCTGTTTCAGAAAAATGACATTAGGGGACATTTTGTGGAGAGAGGGAAGGGGCAGAAATGCTACATAACTCATAAAAGAATTATTTCCATAATTATATTGCTTGGTAATACTTTTTTAAAAATGATCTTTTATATAGAAACATGTGAAGGGAATTTTGACAACCCAAATAATGTTCACTGGTTCTCCTTAGATCACAAGATTATCTACCACCTTCAAAGAATCTAATAAATTGGCAAGAATTTATTCACCTTTATGAAAATTATATTGCCTTTCCCCTAACAGTTTTTGCTTGAAATGTCAAAATTTAACTTTAACTCAGTTTATATTTTAGAGTATTCTTTAAAGGGTTCATTTAGTTTCCATTTGTTCTTTTCAAATAAATAGAAGTAGGAATGTGCCTGCCATTTAATTGTTTTCTATGTAAAATCACTCCATTGTTTTGGCCTGTTATCAGACTTAACCTTTAAGACATGGGGGTGGTCTCACCATTCATAGAATAGTAGAACCACTATTTCTAAATGCATATAAAGTTTACTGCACTCTATTTAGTTGTAAACTTACTCACTTTATCCAAGTCGTCAGATTTCTCCATTTTTAATTTGTAAGTTGATTTATTGTTTTTATTGTAAATTCATTTATTTTATTAATATATTCTAGTAATTCTTCCAAACTGATCTTTTAGGGATATCTTTAACAGTGCTAGGGAGGAGAAAGTATGTCTGAGGCTGGAGAAGGGTGGACAAGTATGAAAAATGTGCTTAAAAACAATTGCTCTCTTATTTTGAACACAGACTGAAGTGATTGTGTGTTTTGCTTGGTTTTTAAGTCTTTGATTCCATAATATAGTGGAAAGAATCCTGCATTGGGAGCCAGAAAATGTGAGAACTAGACCTATGGTACCACCAGTGTTTGCTTCTCACAAAATGAAAGGGATGGATTATGTGTCTCTAACTTAAGAAGTTCTGTGACCTTTTTATTTAATTCACATTATATAGTTTGAATTATGTGTATACTGTCTTAGTCAATATAGGAAGATAAGATGAAATTTAAGACTGCCTAGGCCTCAGAGAAATTATTATGTAGTTGAAGATCTATCCATTACACACCAAGTTACCCAACTGATTTTTCTTAAAGCTCAGGTCTGACCACTTCATTTCCCTAGTTCAGTGAGCAAGATTGGCTTCCCATTATCTCCAGAATCAAATGTTAATTCCTCTGTTTGGGATTTAAAGCCCTTAACCTTGCCCTTTCTTACTTTTCTAGTCTTCTTATACTTTACTCCCTTCCATAGAGTTTAGGAACCAGCTACATTAGCGTCCTTGCTGTTCTTGGCGTAAGACGCTGATTGCCTGACCTGGTGCTTTTTTATTAACAGTCTGTGCCTGGAATGCTCTCTGTCATTGCTACTGCTTTCTAGCATCCCTGCTTTATTTTAAGACTGTGCCGAAATACCTTCTGTAAGAGATCTTTGTAAATGCTCTTAATTCTAGTACCTCTAAGGTCAACTCACAGCTACATAATGATTTCCTTGAGGTCTGAAGCAATGGCTTCAGTTTCATCATTTTATAGGATATTTGATTGTCACACTTTTCAGTGCTCATGAAGCAAACAAACCACTTTGAAGGTAACTGCTACTTGCAAAGGACGAAAAAGTAGAGAGATTCTATGAAAAATTCAAAAATATCCTATAAATTGTCAGATCTTAATGCTTAGTTACTTCACTTTGAAAGTGGGCCTGTGGAAGGAAAGGAAAACAACACAATGTGGAAAACATGGTTTGTGATCAATAAATGGAAGAAACCCAAAATTTATTTCCAGAAGCTGCATCCTTGCATACCATAAATGTCTTTGTTAAGGACAAAATTAAAAGGTTCTTTATGTGGTAAACACCAGATAACATTATTGAAAAATGAAATTGGCATATGACAGCATTTTAACATAAAAAGTGACTGTTTAGTGACATATTCATCATTTTAGAATCTGTTGTTCAATTCCTGTCAGACCATTAACTCATAAAATAAAAGTAAAAAATAAATACCAATTTTCAAGAAAGGATAAAGATGAGAAGATCATGTCAAATGATTTACCAATAATATTATTAAAAATAATCTTCAAGTGAAGGGGGAGGAGCCAAGATGGCAGAGTAGAAAGACACACATACTCTAGCTCTTCCCCCACAGCCCGTAAAATACCTGTAAAGAGTGACTCTCAACAAATTCTAGAACAGCAAAAGCCACAGAACAATGGAGTGGAGGAGACTTCCATCCCGGGGTGACCTGGAAGACCAATAGGAAAGGTCTACCACTTGGGACGTGGAGCAGAGCACATCCTAACCTGGGCCACAGCAGGCCTCGGTGGCGCAGTCCCCAGTGGCAGCTCATATCACTCAACCCACAGGCTCCAAAGGTCAGTGAGAGGGCTTTTTCAGCTGGCCAAGGAGGGAACAGCATTCTACCATAGCTCTGGCCCCAGGCAGCAGCTTCAGAGGATGCAGCAGGCGGGGGCTCCCACAACAGGCATCCTTTGTAGAAGGCCTCATCATAAAGCCCCTGGGGAAATTGAGCAGCTGATCTAAATCTGCCAGTGCTGGCTTGGCTGAACTGGAGGCAAGGTGGTTGTGGAGAGGAAACTCTACTACTCGCAGATTCTGAGCACAAAAGATTTCTGGTTGTTCTCAGACCAGTGTGTAGGCTTGATTGTGTCACCTTGGAGGGACCAAGATCTTACAGATCCCCAGAGTATACCTTACTCTTGACAAAGGACCCAAAAGTCAAGTAACTGGTTGGGAAAATGCTCAAAAAAGGGGAAAAAAATTAAGTTACTTTCTTGGTAAACAGATATCTTCTTCCATCCTTTTGGATGAGGAAGAACAATGCTTACCATCAGGGAAAGACATAAAAGTCCAAGCTTCTGTTTCCCAGACATCCAAAATAAACATTCAGTGGTGTCAGGCCATGGAAGAGCTCAAAAAGGATTTTGAAAATCAAGTAAGAGAGGTGGAGGAAAAATTGGAAAAGAGAGCGATGCAAAAAAATCATGAAAAGTGAGTCAACAGCTTGCTAAAGGAGACCCAAAAAAATGCTGAAGAAAATAACACCTTGAAAAATAGGCTAACTCAATTGGCAAAAGAGTTCAAAAAGTCAACGAGGAGAAGAATGCTCTAAAAAGCAGAATTAGCCAAATGGAAAAAGAGGTTCAAAAGCTCATTGAAGAAAATAGTTCTTTAAAAATTAGAATGGAACAGATGGAAGTTAATGACTTTATGAGAAACCAAGAAATCACAAAACAAAACCAAAAGAATGAAAAAATGGAAGACAATGTGAAATATCTCATTGGAAGAACAACTGACCTGGAAAATAGATCCAGGAAAGACAATTTAAAAATTATGGGACTACCTGAAAGCCATGATAAAAAAAAACCCTAGACATCATCTTTCATGAAATTATCAAGGAAAACTTCCCTGATATTCTGGAACCAGAGAGTAAAATAAATATTGAAAGAATTCACTGATCACCTCCTGAAAGAGATCCAAAAAGAGAAACTCCTAGGAACATTGTAGCTAAATTCCAGAGTTCCCAGGTCAAGGAGAAAATATTGCAAGCAGCTAGAAAAAACCAATTCAAGTATTGTGGAAATACAATCAGGATAACACAAGACCTAGCAGCTTCTACATTAAGGGATCAAAGGGCTTGGAATATGATATTCCAGAAGTCAAAGAAACTAAGATTAAAACCAAGAATCACCTATCCAGCAAAACTGAGTATAATACTTCAGGAAAAAAATGGTCTTTCAATGAAATAGAGGACTTTCAGGCATTCTTGATGAAAAGATCAGAGCTGAAAAGAAAATTTGACTTTCAAACAGAAGAATCAAAAGAAGCATGAAAAGGTAAACAGGAAGGAGAAATCATAAGGAATTTACTAAAGTTGAGCTGTTTACATTCCTACATGGAAAGAGAATATTTGTAACTCTTGAAACTTTTCTCAGCATCTGGGTAGTTGGAGAGAGTATACACACACACACACACACGCACACACACACAGAGAACACATGGTGAGTTGCATAGGAAGGTATCGTAGCTAAAAGAATAAAATTAAGTGGTGGGAGAGGAATATATTGGGAGGAGAAAGGGAGAAATGGAATGAGGCAAATTATCTCTCATAAAAGAGGCAAGAAAAAGCCTTTCCAATGGAGGGAAAAGGGGGGGGAGGTGAGAGGGAAAAAGTGAAGCTTACTCTCATCACCTTTGACTCAAGGAAAGAATAAAATACACACTCAATTTGGTATGAAAATCTATCTTCCACTACAGGAAAGTAGGGGAGAACGGGATAAGCAGGGTGGGGAGGATGATGGAAGGGAGGACAAATGGGAGTGGGGAGCAATTAGAAGTAAACACTCTTGAGGAGGGACAAGGTCAAAAGAGAGAATAGAAGAAATGGGGGGCAGGATGGGATGGAGGGAAATATAGTTAGTCTCACACAACATGACTAGTATGGAAGTCATTTGCAAAACTACACATATATAGCCTATACTGAATTGCTTGCCTTCTCAGTGGGGATGGGTGGGGAGGGAGGAAGGAAGAGAAGTTGAAACTCAAAGTTTTAGGAACAAACGTTGAGTATTGTTCTTGCATATAACTAAGAAATAAGAAGTACAAGTAATGGGGTATAGAAATTTATCCTGCCCTACAGAACAAAAGAGAACATGGGGAAAAGGAAAGGGTGGGATGTTAGAAGGGAGGGCGGATTGGTGGTAGGGGTAATCAGAATACTTAGTGGGGTGGGGGGAAAGGATAGATGGGGAGAAAATTTGGAACTCAAAATTTTTGTGGAAATGAATGTTGAAAACTTAAAGTAAATATATAATTGCTTTAAAAAATCCTCTATGTTATCATAATTTATTTGCCATATTGGAAGTCATTTACTATTTTTCCCTATTCATCAAACATTCATTACCTCCCTTGTGTGTAGTGTGGCATGGTGCAGGAGCTTTGTATCCTGGTCACCTTGGGCAGGCAATTTGGTGAACTTTGTGGACTCCTTCCCTGAATCATGCTTTTACATGTATAAAATAAAATATAGATGATTGCAAAGGAAACCACTTATACTGAAATGCAGTTATCAAAGTATGTAAAAAGAAGTTCATGAAAACCACATTAAGAAGCTTTGGCACAGTGGATAAAAATAGCCAGCCTGAGAGGCAGAAAGGCACGAGTTCAGGCCTTCTCTCTGCTTTAGACTTTGTGTGTGACTTCTCAAGACTGGAGTCATTCTCTAAGGCAATTAGAGGATAAGGTCTAGCCTTGGCTGAGCTGTAGTGGAGTTTGGCATCAGTGTGGTGAATCCCCAAGAGCAGTCCAGGCCACCTAAACAGGAATGATCAGGAATGAAACAGGTTAAAAGCAAACATGCAGATGAGCAATGGTTTAGTGTCCAGGAGTGGCCAATGCACTCCTATCTTGGAGAAATAAAGAGACTAGATCAAAATACAAGCCACATTAGTAGAAGGACTTTCCTCACCTGGAAATGCTTTATACCAAAGAAACCAAAGATCCAGTCTTTATTTGTCAGATATTATGCTAGGTCCCTAGGAATACAAAGACAAAAAATGAAATAGTTTCCTGCCTTTAGTATGAATATATAAAATAGTATGTGTGTGTTTGTGTGTGTATGTGTGTGTGTGTATATATATAATTAATATGTACAAAATAAATAACACAAGATATTATACATATAATTGTATAGTATTAAATATGTGGTCAAGAGAAGGCTTATTGAATTGCACTGAATTAAATTGAAAGGCCTTATTGGTATTAAGGCCTCACCCAGACAGAAAATGAAACAGTCATTCACTGTAGAGAAGTCAGGTTGGGAAGTCCTGGGGTGACTAAGGAATAGGAAGTTGGATAGAGACATAACTTCCTGAGAAATGGAGTACCCACAAGTGACAAGAACAGCATATATCTTTAATCACTTGTTTACTCACTTGTTCTAAAGTATCGTAATCTAGTTTTAATCTTATAAATATTAGCACTTCCTCATTTGTTCTAGATATTATACCAATGGTCATACATACTATACAATACAATACACTGTGATATAGGAATATAGGAATGGGCTTTTCCTATATTTTTTAGATTTAAAATTTTTGTTATCTTCTATTTTACATCATTTTTATTTATATATATAATCTTCCCCTACCCATAGTCATTGAACCATCCCTTGTAACAAAGAATAAAAAGGCGGGGAGGGTAGAAAGGAATTCAGGAAAACTAACCAACACATTAAGTAAGTGTGACAGCGTATAGGGGTTTCATACCCATAATCCTTCACTTGTACCAAAAAAAAAAAAGGGTAGGAGGTACATTGTTGATTCATTTTTAGGACCAAATTTGGTCATAATTACACAAAGTTTAGTTTCCCTTTTCTTCTTTCCATTTCTCTTGTTGTCACTATATATTATATATATATATATATATATATATATATATATATACATATATGTATATGTATGTATATTTTGGGTTTTTTGGTTCTGCTTACTTTATTTAATTTCATATAGATTTCCCATGCTTGTCTGTGTTTTTATATTCATTGTTTATTATGCTGCTTTAATAGTTCATCAAATCCATTTCCCAAGCAGTGGTCATCTCTGTTACCAGTTTTGGGCCTTTACAAAGAGTACAACTATAATTTTTTTTTTATTTCTAATTTCCTTACTTTCTGTCTTTGAACTTCTTGGGGTTATGCCTAGCTATGAGATCGTAAGGGATATGAACTTTTTAGTCACTTCCTTGATATAATTTCAATTTGTTTTCCATCAATTCCCAGCTTCACCAGTAGCAAATTAGCATGCTTATCATTCCACAGCCCTAAAACCTTGACTATTCCCATCTTTGCCAATTTATTTGGTGTCAGTTAAAAGCCTAGAATTGTTTTTGAATTTATTTACTGTTGATTTATCTGAGGTCTTTAAAAGTTTATTCCTCCTGAGAGCTATGCTCATTTAATCTTTTTTCATTATTTTCACCTATTGCTCACTTTCTGACTCCTTTCCCTTTGATGATGGTTACTTTGAGGGGCTGAACCTCAGAGCTTTCTTAGCTTCTTCCCATGCTGGAGAATTCACTTTACCTCAGTCTCTGCCTCAAGTTATTTCTAGGGAGACAGAACTGGCTTCATGCTGGGTCTTTTCCCTTGGACTTAGTTGAGGTTCACACACATTGGTGCCCTGCCTCAGTTTTCTCTGTTCCTCTGTTCTCTGGGTGAGTTCCTTTGCAGCATAGCTTAGCTGCAGTTCCAGCCAAAGCTTCTGCATTTTGGTTTTCCCCAGTACAGAGAGGAGGTGGGGACAGACTTGAGTTCTTTTACAAGCCCATTGAGTTGGCTTGTGGAACCCTTCCAGAGCATGGTAGCCTATGGGGATAGTCATGCTGAGAATATTAGAGGTTAGGGCAGGGTAAGGATTAGTCTTTTTTACTGTTAGTTCGTCTGGTTTTTACCTTATTAGGGTTCTTGGTCTCTTAAACTATGGAGACAGGAACTGAATGTTTTACCTCTTGTATGTAATTCCTATTTTGGAGAGGTTTGAGAAGAACTAAAGATTAGAGAAAGTTTCTAGTCCTCCATCTTTTGGGTCCATGATCCAGAAGTCAGGGCTTTGCAGGGTTTTAATAACTTTATAACATTTCTGTAATCATTTGACTTTGGCTGATTTTGTTTTCAATATGTTAATTGCTTTCCTAAAGTCAAATCACCTGTGAATTTTTTTTTTTTGTATATTACTATAGAAAACATTTTTTTAACACTTCAATTTAGCAAGAAATTTTTAATTTAGTTTTTGGCTAGATATATTCCTTTTTCAATATATTTAAAGCAAAAGTTAGATTAATGAGGAAATGAGGTGAAAATTTGAAAGGAATGTGTATTCTCCTACAAACTCCTGGGTTCATTTCTCAGAACCTCCTTAATTTAGACCAGATTTTTTTAAAAAGCTGTTTATGTGGTAATAATCTATCTAGCCTTATGGGAAATGGGTGTGGGTATGGGAAAAAATGGATTGGACTTGCATCAGTAATCTGGAGGAGCTCATTATAATTACTGGGCTGAAAATGAAAGGAATTAGTTCTCAGTTCATTGCTGTAAAGCTATCTTTTCACATAAAGCCAATGGTTATAACCTGCCCTTTTTTATTTTTCCTGGGTAAACAGGTAAGGTGCAGGAAGGAAAAATGGATTGCACAATTTTACTCTAATTGCTACGTGTGTTACAGAACATAGATTTATAGTTGGAAGGGACCTCAGAGGCCAATTAACACTCTTCAGCTAAGAGTGTTTGGATTTAAATTGTATCAAATGTAGAACAAAATAGCAAATTCAGGCTTTTTAAACAGGATTTATGATGGAAAAATTGAACTCTGTATGCATTATTCAGTGTTAAGACTGATGGGAGCCATCATGTTTTTACTTGAACAACTCAGCAGTTCAAATTAGTTTTCCACATTTTTTGCAGTATCTTGGGCAGTGATCTAAATATTGTACTGTAATATCAGTTGGAATCCATATTTGAATGATAGTCAGTGGTGAAAATAGTGAGAAATTTAATGCTGAGCTGATGCTTGCCTTAGAGTATAGTTTAATGCTGAGCCACCTTAAACCGCACCTGTTTACCACCTTAAACCGCACCTTTTTTTTTGTGTTCTGTATTCTTTTGTTCCACCTGAGTACCTCACTCTGTGTATTGTTTGATCCTGTTGTATTTGTCCTCCTTCAAGTGAGATGGTTACTGTTCTAGCAGGAAAGAAAGGTACAAATGTGTTACCAATCCTAGCTTTTATGTGTCCCTCTTTTATAATTGCACTCCCTCACTGGCATTACTGTAATGTAGATGAATATTGCTCTTTATTTTTCCTTTTGCTGTGAACTAGGAGAGAAGAATCTAGAAAAGACTAAAGATAAAGGTCAGTAATTATGGTGTCTTAAGCCAGAAATGTAATTGTGGCAAAATACACCCATTATAAATATGTATTCCTTTTCTAAATCTCTTTAATCTTAAAATAATGTAACTCTTTGGGATGGTAATATTTTAAATATTTGGTTAAGATTTAAAATAGCATTGCAATATATTTTTATTGTGGACTGAATATTGCCTTACAAAATGTAACATAGCTTGTATTATGAAAATAATTTACAAAAGTAATAATTCTTAAGATATTCTTTCAAATTTTCTTATAGAAGGTTGATTGCTTTCTTATCTCTTACATGTTCTTTTACTGGAGCAAAATTTACAAGTTTTCCCAAAGACTTGATATTAGCACATTGTATTGTGGTTAAAATAAAGAACTCTTCTGTTTGTGAGCAGTGATACAACTATTCTACTAAAGAAGTGATCTCCTTCATTCATTTGCATCTCCAGAGATAGATTATTTCCACACTTTTCAGTTGCTAAGAAGCTAGGGACAATGTTTTCTGGACCTCCTTTAGAAAGTGATGGTTATTTAAGAATTTTGTAAATCTTCATCTGTTAACAAGTTGAAGCAGCTGCATGGTATACTGGAAAGACAATGTCAAGAGATACCCGAGTTCTAATTCTGTCGCTGATACTATGTGACCATCCTGTCAGACATAAATAATGCTTTTTAATTATCTATTTAACAGGGTTGTTGTGAGAATCAGATGAGATACTAAAAAATCTTTGTAAACCATAAAATAATTAAATATAAATTTATTAAGAACGTGTGCGTGCCCATACAGACTGTTACTGCTTTCAAGGAATTTACACCTTATATGTTATGATTATTATTATAGAAATAAGTGGAGTTGTTTGAGGCCCACACTCCACCTTTGGAGTATATAGTTCTTTTGATGGATTTACTAAGATGGCTTAGATGTCAGTAGTTGAACAGCTCTTCTCTTTTAAAGCAAACTCAGATGCCTAATTGTGACTTGATATGATCTCTGTAAAAAACGCAGTATATTCGACCAAGCTGAGAAGATGTCTGTCTCAAACTCCTTCCTTATAGAAACCTGACTTAGTTCTAAGAGGTCAATTGACAGAAAGTTTAGCCACAAAGTAATGGCTATTTTTACCAGCTCAGAACCTCACAAAAGACACTAGTGAAGGAGAGGAGAAGGGCAGCAAACTCCTACCCTAACAGAACCCTGGATCCTTAAACTATTAATGTGTTTCTTTGTCAGCCCAAATAGAGAATCTCCAAGGTCCTTTCTAGTTATTGAGATTCCTTCCTTCTTGCCTTCTTCGTCCTCTTACTTATAACTCTTCTTAAGCTGTTTCCTATGGCTAGAGCCTAAGGTTCAGGCTTGATTAGCTTGTGCTAATTGGATTGTGCTGCACTTATCATCATGCCCTTTGGGGTATATTTGTTATAATTTTCTAGAGTGGAAATGTAACACCAGAAAAAGGGAGCTGCTTTCAGGAACTTTTTTTAAAAACCAAATCAATCCCTAATCTCCTAGATTGCCTAATGTGAAGGAACTAGTAAACTGATCTTTTTCTGTGCTGAGGAGTGTGGTAAAATCTCTAAGACAAGCTCATTTGCCTGCTGTTAACTCTAGGTATATACTGGTACTAAGGAAAATATTTGTCCAACCCCTGGCACAACAGTAAAAAACAACAACAAAAAAAGAAACTAAGAATTTTTATGTCCGCAGCAAACAGCATGAAGTAAAGCCCTCCATTGTGGTAGGGGCTGGGTACCTATCCCTTTCTCTCCTACTTTCCTGTAGTGTAAGATAGATTTTCATACCAAATTGAGTGTGCATGTTATTTCCTCCTTAAGCCAAATGTGAAGAGAGTAAGCTTCACTTTTTCCCTCTCACTTCCCCTTTTTCCCCTCCATTGAAAAAGCTTTTTCTTGCCTTTTTTATGAGTGATAATTTGCCCCATTCCGTTTCTCCCCTTCTCCTCCCAATATATTCCTCTCTCACCCCTTAATTTTATTTTTTTAGATATCTTTCCTTTCCATTCAACTTACTCTGTGCCATCTGTGTGTGTGTGTGTTTGTGTGTGTGCATGTGTATAATCCCTCCAACTACCCATATACTGAGAAAAGTTTCAAAAGTTACAAATACTGTCTTTCCATGGAGGAATGTAAAAAGTTCAACTTTAGTAAATCCCTTATAATTTTTCTTTCCTATTTACCTTTTCATACTTCTCTTGATTCTTGTGTTTGAGAGTTAAATTTTCTATTCAGCTCTGATCTTTTCATCAAGAATGCTTGAAAGTCCTCTATTTCATTGAATGACCATTTTTTTCCCTTGAAGTACTATACTCCGTTTTGCTGAGTAGGTGATTCTTGATTTTAATCCTAGTTCCTTTGACTTCTGGAATATCATATTCCAAGCCCTTCAATCCCTTAATGTAGAAGCTGCCAGATCCTGTGTTATCCTGATTGTGTTTCCTCAATACTAGAATTGTTTCTTTCTGGCTGCTTGCAATATTTTCTCCTTGACCTGGGAACTCTGGAATTTGGCTACAATATTCCTAGGAGTTTTTCTTTTTGGATCTCTTTCAGGAGGTGATCAGTGAATTCTCTCAATATTTATTTTACCCTCTACTTCCAGAATATCAGGGAAGTTTTCCTTGATAATTTCATGAAAGATTATGTCTAGGCTGTTTTCTTGATCATGGCTTTCAGATAGTCCCATAATTTTTAAATTGTCTCTCCTGGATCTATTTTCCAGGTCAGTTGTTTTTTCCAATGAGATATTTCACATTGTCTTCCATTTTTTCATTCTTTTGGTTTTGTTTTGTAATTTGTTGGTTTCTCATAAGGCCATTAGCTTCCATCTGTTCCATTCTAATTTTTAAAGAACTATTTTCTTGCATTGCTCTCATTTCTCTTCCCAATTTTTCCTCCACCTTTCTTACTTGATTTTCAAAATCCTTTTTGAGCTCTCCCATGACCTGAGACCTTTGCATGTTTATTTTGAAGGTTTTGGATGCAGAAGCCTTGACTTTTAGGTCTTCCTCTGACGGTATGCATTGTTCCTCCTCAACTGAAAGGATGAAAGAAAATAGCTGCTCACCAAGAAAGTAACTTTCTATTGTCTTATTCTTTTTCTTTTTGAGGGGCATTTTCCCAGCCAGTTACTTGACTTTTGAGTCCTTTGTCAAGAGGAGGGTATACTCTGTGGACCTGTAAGTTCTCAGTTCCTCCAAGGTGGCATAACGAAGGGAACTCCTCTCCTGACCTGCACTCTGGTCTAGGAGCAACTACAAGCACTCTTTTCTGCCCAGGATCTGTAGGTAGGATTCCCTCTCCACAACCACCTCTAGTTCCACCATGCCAGCACTCTTCCTCCCCAGGGCCGCCACTCAGGGCTGAAATCTAGATCAGCTGCTTGATTCCCGCAGGGACTCTAGGCTGAGGGCTCCAACAATGGAAGCTGCCACAGCAGTGGCTGCTGCCACCTGGAGCCAGGTCTAGACCTCTGCATTCCCTTCTCACTCAAGTGAAAGAACTTTCTCATTGACTTTTGAAGCTGTCTTTGGCATTTGTGAGTTGGGGAATCTGGGACCTGCAGCTGCTGGTTGTGGCACGTTGAAGCCTGCTCCAGTCCTGTCCTTGCTGTGGCATGGTGAAGGCTGGGCTGTGCTCTGTGGGCTGCGCTCTGCTCCATGCCCAGTACGATAGACTTTTCCTGTCAGCCATGCAGGCTACCTTGGGCTGGAAATCTCTTTCACTCTGTCATTTTATGGCTTCTGCTGCTCTAGAATTTGTTTAGAGTCATTTTATATCGGTATTTTATGGGCTGTGGAGGGAAAGCTTCTAGAGATGAGTCCTACTTTGTCATCTTGGCTCTGCCCCGCAACAAATCCTTTTTTTAAGGGGATTTGTTCTGTGAAGTTTGGATTCAGTAAAAGGGCCACACTTGAGGACCTAGAGGTCCACATGTGGCATCAAGGTCACAGGTTCCCCCCCTGAATTTTAGGTAATGTCTAGTGCAGGGCCTTACAATAGAAAACAATAAGTAATTATTTGTTTTTTAGGAAATGGTTTTAATAAGACACATTTAAAGATTTTTGTTCGGAAAATGACAAGATAAGACAAGAGGAGAAATTGAATGTCCCTTCTGGTCTTTTATAGCCCTTTTGATATTTCCATTTTTTTGTTTTAAAAAAAGTAAGACTTTTTTTTGATGCCTTTTAATAAGCTCATATAATGACCTCAATTTTCAGAATATTTTAAATGACTTTCTAAGAGTACAAATAAAAAATAATTCATGCTACAGATTTAATTAATTGCTATCAGTTGGTTGTAAATAATAGGTTACACTTCTCCAGAGGAGAAGTGCAAACTATTAGCAACTATACAAGAAGTAGCAATCCATATCATTAATAATATAGGAAATGTAAGTCAGCACAAATATGGAGTCTTACCTCAGATGCAGAAGATGGGCAAAAAGGACAGAAGAAGGGCATATTTATTGTTCAAGGAGCCACAAAAAGACAAAGTTTCATAGGTACAACTTGTTCATGATAAAGGAAGTAATAAGTTCATAAAATCATTTTGCAAACCTTAGTTTTGCTTTATTAATACTAACTTTTGGATTCCCCTTCACTCTTGGTCTTTGAGCAAAAGTTAATGTCCACTTGTGAGATATGTTCCTAAGATCATAAATTGAGACCTTAGACATCTTCTAGTCCAAGAGTTCTTCACCTGTGTTTTGTTTGTAGTTTCATGGGCCCCTTTGGCAGTCTGGTAAAGCCTGTTCATCCTTTCTTAGAATAATGTTTTTTAATGCATAAAATAAAATGTATAGGACCATATATGTATGTTTGTGTATATGTATTTGTGTACACACACACACACACACACACACACACACACACACACACACACACCTAATATGCCTAGCAATAGAATCTCTGGGTAAAAGAGTATGGACATTTTAGACACTTCCTTTTTTAAATTCTATATTATTTTATAAAATTGAGGAACCATTTCACAGACCCCACTAGCAGTGTATTCATGTGCCTGTCTTCATAGAATTGCATTGTTAGTGCACAAGCTCTTCATTTTCAAGTCATCTAAATTACCTTTTTGTTTTTGATTTTGTTTTTGTGATCACTTATATCCCTTATATGCCTAGAGGTAGCTAGGTACTACAGTGGAGAGGGCACTGGGCCTGGAGTCAGGAAAAACTGGATTGAAATTCAGCCTAGCTGAGTGACCCTGGGAAAATCATTAAATCACTGTCTTCCTGATTTTCCTCAAATGCAAAATGGGGATAATACTAGTACCTACATCACAGGGTTATTGTCTGGGTTATCGTGAGGATCAAATGAGGTAATATTTAGCAAGTACTTACTACAGTGTTGTATTGTTTCTTGGTGTCCTGTGGATTCATTAGCTTCCAGTTGCCCGATTCTAATTATTAAGTAATTATTTTCTTCAGTAAGCTTTTATGCCTCTTTTTCCATTTGGCTAATTCTGTTTTTCAGAGTATTCTCTTCAGTGGATTTTTGTGTCTCTTTTACCAAGCTGTTAATTCTCTTTTCATAATTTTCTTGTATCATTCTTGTTTCTTTTCTCAATTTTTTCTCTATTTCTCTGATTTTAAAAATCCTTTTTGAGCTCTTCCAGGAATTATTGTTGGGTCTCTATCCAGTTCATTTTTTTTTTTTTTGAAGCTTTGCTTGTCACTACTTTGACATAGTTTTCTGGGTTTGTGTCTTGATCTTCCCTGTCACCAAAGTAGTTGTTATGGCCAGGTCTTTGTTGTTGTTTGCTCATTTTTCCAACCTTTATCTTGATTTTTAACTTTATGTTAAAGTTGGGCTCTGTTCCCATGGTGGAGGGGACACTGTCCCAACTTCAAACTTTTCTTGCTACTGTTTTCAGGGTTAGCTCTGGGAGTCTATAGGCTTTTGGCGCTTCCATGGTGGTATGATTTAGGAAGAAGTGTGGTCATTACTCTCCTGGTTGGTGCTCTGGTCTTTACCCTTCTTCTCCTTTAGCCATCACTTCTCCTGTTCCTGGCACTGTGACTAGTTCCCTCTTTACCTGCAGCCACAATTCCTAGTGCTTGTGCTCACCTCTTAGAATTGAAACCAGGGTCCTTACTCTACCATGAGCAACCACTAGCATTCCTCTCTGCCCTGTAACTACAACCTGGGTCCCTGCCCCCCTTCCCTGCAAGTGCTCTCGCTCCTTTTGGCCCTGGGATTGCAACCAGGAACTATGTATGGGCAAAATAACAGGGTCCTGAACCTAGCTTCAACAATGGGTTCCCTGTAATCTCCTTCAGATCAGTAGGCTCAACCTCTTCATAGTCTGTGCCCTGAGAGCCCCTAAAGCTGTTGCTGATGCCAATGAATGCAGCCCCCAAGGCATCACCTGTATTTCCAGGGTCCACCACCACCTTGGTGAGACAGATCTTTCTTGCTGACCTCCTAAATTGTCTTGAGATGAAAATTTGTTTTACCCAGCTTTTTGTTGATTCTACCACTTCAGAATTTGATTTGAGGTGTTACTTACAGTTGTTTGGAGGAAATTTTGGAGAGCTTGACTGAATTTTCTCAGCTCTGCCTCTTTGTACTCTCCATTTTAATGTATTCACCCTAATAAGAAGCTTAGAAAATTATACAGTCTAAGACTTGACATTTCCCCAAGTTTAGAATGTGAAATCATTGGGTTGCACAGATCTTTAATAAATCCACTTAAATGTTATTCTCCATCCGTAGAAGAAAGTATCATGATCAAATGAGATAATGAATGAGAAAATGTTTTTTCAACTCTAAAAGTACTATATGAGTACGATTATTTTTTATTAGCATCATCTGTATCCTCCTCTAACCACAGGTGGTTTTGTTTGTATAGCTTAAGGCTTATGTAATTCCTCAGTCTACCCTACAGCCTGATTTTTTCTTTGAAGTAAACCTCTAGGCTGATGGGGCTTGTGTCTTCTTACAGAGCATTACATCATTTATAATTTTAACAATGAATATGTCTTATCTTTTACTTCCTCTCTATTATTTTGAACTTCACAGCATGAGTAATGTTCAAAGTATAATTACTAGGGAATATTAGGTCCCAATTAATGAGTTTATAGCTGATCTTAAATGGGGTTAAATGGATTTTAAAAAAGCAAAATTGAAATGTAGTTTACAGTGAAAAAGAATTTTTGTAATTTGAAACAGGAAATTATATTAAAAAATAAAATTTGTATATGCTGAGAATGACTGGGTTTATGACAGTGATCTCCTTTTTACTCAGCAATCTGGCAGCTTTAAAGTTAATTTCGTATATAAATGAAGACCATCTATTTTCAGTAAATCTTCATTAAGAGCCCCAAGTGAAATAGCTAATAACCAGCAAGATTTTCCTAGCATGCTATTAAACATTCAGTCAATCTCAGGAGATGCCTTTTAAGATGAAAATAAAGAGGAACAAGTAACAGAAATATGAAGGATGCTTAAACCTGATAGTCCATTTTTATATAAAATACATGAAAGTCTGTCTTTAAACTCAGATATTTTTAACATTGCAATTGGGAAATGCAATTTCTGATTAGCATAACCGCTGTGTTCATTGTCAGCCTAATTATGGAAAGTGCCAGGCTTGAAATCAATAGAGACTTGGGTTCAAACCCTATCTTCACAATTTTACTAACTGTGTAATCATTGGTGATCCTCTGAATCTGTCTTATCTGTAAAATGGGGATGATACCAATAGTGTCTAACCATGAGGGTCAGCATGAGGTTTGAATAATGTGTTGTGTGGAAAGCACTAGAGCCCATCATTGCCATCTTGTTGCCTGGTTCTGTTTCCGTAGCATTGTTCCCAACAGACCCCTTCTCTCTGTACACACAGCCAGACCCTTATCAGCTCTCATATGGGCTACTCTAATGTCCTCCTCTCATTCTTTCCCTTCTCCAGTTTCACATGGTTGCCAAAATAATCTTCTTCTAGGATAAAACATAAACTTGCCTTGGCATTTGAGGCTGTCTGCAGTACAGCTCCCACCTACCTTTCCAGCTTTATTTCATACCACTCATATCATAAGCTGTATGTTCCTGTTAAATTGCTCAGACACATGGTCCTTGACTTAATCTTCTTTCTCCATGCATTCATGGGTATTGTCTCCTGTGCCTGGGATACTCCATACTCCTCTCCACCTCTCATGATCCTTGCCTTCCTGGCTCAGGTCAGGTGTTAGCTTCTCCTGTAAGCTGTTTCTATCTGCCCCTTCCCAAGACATTAGTGTCCTTTCCCTCTTTAATTTTCCATATGCTACACTTACCTGCTTACTTATTCTTAATGTACTATACTTATTTACATATTCCTCTTGGAGGAATGTAGACTCCTTGAGGGAAGATATTGTTTTGTGTTTGTCTTTACATTCCCAGTGCCTCTAGCACAGTACATCCCTAAATAAATGCTAATTGAATTAATGATTCCTATTAAGCTTAGTAAAAAAGATTCATTTTAGAGAACTTCTAAGGATATTTCTTTCCTGAAAATAATGGAAATTTGGCAAACTGGGACTAAAAATACAGCAACTTTAAGGATGATTGTATCCAATGAAATCAGTATTGATTCTTCCACCAATCAGATTATCATGAACCCTCTTTGAAGGAGGTGTTAAGGGCACCGTGTTTTAGAGTTGGACACAGCTGTAGAGGTCATCACCCATGCTAGACTCTTAGATAATTCAGGAGCCCCCTTACAAGCAGCAGAGGAGAAATTCTGTGAATTAATGGTTAATGCCTCCTTAAGATACATACTGAATGATCAATGGACAGTTTTTGAGGGAAAACATAGTAGAAAAAAAGGTGCAGCCTGTATTTTTAAGAATGTTGCTACTTCCATGGGCATTCCTGATTCAAATGAGAACAGTATTTTACTCACAACTCATTCTCTGTCTCAATTGATAATTCATGGACATGATACATACACATATAGATGTCCATGTGTATATACAGATAAAGATCACCTGCCAGTCAATCTTCTGGTAATGATACTCTGTACTGAGATTAGTCTTCAAATGACACAGTCAGTATTGTGTGTAAAACCTTCCTAGCTGAGCATGATCTTTCAGAGCTTCTACTCTTCTGGCATAATCTTTGAGAAAGCCAGATCTCTTCTACACTATAATGTAGGTTTCAGAGTAGGACTTAGTAGAATAGGATTTCAGTAAAAGAACCATATAGTACATAAAAAAATAAAATGACCAACTAAAGTGACTGTTGTAGTAATACAGACAGTTTTATGACACCAGAGGAGGTAAATTGGTCATATTACTTGGTGAGGTAACAGATAAAATATGTGGATAATATACTGGATTTCTGACCATTAGAGATATCTACCAGAGAGACAACTTCAGTCCTTTTATGAGTAGTTTTCCCTACATCAACTTTAAATCAAGTCAACAAGCATACAGTAAGTGTCTACTATGCTTCCAGGCACTAGATAAGCAATGGGAATGTGAAGAAAGGCAAAAAACAAAGAAGCTCACAGTCTAAGAGGGGGACACAACATGCAAACAACCATGTACAAGCAAGATGATTGGTTGGACATAATCAATTAAAGGATGGCACTGGCATTAATGGCTTTTAGAAAAGATTTCTTGTAGTTGGTGAGACGTTAGCTGATACTTTGAGGAAATCAGGCATAGAGGACATCCAGTGAAAATACCCAGAGTTAGATTTTTCCCTCAAATAAAGCAAGGAAACCAAATCGTTGTTGTTGTTCAGTCTTTTCAATCATATCTGACTCTTCATGACTCCATTTGCGATTTTGTTGGCAAAGATAATGGAAGTGATTTCCCATTTCCCTCTCCAGCTCCTTTTACAAGTGAGGAAACTGAGGCAGACAGGGTTAAGTGACTTGTGCAGGATCACACAGCTATTAAGTATCTGAGGCTGGATTTGAGATCAGGGAGATTCTTCCTGACTCCAGGACCAGGATGCACTATGGCATCTCCTAGCTGCCCCTAAATCAGGAGTACAGCCAGCAGATACTGTAGGAGTTCAGGAGACTGGACTAGTGAGGGGAGGTTTCATAAATAAAGTGGGATGTTGGTGGGGCTTTCAGGGAAGGGTAGAATGTAGATAGGCAACTAAGAGGGGGCTCAGGGATTACAATGAAGGAGAACAAGCAGAGGCAGAGAGATCGAACATGGCTGATGTAGCCCAGGCCTGCTCGCCTCTCAGGCTCTTACTTGGACTTCCTGCATCCCACCTCTCCCCTCACCACTTCATCCTCCAGATACCTTTGAATTGATCCTCCTAAAGCTTAGCACCCCTGCTCCAGAAACCTCACTGACTCACTACTGCATCTATAACAAACTTCCCACTTTGACACCTAAAAGTCCTTCACAACCTGCCCCCACCTTGGGCCCATGTGATAGATTCCATCTCCCACTTCTGTGTCTTCACACAGGTTCCCCTATTCCTGGAATGCTCTGCCTCCCCTCTCTCTGCCTCTTAGATCTGTGGTTCCCATCAAGTCTCAACTCAAGCAGTATCTTCTTCAAGAAGCCTTTCTCAATGCCCTCGGTGTCAGTGCCCTGCTCTCCCAAACACTGTGTGTTTATTCTGAATGTGTCCTTTCTTTACATCTCTTTGAGCATGTTGTGTCTCTCTTGTGGAATGTGAGCTCTTTGAGGGTGAGACTTTAGCCTTTTTTACTTGTGTCCCTAGTGTCTGGTCCCAGTAGGTGCTTAATAAATGCTGATTTGCTGATTGAATGAAATGTCCCTCACTTATGATAGAGAAGAATGTGGCAACATTGGGGTAAGCATCAAACTTTTGGTGAGAAAATAAAAAGTATCCTGAGGTTTAGCCCTTTAGCCTTGCTAATCATTTGGCAGAGCTGGTAATGGGAATCCTCTTAAATGGCTGAATGGTTGAATGGTATGTGTACATCTTTCCTGATCATTAGCACAAATTCCTAGCTTTAAGACTTTTCCTTTATTAGCAGAGTTTTGCCTTCTGTCCTTGTGCCCTGAGGCTGAAGTATACTGATATCAGTAGGAGACATATACAAAGACACAGATGAATTCAGACAGAGCATGACACTATACTTCTGAGTCAGTTTTATTTACAAAGATGGAGAGATCACCCTCAATTTTGAGGCTAATTTTCTTGATACTTTCTTTGGATTAATCTTGTGGAGGTCATATGCAAGTTTTTCATTATTAGACATGCCTCTTGACTGTATTTTGTTAGGGTTGGTGTTTGAAATTTTTCTCCAAACATATTTACCATCTTATGTTAGTGGTAGGATCTTCTTTCTCTCTATAGATTGAATTCCCTGGAAGGTGTAGCTCTATGTCTTAGCATTTTGCCAACAGCCAGCAAGATTGTATGGAATTCAAAATAGGGCCCTTTGCTTTTGAATTCCTGAAAATGTTCGAATGCAAAATGTACGCTTGCCAAAAAGACTTTTATGGAGAACTTGCATGGGACAGGCAATCACATGGTGACCAGAAGAAACGATACAAGGATACTCTCAAGGTCTCGCTCAAGAACTTTGGATTTGACTGTGCAACATGGGAGACAGTGTCACAGGACTGCTCAGCATGGTGTGCCCACATCAGAAAGGGTGCTGTGCTCTTTGAGCAAAGCAGAATTGAGACAGCACAAAGTAAACATAGGATAAGCAAATTTGGGATATCCACCCCAAATATTCACACGGACTATATCTGTGCACAACCTGTGGTAAAACATTCCAAGCTCTTATTGATCTCGTCAGACACACTGAAATTTCACTTTATCATGGTGATGTCATTTTGATCCTCTTTGAAGACAAAGGACAACCAACCAACCTCATTCTGTATTTGTGAAGCTAATTTTTTAACCTTAATATATGATTTTATATTTATCCCTATTACATTCCGTCTTGTTAGATCCAAGTCAGTGTTCTAGCCTGTCACTGTCTTTTTTAGAGTCTGATTTGTCCAAATTATCCAAATATCTTTACCAGCTTCATTTGATCTATAAATTTGAAAGGTATTCTTTTTTAAAAATTGAAGTAATTAATTAAAAAATAAAAATAAAAATTGAAGTAATTAATAAAAATTTTAGATGGCATAGGGACAAGCATAGATCTCTATTCCAGAGACCCTTGTCATACATTCTATTCAAGTCATGACAAAACTTTCCTATTCTCCATATTTAACTCAAAGTAAGAGCCTCTGTCCTTGTCTTTTTTTGCTAATAGCTTCCCTGACCCATTGCTATGGCACTACTTATGAGAGTCTCAACTCTAGAGTGACTGTCACTCCACTTCTTCCTTAGTACCTTGAAATCTACACTCAACCTCCTTTCCCTTCTCTTACTATCATTTTATTTTACCTTAGCTTTTAAATTTATCTTATCATCCCTTAGTTATCTTATCTTACCACCTTCTCCTGTTTCTCTTCCTTTTACTCCTCTTTGAATCTTTCCATATTTTTTCTTCTTTTATCTTAAGTCCTTATCCTTGAATCTTTTACCTTTGTTAATCAAGTCATTTCACTCAAGTCTTCTCCAGTTTAAGCCTTTCTCCTTTTTCTTTTCTTTTGGTATTTGTCCTCAAGTCCTCCCAGTTTTTCCTTCCTAAATTCAGTCTCTGGCCTTTACAGTTCCTTTCCTTCTTCTGCTTAATTGATCAGGATTTAATTTTTAGCTTAATTGAAATTTAGCTGTAAAATCTATTTTATTTCAATTCTTGTTGAAAATATATTTGAATATTTTAGAGTGTCAAGAGTTGGAAGGTGTCTTAGAATGCTAGTTCAGCTTCATTTCATAGGTGAGAGAAGTGACACCCAGAGAAGCAAATAAGTTAACCAAGACCTAGTTGGTAGTAGATCTATAGCTAGAACTTTGATCTCCTGACTCCTAATCTAATGCTTTTTTCCATTGTTCTAGTTAACATACATGCTGACAGAGAAATGAATAATCCTTGTGACTTGTAAAAATTCTACTAGAAGAGGTAAATTTCGAACTTTGTTTTTAAAATTTTTTTAAAAGGCAACAGAAGAAGGTTTCTAGCACGTAAGTCATTTATGGAGGATTTACAAAAAGATAAAGAGAGAATTTCACAGAAAAAAAAATCGTGGAGAGACTGGACCTATATGAAATGATGGATTCATTGAAATATCACAGAGTCAACATCGATGTAGAGAAGGGCAACAGATAGGACTTGCCTTGAAAGAGAAATTTGATTCGTAAAGAGGAAAAATCTTTTAAAGCCATGTTTATAAGTTCAGATTTGAGACGTTTCCTGGTGCAATAACTTGACCATATTAAATGCGTAGTAGATATTTGCTGACTATGCATGAATGAGTGAATTATTCAGTAGACAACAAGAAGTCACTATAAATAAATATCACATGATGAAAATAGTGCTTGAAGTAGAAAATTCTGAATCTATGTGTAGACTAGATTGGAGTGGGTAGAAATGCAAGCTGGGAAAACTAGCAGGAAAACTGCTAGAAAACTGTTTCAGCAACCCAGACAGAAGACAATAAGACCTTATCTTGACTAGTTATGGTGGTTGGTTGGTTGGTTGTTGTCCTTCATTCTCGAAGAGAACCAAAATGACATCACCATGATAAAGTGAAGTTTCAATGTGCACCTTTTCTGATGTGGGCACACCATGCTGAGCGATCCTGTGCCAGTGTTTCCCATGTTACACAATCAGATCCAAAGTTCTTGAGAAAGACTTTGAGAATGTCCTTGTATCACTTCTTCTGACCCATGTGATCACCTGCCCCATGCAAGTTCTAACTAGAAAGCTACTGGAAATGAAAGCTTGATGGGTTTTTTGTTATTGTGTCTTATTCTGTATAGAATCCTATATAATTTAACACTATATCATTAGAAGTCATTAAGCCTACCTCGAGTCTCTTCCCTCTCTAAGCTATCATCCATTCAGCCACCAAAATGATTTTACCAAAGCTCAGGTCCAATCATGTCACTGCCCTACTCAGTGACTCTCTATTGCTTCTAGGATAAAATACAAAATACTCTTGTTTGGCATTCAAAGCCCTTCATGACTTAACTCCATCCTGCCTTTCCAGTCTTCTTACACCTTACTCTCCAAAACACATTCTTTGATCCAGTAACACTGGCCTCCTGGCCAGATAGAATGATGAAGCATTCTATCTCAGCTCCTTCCATTCTACCTACTCACCTCCTTAGTTTCCCCTTAGTCCCAACTAAAATCTCTTCTATTCCTCGAATTCTTCCCCAATCTCTCTTAATTCTAAAACCTTCCTTCTGTTAATTACTTCCTGTCCATCCTATATGTAACTGGTTCTGTATGCATTTGTTTGCACATTATCTCCCCCCACTAGACTGTTAGCTGCTTAAGGAAGGAGGCTATCTTTTGCCTCTTTTTATATCCCCAGTGCTTAGCACAGTGTCTGGAACATAGTAGGTACTTAATAAACGTTTAATGATTGATCAATTAGCATTTATTAAGCACTTAATAGGTGCCAGGCACTGTTCTTAGTGCTGGGGATACAAAGGGGGGGGGGAGAAACTCTACTTTCAAGGAGCTCATAGTCTAATGGGGGAGACAACATGAAAGCTAGCTATACACAGGATAATTTGGAGGTAATGTCAGAGGGAAGTAGCAGTAATATTAAAGAGGTCTTCTTGCAGAAGGTAGGACTTTAGCTGAGCCTTGAAGAAAGCCAGGGAGGCTAGGAGGTGGAAATGAGGAGAGAGAGAGTCCAGTCATGGATAATAGTGAATGAAAATACTCAGAATTTGGAGGTTTTTAAATTTTTTAAATTCAATTTTATTTTTAGGTTCAAATTCTGTCCCTCCCACCTTCCTCTCTCCTCCTTTCCATTAAGAAAGCAAGACCAACAAAACTTGTTGCAAACATGTATAGTCAAAGAAAACAAATTCCCACATAGGCCACGTCCAAATACACACACACACACACACACACACACACACACACACGTGTGTGTGTGTGTGTGTGTGTGTGTGTGTGTGTGTATATACATATATATACATATATATATAAATTTCTATACCCCATTACCTGTATTTCTTATTTCCCAGTTGTATGCAAGAACAATACTCAACAGTTGTTCCTAAAACTTTGAGGTCCAACTTCTCTTCCTTCCTCCTTCCCCACTCATCCCCATTGAGAAGGCAAGCAATTCAATATAGGCTATATATGTGTGGTTTTGCAAATGACTTCCATAATAGTCATGTTGTATAAGACTAACTATATTTCCCTCCATCCCATCCTGCTCCCCATTTCTTCTATTCTCTTTTGACCTTGTCCCTCCCCAAGAGTGTTGACTTCTAATTGCTCCCTTCTCCCATTGCCCTCCCTTCCATCATCCCCCCCCCACTGCTTATCCCCTTCTCCCCCACTTTCCTGTATTGTAAGATAGGTTTTCATAACAAAATGAGTGTATATTTTATTTCTTCCTCAAGCCAAATGTGATGAGAGTAAGCTTCCCATTTTCCCTTTAACCTCCCCACTTTTTCCTTCCATTGAAAAATCTTTATCTTGCCTCTTTTATGAGAAATAATTTACCCCATTCCATTTCTTTCTCCTCCCAATATATTCCTGTCTCACCCCTTAATTTTATTTTTTTAGATATGATTCCTTGCTATTCAACTCACTCTACGCTCTCTTTCTCTCTTTCTGTGTGTGTGTGTATGTGTATGTGTGTGTGTATAATCCCACCAACTGTCCAGATGCTGAAAAAAGTTTCAAGAGTTACAAATATTGTCTTTTCATGTAGGAATGTAAACAGTTCAACTTTAGTAAGTGCCTTATGATTTCTCTTTCCTGTTTACCTTTTCATGCTTCTCTTGATTCTTGTGTTTGAAAGTCAGATTTTCTTTTCAGCTCTGGTCTTTTCATCAGATTGCTTGAAAGTCCTATATTTCATTGAAAGTCCTCTCTTTCATTTCATTTTGAAGATCATTTTTTCCCCCTGCAGTATTATACTCAGTTTTTCTGGGTAGGTGATTCTTGGTTTTAATCCTAGCTCCTTTGATTTCTGGAATATCATATTCCAAGCCCTTTGATCCCTTAATGTAGAAGCTACTAGATCTTGTGTTATCCTGATTGTATTTCCACAATACTCAAATTGTTTCTTTCTAGCTGCTTGCAATATTTTCTCCTTGACCTGGGAACTCTGGAATTTAGCTACAATGTTCCTAGGAGTTTCTCTTTTTGGATCTCTTTCAGGAGGTGATCAGTGAATTCTTTCAATATTTATTTTACTCTCTGGTTCCAGAATATCAGGGAAGTTTTCCTTGATAATTTCATGAAAGATGATGTCTAGGGTTTTTTTTGATCATGGCTTTCAGGTAGTCCCATAATTTTTAAATTGTCTTTCCTGGATCTATTTTCCAGGTCAGTTGTTTTTCCAATGAGATATTTCACATTGTCTTCCATTTTTTCATTCTTTTGGTTTTGTTTTGTGATTTCTTGGTTTCTCATAAAGTCATTAGCCTCCATCTGTTCCATTCTAATTTTTAAAGAACTATTTTCTTCAGTGAGCTTTTGAACCTCCTTTTCCATTTGGCTAATTCTGCTTTTTAGAGCATTCTTCTCCTTATTGACTTTTTGAACCTCTTTTGCCAATTGAGTTAGCCTATTTTTCAAGGTGTTATTTTCTTCAACATTTTTTTGGGTCTCCTTTAGCAAGCTGTTGACTCACTTTTCATGATTTTTTTGCATCACTGTCTTTTCCAGTTTTTCCTCCACCTCTCTTACTTGATTTTCAAAATCTTTTTTGAGCTCTTCCATGGCCTGAGACCATTGAATGTTTATTTTGGATGTCTGGGAAACAGAAGCCTTGACTTTTATGTCTTTCCCTGATGGTAACATTGTTCTTCCTCATCCAAAAGGATGGAAGAAGATATCTGTTTACCAAGAAAGTAACTTTCTATAGTCTTATTTTTTTCCCCTTTTTTGAGCATTTTCCCAACCAGTTACTTGACTTTTGGGTCCTTTGTCAAGAGTAAAGTATACTCTGGGGATCTGTAAGATCTCAGTTCCTCCAAGGTGGCACAATCAAGCTTACACACTGGTCTGAGAATAACCAGAAAACTTTTGTGCCCAGAATCTGAGAGTAGTAGTTTCCTCTCCACAACCAGCTTACCTCCAGTTCAGCCAAGCCAGCACTGGGGGCTGAGATTCAAATCAGCCGCTCAGTTCCCCCAGGGGCTTTAGGCAGGGGCAGGGCCGCTACTCAGTGTGAGATTAACGTCAGCTGCTCAGGTGGGGCAGGGCCACCGCACAGCACTCAGTTCCCCCAGGGGCTTTATGATGAGGCCTTCAGCAATGGGTGCAGGCTGCTGCCTGCCTTGGGAGCCCTGCCCACTGCTGCCTCTGCTGCTGCAGCCTGAGAGGCTGAGGCCAGAGCTATGGGAACACCCTGCTCCCTTCACGGCCAGCTGAACAAACCCTCTCACTGACCTTTGGCACCTGTAGGTTGAGGGATCTGGGCTGCTCCTGGAGATTCTATCCCTGAAACCTGCTAGGTCCTGCTCCTCCTGGTGCCACATGGCCAAGGCTGGGCTGGGCTCTGCTCCCCGTCTTGTGGGACAGACCTTTCCCATCAGCCTATCAGGTCACTCTAGGCTAGAAATCTCCACTCAATTGTTCTATGGCTTCTGCTGCTCTAGAATTTGTTGAGAGTCTTTTTTTTACAGGTATTTTATGGGCTGTGGGGGAAGAGCTAGAGTATGTTTGTCTTTCTACTCCACCATCTTCCATTCCTCTTTTAAGATAATCAAAACAGGTCCTCTGTCTAGTTAGACTTCCTTAATGATACCTGATTATGATAGAGTCTGAAGAGATACACATATTAGGTCTCCATTTTAACACATAATCCTTGTTTAATCGTTTGCTCAGGTTAATCTTTGTATGTTTGTATTGATTCCTGTGTTTGTTATGTCAAATTCTCTACTCTGGGTTTTTCATCAGGAATGCTTGAAAGTCCTCTATTTCATTAAAAATTCATTTAATTTTTCTTTGTATATTGTTACATCTTCCCCCTGTATAGCTTAGTTTTGCTGAGTAAGATATTCTTGGTTGTAATAAACTCTTCTGCCTTCTAGAATATCAGTTCTAAGCTCTACACTCCTTTATACTGGTAGCTGCTAAACCTTGTGTAATTCTACCTCTGTGGACCCCTGATACTTAAATTCTCCTTCCTAATTGTTTGACTTATTTTTCATTGACTTGGGAGATCTGATTTTGTATATAACATTCCTGAAAGTTTACATTTTGAGATTTCATTCTATATCTCTTTGGTCTTCTAGTTGTAAGAGATCTGGACAATCTTATAATTTCTTGAAATATATCTAGTATTCTTTTTGATAATAGCTTTCATGGGACCCAGTGATTCCATCTCTCCTTGATCCAGGTTAATTCTTATGAGATACTTATGCTTTTTTCTTTTATTTAATCTTTCAACTTTGATTTAATATTTCTTGATGTCTCATAGAGTTATTAGCTTTTATTTGGTCAATTTTAGTTTTCAGAGTATTTTCTTTGGTAAACTTTGAGCTTCTTGTTCCAAGCTGTTAATTCTCTTTCCATCTTTTTTTCCCCATCTCTGACTTCTTTTCCTGGTTTTTCCTCTTCTACTCTCACTTAGTTTTAAAAACAGTTTTTTTACCTCTATTTTAAACTTTTGCATTGTCACTTCTAGGAATTCTGTTTGGAATCATGTACAAGCTGTATTTTTTTTTTGAGGTCTTTTAAATATTTTAGAGTCATTTTCTTCTTCTGGATTTGTGTCTTAAGTTTCTCTTTCATTGCAGGAATTCTTTATGGCGGGATTCTTTTTTATTTATTTTTATTTTTATTTATTTATTTATTCTTCTAGCCTGTTTCTTAACTTGGACTTTTTATTAGAACTGAGCTTCCAGAGGGAATGTCTGAGCTGAGCTTCTCTCCTCGTGGAGTTTTCTGCTGCTTTCCTGGGTCTATTGAATGTTGTATTATGCCAGGCTCTCAGGGAACCTAAGTGTTCAGTGTTCCCTAAGTGATGTGATCTGTGATGAAATCTGATCATTGCCTTCCTGGTTTGAGTGTCCTAGACCCCTGAACCAGGTTTGGGTCTCATCAAGACTTTTACTTGTCCCTAGTCGGAAGTTTCAATAGACTGCTGCAGGCCTCTGACTCTGCACTCTCAAAGCCACAGAGCCATAGGTTCCCCTTTAGTTTGGATCCTTGTCTCAATTATTCCATTGTGCAGACTTCAACCACTAAAACTGAGTTGCTGTTCTGTTCCTGGGATCAGAGCTACATAGCTACTTTTTACTTTTGAACTTGCTTCCTCCCCAGTCCACAGCTAGGGCCAGAGATCTCAACTGTTCCTCTCTGCCACCCTTAGGCTCTGGCCCCCTCCTTGCTCTGCCCTGAAACTGTGACCTGGAACTGGGTAGTGAGCAATAGAGCTGCCAGGTACACCCTTTCCCACATCTTACACTAGTTCAGGGGTCTCCTGGGACTTTTTCCTGCCATCGAACACATTCTGGTCCTCTTTTCAGTCTCTGGGTACTGGTATGCTCTGCACAGCATACTCCCCTGGTCAGACTGTCTCCAGTGACCACAGACCCTATTTGTGTGTCTTCTTATCGAACTGCACTGGAATAATGACTCACTGATTTTTTTTCTTGAAATTTCCCAACCAGGATTCAATCTGGTGCATCTTCTAGCTCTTTATAGAAAAAATGGTGAGAATGGGGAAGCTGGACTGTACCTTTTCCTGCATCTCTTACATCTTGACTTTACCTATCCTGGAGAACAGAGTTTTAACCAGCAATTTTTTCTCCCAGAACAAGTAACTACAAAAATGTAGTTGGGGCAAATAGCACTAAATATGTCCTTAATTTACTTTTTAAAAAAACTGATTTCATTGCTATGTTGGGGTGGGGAACTCAAGACACAAGTCTCCATGGGAAGAGACCATGGGACACCACCCTTTCAGAGAAGACAGAAACCTTGGGGTACTGATGTGGTAGAGATAGGAAACCCTTGGAGAACATGAGTCTTCTGCTAAAGGAGGGAATGGAAAGAGCTCACCTGGGTTGTGGTTGGGAGGGGAACAAACACCATGTAGTAATTTATTTTAACAAATTATTTTTGTACTGGGTGCTAAGTAAATTGGTTGTTTCTACCTACAAAACGGTCCTAAATTTCAGGATCTGGGGTAAAGGGCCATTTGTCCTGCACTACTTATGGCTGTTGGACAATGGTAGGAATTGTTGAATATCACCATGAAGCTACAATTTTTCTTGCCCTATTTTTAGGTATTTCCTATACAATAAGGAAGCAGTAGTCTTCAGTAAATAAAAAAGAGATCAACATACAAATTACTGTTATTTCAACAGGAACTGCAATGGCTACAGGAGTCTTGTCGCCAAATGAACAACTTTACTACTCCTCAGTGAACAATAGTGTGTATACAGCAAGCATGAAAGGTAATGTTGCTTTAATTTGTTCTTTATTATTTTTGGTGTATAGGCTATAGGAGTTTCAAAAAAGAAATCGACCTGAATGAAATAAAAATAAAAGATAAGACCCACTCAGCCATATCTTATGTTGTAGGTTAATATTTTTTTCTTTAATCTACCTCTTACTTCCATTAAAACTTCTATCTTGAAATACTAAATACAAAAGATGGTCTTTGAGAAAGAAATTCAGCAACAATATCTGCTTCCTGTATCTTCCTCTCAGAGCAAAATTATGCGTTTACCCCTCTAATCAAATGCAGGTACATGACTCAACCCCCAATTTCCTTATTATTCACTTGTGTCTCTTTTCAAGCATCCCCCACATTTAACAGCTCTCTAACCCCACTCTTGCCAAATTTCTTATTCATACTTTTGTCACCTTCCCACACTACTGGGATCCTTTCTCAGGAAGAAGGCTCTTGACGTCTGCCACCCCAGGCTCTCTCCAGGTTTCCAGAATCTGTCCAGCTTCCCACTTGCATTTGGCCCATGGGTCCCTGCTTTGTCCATTACCACTCCAAACTGGATTGTAGAGGGTGTGTGCTACTCTTGTCAGCAAGCCCCCAGCCTTAGAGTTGGAAGGGACTTTAGAAAACATCCAACTGGGAAACTGAAGTTCAGAAGTTTTCTAACTTCTCCATTCTGGTCTATATTTCCTAGAATGTCCTAAATATTGAATGCTATCTAAATCAAAAGAGATTTTGATTGAGCCCTAGGAAGGGATCCTAGAGATCATTAGGTCCAGCCACTTCATTTTACACATGAGGAAGCCGAATCTCAAAAGAGTAACAAGTGTCCCAAAGTCACACACAAGTAGTAAGTGGAAGACCCAGGATTTGAGCGAGGTCCTCTTAATTCAAATCCAAGAGTCCTTATGCTGTACATTGGATCTGACATTATTGTCTTGACTTTAGGCCACCCCATATAATAATAACTAGCATGCCCATAGTGCTTTAAGATTTGCAAAATACTTTACAAATATTATCTTCTTTTATTCTCAGAATAACCTACAAGGTAGGTGCTATTACTATCCCCATTTTACAGATGAGGGAGCTAAGGCAGACTGGGGTTAAATGACTTGCCCAGAGTTACACTGTAGATAGACAAGGCTAGATTTGAATACATCTTCCTGACTCCAGGTCCAACACTCTTATCCCCTGCACCTCATCCCTTTATCAGCCTTAGAGATGCTTATCTCCCCCTTTTACCAAAATTCCCTATTGTTCTTTACCATATGCTTTCCCATAGTTCAAACATTGTTTATTATTCATGCCATGCATTATAATCAGGATGCCTTAACTGTGCTCACTGTTAGTTCACTTATCTTCTGTTAACATTTTGGTCTAATCTTATGAGTGTCAAGGTACTTAGTAAAAGCAATTTTGCTGGTCCCTTGCCACATCGTTTGCTATTTCTCTTCAGCTTTCCTTGGATAAAAGCTTTGGCTCTTATCACAAAAGGATAACTTTCCCTATTTCCAGACTTATGGGCTCTCATGGGTTCTGCCCTCTTTTTTCCCTGGAGCCTATTTTCTCTACCAGGAAACAAAGATGGTTAAATCTCAGGCATCTACAGTGACTATCTTCCACCACAAATGGCACTTTTGAAGTATCCCTTTCAGTGGTGCAGATGTTCTGAGTTTTTTTAGATATCCAAGCTGCAGGAAGAACTGGATGAAGACTAATGAGATGGGGGGCGGAGCCAAGATGGCAGAGTAGAAAGTCATAGATATGGAGGCCCTCCCCACACAGCCCATAAAAAACCTGTAGAGAGAGACTCTCAACAAATTGTAGAGTAGCAGAAGTGGAGAGCAACAGAGTGGAGGAGATTTCCAGCCCAGGGTGACCTGAGAGGTCCATGGGAAACGTTGGTTGCACAGGACGTGGAGTGGAGTCCAGCCCAGCCTTGACCGGGCAGCTCAGCTCGTGAACAGCCCTCTGGGGTGGAATCTCCAGTTGCAGAATTCCTCGTCCCAGTAGCAGCGGTTCCCAGATCCTTCAACCCACAGACGCCAAAGGTCAGTGATGGCATTTTTTCAGCTGGCCAGGAAGGGAGAAGGGCCTTCCCATAGCTCCAGCAGCAGGCAGCAGCCGCAGAGGCTGCATAGCAGCCCATACAGACTGCTCCATTGCTGGAGTGTAAAAACCCCTGGGGGCACTGAAGAGCTGAGTCTTACCTCAGCCCTAAGTAGAGACCCTGAGGCAGCTGGTCTTAACTGAATGGTGGCCCTGCCCATCCAGCTTATCTGAAAATCAGCCCCCAGTGCTGACTTGGCAGAACTGGAGGCCAGGTGGCTGTGGAGAGGAAACTCTGCTAAGATTCTGGGCACAAAAATTCCTCTCTGCACCCAGACCAGTACACGCTTGATTGTGCCACCTTGGAGGAACTGAGATCTTACAGATTCCCAGAGTATACCCTACTCTTGACAAAGGACTCAAAAGTCAAGTAGCTGGTTGGGAAAAATGCCCAAAAAAGGGGGAAAAAAATAAGACTATAGAAGGTTACTTTCTTGGTGAACAGATACCTTCTCCCATCCTTTTGGATGAGGAAGAACAACCATCAGACACAAAAGTCAAGGCTTCTGTATCCCAAACATCCAAAATAAATATTCAGTTGTCTCAGGCCATGGAAGAGCTCAAAAAGGATTTTGAAAATCAAGTAGGAGAGGTGGAGGAAAAATTGGGAAGAGAAATGAGAGAGATGAAAGAAAAGCATGAAAAGCAGGTCAACACCTTGCTAAAGGAGACCCAAAAAATGTTGAAGAAAATAACACCTTGAAAAATAGGCTAACTCAATTGACAAAAGAGGTTCAAAAAGTCAGTGAGGAGAAGAATGCTTTAAAAAGTAGAATTAGCCAAATGGAAAAGGAGGTTCAAAAGCTCACTGAAGAAAATAGTTCTTTAAAAATTAGAATGGAACAGATGGAGGCTAATGACTTTATGAGAAACCAAGAAATCACAAAACAAAACCAAAAGAATGAAAAAATGGAAGACAGTATGAAATATCTCATTGGAAAAACAACTGACCTGGAAAATAGATCCAGGAGAGACAATTTAAAAATTATAGGACTACCTGAAAGCCTTGATCAAAAAAAAAAAAAAAGCCTAGACATCATCTTTCATGAAATTATCAAGGAAAACTTCCCTGATATTCTGGAACCAGGGGGTAAAATAAATATTGAAAGAATCCACTGATCACCTCCTGAAAGAGATCCAAAAAGAGAAACTCCTAGGAACATTGTGGCCAAATTCCAGAGTTCCCAGGTCAAGGAGAAAATATTGCAAGCAGCTAGAAAGAAACAATTCAAGTATTGTGGAAATACAATCAGGATAACACAAGATCTAGCAGCTTCTACATTAAGGGATCAAAGGGTGTGGAATAGGATATTCCAGAAGTCAAAGGAACTAGGACGAAAACCAAGAATCACCTACCCAGCAAAACTGAGTATAATAATACTTCAGGGGAAAAAAATGGTATTTCAATGAAATCGAGGACTTTAAAGCATTCTTGATGAAAAGACCAGTGCTGAAAAGAAAATTTGACTTTCAAACAGAAGAATCAAGAGAAGCATGAAAGGGTAAACAGCAAAGAGAAGTCATAAGGGACTTACTAAAGTTGAACTATTTACATTCCTATAGGGAAAGACAATGTTTGTAACTCTTGAAACTTTTTTCAGTGTCTGGGTAGTTGGTGGGATTACACACACACACACACACACACACACACACACACAGCACAGAGAGCACAGGGTGAATTGAATAGGATGGGATCATATCTTTAAATAATGAAATTAAGCAGTGAGAGAGAAATACATTGGGAGGAGAAAGGGAGAAAAGGAACAGGGCAAATTATCTCTCATAAAAGAGGCAAGTAAAAGACTTTTCAGTGGAGGGAAAAAGGGGGGAGGTGAGAGAAAAGACATGAAGCTTGCTCTCATCACATTGGACTCAAGGAAGGAATAAAATGCACACTCATTTTGGTATGAAAACCTATCTTATAATACAAGATAGTGGAGGAGAAAGGGATAAGCGGGGGGGGGGGTAATGGAAGGGAGGGTAGTGGGAGGAGGGAGCACTCTTGGGGAGCGATAGGATCAAAAGGATAGAATCAATGAGGGGCAGGATAGGATGGAGGGAAATATAGTTAGTCTTACACAACACAACTATTATGGAAGTCATTTGCAAAACTACACAGATATGGCCTATATTGAATTGCTCGCCTTCCCAAAGGGAATGAGTGAGGAGGGAGGGATGAAGAGAAGTTGGAACTCAAAAGTTTTAGGAACAGCTGTTGAGTATTGTTCTTGCAACTGGGAAATAAGAAATACAGGTAATGGGGTATAGAAATTTATCTTGCCCTACAAGACAAAAGAGAAGATGGGATTAAGGGAAGGGAGGGATGTTAGAAGGCAGGACAGACTGATGATAGGGGTAATTAGAGTGCTCAGCGTTTAGGGGTGGGGGGAGGGGAGAAATGGGGAGAAAATTTGGAACCCAAAATTTTGTGGAAATGAATGTTGAAAACTTAAATAAATAAATTTAAATAAATAAATAAAAAGACTAATGAGATTGAAGAAGAAAAGCAAATGATGATTTTGGAGGCTGCAGACCTGGTTTTAGATCCTAACCATGTTACTTGTGTGACCTTGGGCAATTAATTTCCTTTCTCTGGGCCTCACTCTCCTCATCTCTCAGAAGAGTTCCTTTTGTTGCTGGACTATGGTCCTTTAACCTCTACCCATTTGTAGAGGGAGCCCTGACTCTTGTTTCCTATATAAAGCAAATTGCTGGGATGTGTTTGTGCATTGTGCTATTTCTTGTATTTTGTCAGAATGTTTAAGGTTATGATTGTTAGGCTTATGTTTTCCCTTCCTTTTCTTTTGTATTGATTTTTATCACCTTTCTCTTTTAAGTCAGTACCTTGTCACTTCCACTAGTTTTGCTTATATTACTTATGCTAATCTATTTCCAGAGACTTCTATCTCACAATTTAACTACAATACCCTATGTTCCTTGAATTTACTTAAATTGTTCATTTCCCTTTCTTTATATTTATCTTTTTCTTTCCCTCTTTGACCCTTCTCTTTCTTTATTTACACAAGTATAAGGGCCAACATTTTCCTTCCAACTCTGTGTCTTCAACTTCTGTAATGTTAATTATGTTAATAAGAGTTAGAGATCTTTCCCACCCTTTAATGGGCCTACCCATTAAGGGAAGCTTGATTAGGGGAGATCTGTTTCGTAGGAATGCCTATACCTTTTGTTAATTTCTAATGAGGCACTGGTTCTCAAGGGTCGTGATGCCCTCTGGCTCTGAAAAGTATGTATATACCCTGAGGTGAGGTTTTGTTTTGGGGCTTATTCACTGGAAGTGTTTGTTTGGTCAGGGGAGACTCTGGTTAGCCTGAGAAGCTCTCCTGCCCCCTTGAAAATCCAGATGTTGGTGCTTCTCTCTCTGGTAACTGTATATGTATGGTCAGACAGTTGGATCTGTTGATCTGTGATTTATGTATTGCTTAAGGTTAGACAGTTGGAAGCCCTGTCTGTTGGTCTTTATTTCTTTGTTTGTATTTTCTCTGAAGTTCAGAGTGCTGACTTTTTCTCCTGCACTAAGTGAATGACATCTGTGCTTGATTAAAGTAGATTGTTGACCCCTCAAATGTTGCTTTGCTCTTAGAAAAGTAGATCTAAGTACCTGTACAGCAGGCCTTCTTGTGCATGCCATGGTCCTTGCTGTTACAGCCTCTTAAATAACCTTATTTGACAGTATACTTTTCCAAGAAATGTTCCTTTGCTTTATTCTCCTCCTTTTTTTTCTTTCCTTTTAATCTATTCAGAGTTCTTTTCTCTAATTCATGGACTATGCCCTTATGTGTTCCTTCTTTTATTGTGTCCCTCATGAAAGGAGTATGTCTAGTGGGCCCAATTTGAACTCAGTCTCCATGTCATTTTTGTGTTATTGAACAATATGCAAACACATATGTACAAAAAAGCTATGCACAGGATAAATGGAAGATAGGTAATAGAGGGAACGTCCTGGAATTGAGAGGCTAGGGAAGGCTTCCTTTAGGTGGTGGGACTTAAAGGAAGCCAGGAAGAATTCCCAGAGCCAAGAAATGGAGTGTCTTGTTCATGGAACAGCCAAGAGGCCAGTGTCACTGGGTGGTACGTGTAAGGTGTAAGACTGGAAAGGGAGGAGGGGGCAACTTAAGAAGGACTCCTAACAATGAAATAATATTAAATTCATATGTAATAGTCCAACAGCCTTAGAGGTGAGTGGGGCTAACCTCATTTTAAAGATGAGGAGCTGGAATCCTAAATAGGTTAAGAAACTTGCCCAGGATCATAGTGCTACTATGTGTCTAGGTGGTACAGAAGATAGGGCATTGGGCCAAGAGTACAGAGGCCCTGAGTTCAAATCCAAACTCAGATACTTACTAGCTGTGTGGCCCTGAGTAAGTCATTTAACCTCTGACTGCGTTGGTTTCTTAATCTGTAAAATGAACCTGTCTCCCAGGTTGTTGTGAGAATTAAATGAGATAATGTTGGACATCATTATTATATGAGGTAGAATTTGACCCCAGGTCTTCCTGACTCTCAGTTCAGCCTCCTATCCCCAATACTACTCTGTTCCCCACTTGTTGGGCACATGGTTTGTTTCTAATTGTTTTTTTGTTTTACTACTACAAATAATGCCTCCATGAATATTTTTGTACAACTAGTTATTTTCTATTGTTAATCTTATTAAGGTATTATCCTAAAAATAGGATTGCTGCATAACTTTCTCTAATTTAAAAAAAAAGAAAAAGTCAAGTTTTTGCAAAATTATTTCTTGATTCAAAAACATCTCACTATAATACACAAATAGTTAGATAGCAAATAATGTTATCTACTGATATTTATCTAAGCAGACCATGGGCATGCTCTTTTTTGAAATCCTAGTTTAAATTGAAATTATTATGTACAAAACTCTAATGTGGTCACTATTAGCATCTACTCAGAATAATCTCATGCCAAATTTCTCATCAAAGAGCATGGGCATGTAACTTCGCAAAATTAACCACAAAATTTCTGAAAGAAGACTGAAGAGGAGCAGGAAAGCACAAGGGTAATATTTATGTATTCTTAGGAATAGGAAATAACCCCTTGGAAGTAATTTGAGTGATTTTTACAGGATATTATGCTTTAGAAACTTACAGTTCCTAGGTGGGCAGATCTTATACATGTGAGCACTCCCACCAGTTGGTCAGATACTTCCTCAGATTGAGAGCCCTACGTATGCTCTTGTCGTGTAATTCTTGACCATGAACAGAGGGAGCACCCATAATGCTGGGGGTCTTAGGCTGTATTGAGAGGACTTACACACCAAACAAGAGATATGACAGTCCTTCTGAACTCTGCTCTGCTCACACCACATCTGGAAGGTTGTATTCCATTCTGGGCACCAGGTTTTCTATTTTTACAGTAATTTTTATTAATATCTTTTATTTTTATATCATCTACATTTCTTAGTGTGACTCTCCCTTCTTCCAGAGAAATTCTCTGTAACAAAGCATGAGAGTAAAAACAAAGCAAAATCCAGTTTCAACAAAACTAACTCACATCTGAAAATCTGACAGCATGTGCAACAGTCCACATCCATAGTTGCCTACCTCTACAACAAAGAGAGAGGTGGGACCTCTTGGTCACAGCATTCATTTTTGATAATTTTCTTCCCATTGTGTTTTCTGTTTACATTGTCACAGTCACTTTAAAATTGGCTTCTTTGTTCTGCTTATATCATTAGGTATCAGTTTCTGTGTTTTCCCCTGGTTTCTCTGTATTCATCATATGTACCCTTTCTTATAGCAGAGTAATATTTTTTTAATTTATGTATTGCTCCTTGTTTAGCCATTCTCCAATTAAGGGACATCTTCTGTTTCCAGTTCTTTGCTACTATCAGAAGTGCTCTGACCCTGGAGTCAAGAGGACTTGAGTTAAAATCTAGCCTTAAACATTTACTAGCTGTGTGACCCTGGACAAGTCACTTAACCCTGACTGCCTAAAAAAAAAAATTTAAGTGCTGCTATAAGCATTGTTGTGTCTATGAAATCTTTTTGTCATTGACTCCTTTGGGTGTATATCTAGCAGTGGAGATTTAATCTTGTAATACTTAAAACCTATAATCTCAAGGACCAGAGCGAAAGAACCCATATATACCATATTTTAACATTTTTCTCTGTCCTCTCCTCTGTATAGGTCTTATTGCATAATTATTTTCATGCTGTCTTCCCTCATTAAAAGGTGAGCTCCTTAAGATCAAGAATAGTGTTTTTGTCCTCTTTGTGTCTTCAGCATTTATCACATTGCCTGCCACATAAATAATTACTTAATAAGTGGTTGTTGACTTACCATGTGAGCCTTCACATTGAAATCCCTGAATATCAAGGTAAATGTTGACTTAGTTTAGAGGCTCTTTTATTCATAAAATTCCTCATCCTCATCTTCACTTTTCTCCATAGTGTTCTGTTTGCTAGTACTCATTTTGATTCCTGTAAGGAGAAATGAGCCAAGTGTCCTGTGAAATATTTGTATTTCATTTGGGCATATGATTAACCCAATTCCTTCATTTGTCTCTAACAGAAGAACCTGTGAGCTGTTTTTCCATTTCGG
Source organism: Notamacropus eugenii (assembly GCF_028372415.1). Taxonomy (NCBI): domain Eukaryota; kingdom Metazoa; phylum Chordata; class Mammalia; order Diprotodontia; family Macropodidae; genus Notamacropus; species Notamacropus eugenii. The sequence goes on from NC_092874.1 coordinate 423,062,921, forward strand.
CGCAACTTCTTTATGTCTTCTGGTTTCATGTAAAAAAAATGTTTTCAACATGAAAATGATCCAGTTCCTTAGCTAATTTACCCGTCTGTTGGCTATTGGACAAATTAGAGTGCCAGAATTTAGAGAAATGTTTTTAGATAGTCTAAAAACTGATTCTTAGCACTCTCTACCCACTTCTCTGATACTCTGCCACCATCACAGTGTAAGTAAAAGAATGTTGCATGGGGACACTTTTAATCAGTCTCTTTTCATGAGTCATTTTGGTTAAAATGATTCATTACTTAGTGTTCAACTTTATGGCAGTGAGTTTTTCCAAACTAAGCTAACTAGTCTTGGACAGTCATTCACTAGACCAGTATTTGAAGCCTTTCCAGCTTGGTAGAACGTAGTAGAGCTTATGGTCCACTGTCATAGCCTTCAAAAACTCAACTTCTTTGCTACAATAACATTCTGGAGTGCTTGTGGAATCAGACAACAAATAATATTAAGTTCCTACCATCTGCCAAACACTGGACTGAGTTCTGAGGATACAAAGAAAGGCCAAAGACAGTCCCTGATCTTGAGGAGCTCACAGGCTAATGGGGAAGGCAAAGTGCAAGCAGCCCTGTACATACAGGATATAGGCAGGGTAAATTGGGGCTAGTGTCAGAGGGAAAGCATAGTTAATAATGGAGGATAGATAATAAAAAATATTTTTGACACAAAGGAATTTGACTCAGCCAGCTTATTAGAAACAGTACTACCTTTCCTGAACTCCTTTTTTTCACTCCCTCTGAATTTTCCATGTTTCCTTGTATGGTGAGTATTACTATACAACTTATCTCCACTCCTAGATTATAAGCTCTTTGAGGATGGGGAGATCACATCTTAATCATCTTGTGTCCTGAACAGTGCTAAGAAAACATTGGGTAGGAGGATGGGGTAGTGCCTCTTTTAGGTCAAAGTTTGTTACCATAGAGTATAATGTGTTAACTTGTACAGTATAAGTGAAAGCTTCTTAGTTTAGGGGAAAAAGCACCCTCCCTGATTCATGTGCTTTCAATTAGCTTCCTTAAGGGCTTGGTTAATCAAAAGTGAATGAATGATCCATAACTGCACAGTCTAAACTGTTCTACATAGCCTTTTGTATTTAAATGGACTCTTTATTTTTGCTTTTTTAGAGGAAGGGGAGGTATGTCTGGAAGCACATAATAAACAATATACACCAACACTTTTATGTTGGAAAATAGAATACAACCTTATTAAGAGGTGGTGTGGTAAACTGGAAAGAAGGGAATCAGAGGACCTTGGTTTAAATCACAGTTTTGCTACTTACTACCTATGTTTATATCACCTTGAGGTTATATCACAACCTCTGTGTAAAATGAGTAGTTTCACTAGAATGATAATTGAAGGTCCTCTACCCCTCTAAATCTATGATCCCATGTTCTACTGCAGGAAGTAATAGGTTTCTCAGCACTTAAGGTCTTAACTAGATGCTGGTTGGATACTCATCAGAGAGGTTGTAGGGAGTCCTCGTCATACATGGGTGGACTCTAAGTGATTTCTGAAGTCCCATCTAGCTCTGGGATTCCATGAAGGAAACACCAACGACTGTTCATTCAGTGGTGATTGTAATTTTTTTCTTTTTTTGCATCTTTCTCATCTTAGAGTTCTCAAGTTTTAGCTCCTTGCTCACCTAGTTCCTAAAAATATAATGCTTAGTGGATTTTTGAAAATGTGCCTGTCTAAATTAAGAAGGTATTATTTGAGTATCTTTCTCAGTTCAGTGGAAAAAGACAAAAAAAATTATTCTGTATATTTGACCATACTATTACCATCATGGCAGAAACAAAAATTATCTTTTCTATTTTCTGAAAAGGAAGAAAATGAATGATAATTGAGTCTATATTGCCCATATTTGCAAGCTTTTAAATTTCTACCACAATATATGTTTATACCTGAATCAGAATGCTTAGTGAGGAGCTCTGTCAAGGAAATACCATTATTGATTATTGTGTGGCAAAGTGGAAAGAGCGCTGGCTTTGGAGTTAGAGAAACTAGGTTTAAGTCTTGACGGTGTGGCTTCCTTTTGTGACCTTAGATAAGTCATTTAACCAGAGATAAGTGTCTGGGCCTCACCGTCCTTACCTATAAAATTAAGAGGCTGCATTAGATGATTTCTAAGGTTCCCTATAGCTCTAAATCTATAATCCTATCATATTACAAATGATACAGGAGTTAATGACCCAGGTCTTTCAGTATATTGTATTGTATTCTAGTAGATTCTTCTTTATTCTTTTTGAAGGGTCAGCAGAAAACTGGTTCTCCAGCATGTGATAAAATAAGTGAGAGAAAAACAGATGGTTTGAAGAAAAGGGAAAAATATGTGTATTGTATGTATGTATGTATGTATTGTATGTATGTATGTTAAATGTAAAATTTAGAAAAAGCAGTATGTTGAATGATTTCTAAATTCTTTGCAGTACCAAGGCTCAAAATCCCAGCCCTGACAACCGACTTTGGTGACCATGAGCAAATTCTCTTACCTTTCTCAGTTTCTTCATCTGTAAAGTGGCAGCATGGATTTGATCATCTTGAATGCCCCTTCCACCTCTACTGATTTATGCATTGCCCTCTAGCTGTCATCTGTATTTTTCTTATTATCAGATCTTTTCAGTGTGTTCAAGAAGCAAAACAAAGTAATCCTAACGCACTCATATTCAGTTTGAAATACAAATTATTCTTATCAGCATTCGAGCAATTTGTCCAAAACTAAATCCATTCATATAGGATTTTGCTTCCACACAGCTAATGGGAATAAGTGGTTTCATTGTTTGTCACTATGGAAACCAGTCAGCCTATCCTGAATCACTATTAGATCATACGGAATGATGCACATATCTCTCTGTAACTTCATCATTCAGCAAGTTGATTTCATGTACACTTGCTCCAGCAGTGTGATCTGACCATAGCAAGGGGGGACAATGCAGGGTTCGCCTAGAAGGCTGTCAGCTGTGAATTTTCTGAGCACTTTTTTCCAAGGTCGAAGGCACTCTACTTCTGATTCTTTGCTTCGTTTGCACCAGAGACGGCGGAATTCAGTTATAGAAGTGCTTTCTTCATCTTCTCATCGGGTTATGGTGGCTATATCCTCTGTCAGCAGTGCAGAAATAAATCCAACTTTTCCTGAAAGAAAAAGTAAAGCTTTTTTTCTTTTAGATTACCAATACCTTTCCTTGTATTTCAGTTTGCATGCTATGCTTAGGTACTGTCTTATGTATGTAAAATTTTAACCTTGAGTAATGCTTGTTGTCTTTTATGTAAATATTTTTAAAGGATTTATGAGAAAGTGATGGAATATTTTGTAGCATTTTATAGACTTTATAACTAATTATATTTCCTGAACTTAGCTCAATCTCTTGTGAAACATCTAGCTTTTAAAAAATTTTCTTTAAATAGCAGTCCAAATGAGGTTATGGAAATTACTGTTGTCAGTGAAAACCCTTTAATAAAAAGAATGCCATACCTTCAAGTTGAAGGGTACATAATTAAGACACAGCTGGCTGTCTTAGATGTTGAAATAAAATAGAAGTCTTTTTTTTTCCATATTGCTGTGTCTTGGTGAGCTAACAAATGAATCTTTTAGGTATTATCATGATGTGAAATTTTCTCTTACTGGTTTTGTAGGAAGTTCACGACGTCCAACACCAAAATATACTAAAGTTGGGGAACGTTTACGACATGTTATTCCTGGACATGTGGCATGTTCAGTGGCATGTGGTGGTCGAGCTTGCAAGTATGAGAATCCAGCACGCTGGAGTGATCAGGAACAAGCTATCAAAGGGATTTATTCCTCCTGGTAATGTGGTGGGCTAGTTTTCCCAAAGCTGTCATTGAAGAAGCAGCTTGAATGCATTTACATAACTATAATAGCAATTGTATTTTTAAAGCCTAGAATTTTTAAATTAAGTTCTTCAAGATACTAACAGCTACTAGTTAGGAGATCATTTCACTTTGTTTCTGCACTTATTAGTAATAATGTCAATGTCTAGATAAGACTCCGATAAAATCTTTAAGTGTCTGTCCTAAGTTCATGTTTTAACATTTGAAATAATTACTTTTATTTGACATTACTGTAATTGCCAACTTCAAGGAATTGTCCTACTCCTCCGCATTGAAAGTGGCTTGATCTAATGGAGACAGCATTTGGTTGAAGTCAGAGGTCTTGGAGTCAGGGTCTAGGTTTGACACTTGCTTAATTTCTCTGAGCTGCAGCCTCCTCATTTATAAACTGGAGATCATTTGCCTGCCTTAGAGAGAGACGCTGTTAGGATCGAATGAAATCATCTTTGTAAAGTGCTACTGAAATGTCAGCTCTTGTTATACCTGAATAGAAGTCTAAACATGTTCACATAGTTGGTAGTGTTCTTTTACTCTTTGTAAGTGACATTAATTACTGATACTTAACTGCTTTTGTTAGGTAACAGATATGTATGTAGATAGTAAGCTGGATGCATTAGCTACATCACTGAGGAGTTATAAATAAACTGCAGGAGCATTCTCCTTCAAGGAGTCTTATGCTGAATCATTTATAAGGCAAAGAATCTTTTGTAAACTATTTATTTGTTCCCTTTCTTAACTGTCTTGTAAATTTGCGTTTTCTTATATTGAATTTTATTCACCTCCTGTCTATGATATTTAATCATGTGATATTTAAACATGAGAGGCAGCTTGGTCAAATGGCCAGAATTCTGGAGCCAGAGTCAGGAAACTGCTCCCCTCACCTCTCTAAGAAGCACTGACAACCTCCAAGATCCCCTCCTACCTTTAAAGCTTTGATTGTAGGAAAGATTTCTGAAGTTGTTCTTCTCCCTTTTCCCTAGAATATTATGGAGCTAAAACTTAAGATCTGAGTACATTTTGCCCTTTTCTAATCATTACATAAAACCGAAAGCAGATTTGTGTAGGTAGATTCTTGCCTGATATTAGAGGGGAGAAAGTGAAGCTTGAAAAATGAGGGGGTTGTACTATATCCCTGGGGCCCCTTCAGCTCTAAAATTCATGACTTCTCTGCATTTAATAAATATCTTCCTTCTGCCTCTCCAGGGTCACAGATAACATACTTGCAATGGCTCGACCCTCAACTGAGCTGATTGAAAAGTATAACATCATTGAACAGTTTCAAAGGTAAGTGACCTCATTGCTCATAAATTCAGATCCCTTAGTTTGCCACCAACATCACTTTTGATATTGGGTTAAAAAAAGTGTTCTCATTTCTATAATAGGCTGTTGGGAGCTTTATTTCAAACAAACAGGAAATTAAAGCTTCAAGGGTTTACTGATGTTAATGTATAAATGAGAGCTGAAAAAAAAATACCAGATCACAATATAATGAATTCCTTTTCTCCATAAGCCATGGCATAAAAACTATAATTAACCTTCAGCGACCTGGAGAGCATGCAAGCTGTGGGAACACACTAGAACCAGAAAGTGGCTTCACTTACCTCCCTGAAGCTTTCATGGAAGCTGGCAGTAAGTTCATTCCTGCTGATTTTCTTCATTAATTAGCAAATACAGTGTTTACAGAATCTTTGCTGTTATGTTCCTCAGTTAAGAGAAACTTGGGAAATGTTACTTGTATGCAAGAGCTCATGGAAAAATGAAAATAAATGCTTCTATTCTTGGGGTACTGTTGTTGGGAGCCTAAGCTCATTTTTTATGTGTTAGAGAGATTTCTTTAGGCTAAATAGTCAACAACTAAAATTATCATAAAGTCATATTTATTTTGTTTCTACTCAGAGAACTAGAAAGTGTACTTCTTAAAACTGGCAGAAATGTAGGCTCAAAATTGCATGCTCTTGAAGGTTTGCATGTGAAAACTACTTCATTTTTTTAAAAAAAGATTTGCTCCAAGTAGAAATAAAATCTAGACTTATCCTTTGTTGTTGTTCCATCATTTCAGTCATGTCTGACACTTTCATTACCTCATTTGAGATTTTCTTGGTAGAAATACTAGATTGGTTTGCTATTTCCTTCTCTAGCTCATTTTAAAGAAGAGGAAACTGAAGCAAACAGGGTGACGTGACTTGCCCAGGATCACACAGCTAGTGAGTGTTTGAGGCTAGATTTGAACTCAGGAAGAAGAGTCTTCCTGACTCCAGGCTTGGCACTCTATGCCCAGATTTATACTAGGTGGTCTTTTATTAGCCTCTTGTGTTTTCATGCAGAGAGAGCATAGAAAATTTTCTGCCTACAGCTCAGTAATATTTGTATGAATCACCTCACTTGTTAAGTTCATAGTTCCACCTTTCCATAAGTTATTCCAACAGTTTCAATAGGACATGCCTTTTTTAATAGTATTTTATTTTTTCCACTTACACATAAAGACGATTTTTAACATTCATTTTAAAAACTTTTGAGTTCCAAAATTTTCCCCCCTCTCTTCACTTCCACCTCCCAAAGATGGTAGGCAATTTGATATAGGTTACATATTTGCAATTATGTAAAACATTTCCATATTAGTCATGTTGTGCAAGAAGAAACAGACCAAAAGGAATACACACACACACACACACACACACACACACACACACAAATAAAGTAAAAAAGACAGTATGCTGCAATCTGTATTCAGATTCCATCAGTTCTTTCTCTCAATGTGGATCATTTCTATCATGAATCTTTTGGAATTGCAATAGGATATGTCTTAAGCAGGCCATAAAGCTATAAACATTTTTAGCAGCATAGTTACTAAGGGAGTTGGTCTAGATGCCCTATAAAGTCCATTCCACCTCTTAAGATTCCTTGATTTTTACTACAGAAGGACAACATATATTTTAAGTACAAATCTAATCAGATCGAACCTCAGGATCACACTTTTCCTGGTTTAACTTATTTTCATCAGAAATCTTATCTTCAAAAGTTATCCTTTCTTACAAGTTGATTTTTTTTCTTTCTTTCATTTTTTTTTAGTTTACTTCTACAATTTTGGATGGAAGGATTATGGTGTAGCATCTCTCACTACCATCTTAGATATGGTGAAGGTGATGACATTTGCTTTACAGGAAGGGAAAGTAGCTATTCATTGTCATGCGGGGCTTGGTCGAACAGGTAAATTTATGTCAGGGTTATGGTTTTACATATATCCATAATAGGTATCGTGATATTTTCTAATTATAGGAAATAAATATTCTTCAAGAATGCTTCTAAATTTTTACAACATTTTGCCCAAAAGGTGAATTGATGATGTTTGATGCACCCAGTATGATCTTACTCTCCAGAAATTCTGGAACTTTGGAACCTCTTTGAGGGCTCATAAAACTCCTGCCCTAACAAGGCTGTCTTTGCTCTGCTAAGCAAACTTCCTGGCATTCTTACTCTGCAAATGACTTGAAGTAAATGCTTTCATAAAAATGAATCTGCTGATGTCTTTAAATGACTTGACCTAGGATCTTATTTTTGCAATAAAGAACTGTAGGTTTAGAATAAACTAAATCACTAATCATTTATTTCTTGCTAAAAAGAAGAACTTCTTTACCTTCTCTGGTATACGAACAGTTTATGCCTCATTGTCATGGTCCTCTTTTAAAACATGCCTTCCCTTGTAAATGCTTTCTTCACAGCCCTATGGCCTTCTTTGGGAATGAGAATTTTGTTTATGAGATGCTATTGGTCCAAGAACCAATAATTTTACTTAAAGATACTTTAGAACCACCTGGTAGCAGAAGGAAGAGAACATCTGCATTACAGTCTGACCATACTAGGGTATGAAATAGGCACCACTCATAACCGTGCCCACTGGAAAATCAGCTAGTCTGACAGCCTGAATTGGTCAGATCCATGGCAAGTAGCTTTAAGGACATATTTTAGCACAGAATATAAAAGGTTTATGTATGAGGATTCACAGACCTTTCCTAGTCTAAAGATTGAAACAGGTTCATAAAACATTAGGAACCACAGCAATTTGTTGCTTTCCTTATAGTATAGAGTTAGAATGATGTGGAGTCAAGCAACATGTATGTTTTTGAGAGACATGTATTCAGAAAAGTGGAGTAATGTGCTGATGCAAAAAGAAGAAAAATGGGGGTAAGCACAAGATTGCCTAATGGTCAGGAAAGAAAGTGGGTTGGGAATGTGACTAATCCAAAAGAAGTGATTAAGCGTGGGAAGGGTTAGAAAGTGGAATGTCTGAACACCCCGGGTGAAGTGGAAAGGGCAGCAAACAAGAGGCACAGAATTTTTATCAGTAAGATAGGACCAGGGAACCATAAAGAGGAGACACTGGAGCAACAAGAGCAGAAGTCTAAATCAGATGCGAAAGAGAGAAATCTCTCCTCCATCTAGGGGAAGAAATAAGAAGATGAGGAAGAATTTAAACATTATTGCCCAGTGGTTTGGGTAGCTCCCAGTCATGCCAACCATAATTACTTGATGTTGCTGGTAAAAGGCTCAAATTAAAACTATATGTATATAGTTATTATATATTACATATAGAGTTATAATTATAACACAGTTACTCTTGAAATGCTCACATACATAGATCTTTGAATATATTATTTAAATTTTAAATCAACAAAATATGGTAAATGAATTAAGTTTTCACATGTTAATAATCTTCCTTCACTTTTTTAGGTGTTTTAATAGCTTGTTATTTAGTTTTTGCAACAAGAATGACCGCAGATCAAGCAATTATTTTTGTTCGAGCAAAAAGGCCAAATTCAATACAAACAAGAGGCCAGTTATTATGTGTAAGGGAGTTCACTCAGTTTTTGATTCCTCTCCGCAATGTGTTTTCTTGCTGTGAACCCAAAGCACATGCTGTTACTTTATCCCAGTACTTAATTCGCCAGCGTCATTTACTTCATGGTTATGAAGCTCGACTTCTAAAGCACGTGCCAAAAATCATTCATCTGGTTTGCAAACTGCTGTTGGACTTAGCTGAAAACAGACCAGTGATAAAGGAGGACATTTTAAAGGTACCTGATCTCTCCGCTGAAATTGAAAAGACAGTTTCAGAGATGGTCACAATGCAGCTGGATAAAGAGTTAATGAGACATGTGAATGACGCATCCCTTCCATTCACCCCCTCAGCAGTGACAGTAGCTTTTGAGAACCAGGATGCTGTTTTCTCCAGTGAACATGAATTTGATCCTCTTTGGAAGAGGCGGAATGTTGAATGCCTTCAGCCTCTGACTCATCTGAAAAGAAGGCTCAGCTACAGTGACTCAGACTTAAAACGAGCTGAATTTCTTTTGGAGCAAGGAGAGACTCCGTGGACGGTGCCTACCCAAGTCCTCCTGTGCTGTAACCTCAAGCAGCAGCCACAGCATGTGAGCCAGACTTGTGTTGAGCCGTCGCCTCCACTGGACATCAGTAAAGAAGTTTTAGTCCGCAATACATTTTCTTTCTGGAATCCGCCTAAATGTAGTAGTCTAGAAGGTTCCAGAGATGAGGGGTCACCACTTTTCCATAGGAGAAAGATTCCAAAGGAAATCCAACGGAGTAGAACCTTTTCCTCAGGTTTTTCAGGTGTGCACAACACTGGGGAGTCAGTCACAGCCAAGGTTGCAAACACACCCAGGGCACCAAGCAGCCCGCCCCAGAAAGCTGATCACTGTAGGGATGACCCTGGCAATTATTGGGGACAAGATCCCAGGGCTTGTGGTGGGAATTACTGTGTCCCTCAGAATTGTGACACTGTTTCTAGGGCAGAATGCTTTGTCAAATCTGAAATGCAAGAAAGTAATGCCCCACCACAAGCAATGCCACTGAGTATTGAAGCACGAAGAGTGTTGGCAGCCAAAGCCCTGGCAAATCTGAATGGATTTGTAGAAGAGGCGGAAATAAAACACAAAGTGGAGATGTGGCAGGTACTTTTATCTTATTTCTTACCTATGTGCTATAAAGTTAACTTCAGAGCAGAATTTCTTCTTGGTTCCTTCACAGCCCCTCCAAATCCTCTGCTGAGTTCAGGAGACAGATTAAATATACTTGATACTAAGAGACGTGGTTATATTTGAGGTCAGCCACAGCAGATTGTCAAGATTTAGGTTATTTAGCACATTGTGCTCACCTAAATGTTCTTTTCTGGCTTGAGTAAATTAAGAAAGATAGTTTAGATCACAGGGCAAATTCCAGTTCTAGGCCTTCAGGCAACTAACCTTTATAATGTACTCAAAACCTTCTATAGCGAGAAACAGGACTCTGGATCACCCTCAATGCTCAGAAGGCAAATTAGGCTTTTAGCAAAAGGACCCTTCCTTTTGAATATTTGTCTGGGATTTTGACTTTGCGCTTAGTTTATTGTACTTTTCGGTAAACTTTTTTAATGCAAATTTAGAATTTCCAAAATGTAACTACAAAAATTTGGTAACAAACAACAGCTAATATTAAATCACATCAGCTTGATTTATTAGCTTATGGTCAGTGTTCCATCCAACTGCCTTTCCATAAGTAGGGCTACATATTAGTATAAAAAAACTTTCTTCAAATTGCTAAGTAGATTGATAGGTAGGGAGCATAGTGCTTCCTATATGCAAGGCACTGTACTAAGGACATATCCATCATTTTGCTTGGAAATGTTAGTATTGTTTTATACACCTAGACTTCAGAAATAAATCAGCATGACCTCAGTGTGTGGCCTCATCAAGACACATTAACAATTAAATTGGAGCTCATAAAACTGATAGGGGAGAAAGCACTTACTGAAGTGAAGCTTTCTTCATTCATTAGAAGGGCATTTCCTTTGTTTGGTTATATGATAACCATCTTAACAGATTAATCATTTAAGTGTTTAGGTATAGTGTCATCTTTATTTTTCTATTCACATCTCTCTGTTAAACTGTGCTGTTGCATTTTGTTTCCTTAGCCTCATCACTCATTATTTCTGTAGGTGACACCGTGATACCAGAGAGATTTAGGGATTGGAGCAATTGTGGAAACAAGGCTACATGGCATTGACACCCCACTGCAGATCTCTTTGGGCTATTTCCGTTTGCTTTGCTTTAGGATGGAATTAGTCTTTTCTTGAACCGAAGAGCAGTAAGGCAGAGAATTCACTTTTGTTCAAAGGATAACCTAGTATGATTTAATTTATTGCGATTTTTTTAAAAGTATTTCCACACAATGACAGTGTTTTTGTTTTGTTTTTAGACTGAGGTCAAGGTGTTTGACAGATTTTTTTTAAAGGATTTAATAATATACTTTTAACTAACACAAATCCAGTTCCATTTCAAAAGACTTCAGAAGATATCAGTACTGTACTCAATTTGCCATTGGGTAGAAGTAACCATTGGGTTCTTTTAGCTGATTTGATTCTTTGGAAACTGATATTTTATCTCTGGCTTACTAACTAGGCTAGATTTCTATATAATTCTATATATTCTGAATAAAGGGATTAATAGATTAGGCTAACTAATTACAAATGAGCAAAAATAATTGGAAAGTTTGAGAGTAATAAAATAAGAACCCAGTACTGTAAGACTTCACTTTATTTACTAAAACATATATTTGGAGATTGTCAAAAATATATTGAAATTTGTATATCACTTATTTCTTATGTGATCCCCTCCATTCCCTCCCCCCACACACACACTCATGGCTCCCAAATGAAATAAGGTATAAAGCCTCACATTTTGATTGTTTCCAAATTTATGTAGCTTTCGTCAAGGTCTTCAAGTTGTTTTCATCCTGTGAGGATACAGTGTGGTTTTCATCATGTTCTACATGATTACATTATTATTCCAAAACAAATGTAGTAGACAAAGATCTGCCACACTCACTTCCAAGGCACTGCTAGCTGACACGTTGCACACTTCATAAATACAAGCTGTTGTCTTTTTATTCGCTCAGAAGCTCTTCCGTAAATGCCGCTGTCATTCACACAGACTTCCTGAATTTCTAATACTCTTTCAGTATGAATTCCATGACAAGAAGTTTGGTTCTCTCCTGGCTTCTACATAAATAATTTCTTTTCTTGAAAGCTTCTAACAAAGGATATAGACAGAACTGTGATTTGGGGTTTGGGACTTTGGGGCTTAACCCTAGAGCATGAAATTTAGAGGGTACTAAAAGCCCTTAGGCAGAAAGTTCGAGTTTATCACCTCTTAGTAAGAAGAGTTAGTTAAAATATGAAGGAACCACATGGTACCCTTGTTCTCTTCTCAATGGCTGCCTGTCAGCTAAGCTCCTTCCCAACTTGCTCCTCATTCTCCTACCTCCTTCTGTGGATACTTAGAGCTATCCCACAGTTCCAGTATAAGGGCCCCACTGTTAGGGTTTCATTTGTATCCCTTTACAGAACTTTATGTCCCAAGATCTGAGGTCCCCCTGCCCACTCATTTATTTGAATTTGTCTTTTAAAAACATTGATTTGAAGGGTGCCTTTCATTTTCTGTCTTTCCTCCAGGCTCTAGAATTCCTATCATAGATCCAAATACACAGATTATTAAACTTAAGTCAAATAGTGCCATTTTTTTACTTTCCCCCCCTTTTTTTTCTTTTTTAGAAAGAACTGAATTCTCGAGATGGGGCTTGGGAAAGAATATGTGGAGAAAGAGATCCTTTCATACTGTGTGGCTTGATGTGGTCCTGGGTGGAGCAACTAAAGGAACCTGTTATAACCAAAGAGGATGTCGAGCTGTTAGTCAACAATTGTGCTGATGCCTCAGAAGCCCTTTCCTTACTAGAAAAGGTAACATGGCCCTTATGTTCATCTGTCTGACTGTTAATCACAGAATGCCAGAGCTCGAATGGACCTCCAAGGCCCTCAGATATCACCGGTCCCTGAATAAGCATTTCTTTGATAGCATCTCCCACAAACTATTGACTCTAGCTCTTTGGTTGTTTACTGGGCATATACTGTTTCCTCAAGTAAATTATTACAAGGAGCAAGGACTGTTTCGTTCCTTCTTAACCCATTTCTCCTGTCTTCTTAATTCCTTTCTCTTCAAATCATAGCGCCTGATTCATCACACAGGCACTTCAGATATATTTGTTGACTAACTGATTAATCATGAGGACTGTATCAAATTTTAGTGTGGTGTCTCATCCAACCAACCACTAATAATAGCTTAATAGAAAGAATTATGCCCAGGAAAAGTAAGTATGGGAAAAAAATAAGACTATGGAAAAACACTTAAAATTCAATGCAATTCAGTAAACATGTTAAGCACCTACTGTGTACAAGGCAGCATATACTAGGCACTGAGACTAGAAAGACAAAAATGAAAACATCTCAACTCTCAAGGACTGTTTCAGGCATATTCTACTGGATAATTTATATCTTCATATTCTTTTAGAATTTTTATACAATGTGCAGGTCATTATTGATCAAACTGGTATATATCTCTTCAAATTAAATTGAAAAACATTAATACATATTTAATATAGACAGTCAGAAAGAACTGGAAGAACTGATAGAGTACTGGACCTGACATCAGGAAGACGTTACCTCATATCTAGCTTCAGACACTTACTATCTGTGTGACCTTGAGCACATCACTTAACATCTTTCAGCCACAGTTTCTTTATATGTATAGTGAGAATAATAACTCACCTACCTCACAGTTGTAAAGATAAAAGGTTAATATGTAAAGTACATGGTAAACCTTAAAGACCTGTATGATGATATTGATTTCAGTCTTAGTCGTATCTCTGCAGCTAATGATTTGTTTCTTGTGGAAGATTTTGAAACAACTTATATTTGTTTTTTTCTAAACAGGGGCAGCACCAGACGATTCTCTGTATCTTGCATTGTGTAGTGAATTTGCAGGCCATTCCAGCTGATGTAGAGGAAGCCTTTCTTGCCCATGCCATTAAATCTTTCACCAAGGTAAACAATGCTCCCTTTACTCCTGCCAAGTAGCTCAGTTTTGTTCAGCTCCTATCAGATGGGTAACAGGGTCTTTGGACTGAGGTTTAGGAGTTTGTCATTTCACTTTAAAGGAAATATGTTTGAAATTTGTAGTCAAAATGAACATCAGTTTGACAAAAGAGTGGGTAACTGACATTAGGAAAACCTTGGGGTAATGATAGGGTTTTTTAAAAGAGAACTTCAGAAGAGTTTATTTTTTAGTTTGAGAGAGAAGCAATCGGATGTTTAGAATTTTGAAAATATATTGAAAATAATGCGCTCCACAGAAGTCAGTCTTGTTGAGCCTGTTCTGCCTTGGGTTGAAACAGGAAACTAGTTTTTGAGTAGTTCATATTCCACATTGATTAGGCAGTGCTGTGTTTGACCTAGAAAAGCTTAATTAAACATAAAGACTATTTCCTTTTCATACGGATGCTTTTTGTGTTTGAAAAGGAAGCTGCTTCAGCTACTCTGAGGGGAAAGTCTCAGAATTAAAGGGAATACTTTCTCAGTTAAATTATCTGGTGCCCCCCAGTGGTTGATGTTGAAAATAATTTTTTAAAGAAAGGAAACCCATGGTGTTTCTATGATATGGATTCTAAACATAATACATTTGGGGGGATATGTGTTAAATTAATACACACATGAATATGGAGAAATACAAGCCATTCTTTTAAGAACTATACCTTCATACGTAAATACATATGTGTGTATATGTGTTTTTTTTAAATTACTTTTGTTAAAAATTGAAAATTTTACCAAAAACATCTATGTCTCTTAGTTGTTAGAAGTAACTTCTCCAAGGTCACCACCTAACTCTGGGAAAATCACTAAACCTCTCTGGATCTGAGCTTCCTTATCTGTAAACTTAGGAAGTTATATTAATTTATTTTATCTCCAAAATTCCTCCCAGCTCTAACATTATCTACTTCTGTTCATATTTAAACCTTAGAAGACTTTCAGTCTACCTATTGTGCGTAGAAGGTTATGTTTTGTATCATAATGGCAAACAGAACCAGATTGAATGAAAACTAAATAATACCAGGGAAGGTAGAAAAGAAGATGGACTTTGCCGTCATGATCAATAGTAGTCAGTAAAGATTAGTGCTTGTGCTAGGCACTGTGCAAAGTGCTGGGTATACAGAGAAAGATAAAAGACACTCTGAAGAGCTCCCAATCTAGCAGGGGAGACGACATGCAACTCACTCTATATGAATAAGCTATCTACTGAATAAATTAGAAATAATCGACAGAGCAAAGGCACTAGAAGTAAGAGGGACTAGCAAGTCTTCCTGTAGAAAGGAGACTTCAGGGCAGACCAGAGGGGAAGATGAGCTAAGAGAAGGAAGGAGAGGCCGCACACATTGGGGCAGCCAGGAATGTCTCTTCCTAGAGAGGAGAGATGGAGTGTCTCATTTGTGGAACAGGTTCTTATTGTTAAGAGCTAACCTTCATTTCATTTGGAGTGTTTAAGCTGAAGGAAAATACATAATACTTGATTCATAATCTGTAAACAATTACCTGTATATTCAATTGTATTTATTCCTCTGTTGTCTGTATGATGCTAAATATATTAGAAGGGATTTTTGAGTTTTCACCCAAATATTTGCTGTTTTAAGAGACCTAGTCTGGTATAGTTCTTGATTAAAAACAAGTATGTTTTGAATTGTCACAGACTAGTTGTGGGACACTGACCAAGTCATTTCACTTTGGGTGCTCAAGCCATTTTTGAAGAGGCCTGAGTAACTGTTATGGAGCCTGTGAAAACTGATCTGCATTGTTGCAGGGAACTCCTTGCCCATAGCTCCCTCCTCCATGAAGATCAATTTTTAAAAAATTGAATCTGTGATACTCATTCTGTTTATATTTTATGAGAATTGTATATAATTTTGTGTGAAATCTGGACCTAGGTGAGCAAAGTATTTTCTCCATCTCTTCAAATAGTTTAAAGGCAAAATGTACTTTTTTTCCCCTTTGTTGAGCCTTACTAAGAAAACATTTTGTAAATGAGCTCTATTAATATAGTTTTTCTTTGTTACCAGATTAAGTTTGATTCTGAAAATGGACCAATGGTTTACCACACCCTGAAAAAAATATTTAAGCACGCATTAGAAGAAAAAAGAAAGATTACAAAAGAAGGCTCAGAACACACCTCTTAATGTTTACAGTTCTATGTTGGGGATTCCATGGATCCCAAGAAGGGTCTATTTAATCAGCTACTTCTTCTTCCTTCAATGTTTATTTTAATCTAATCTGAAGATAACATTTATGTTCATATGTGAATATGTTGAAATTCTTATGAGCTGCTTTTTTTGTGTGGTTTTATTGTGGCATTTCATTTAAAGTGATATCATTTTATATTATGTATGATGTTATTTTGAGGCTATTTATTGATTCTGAAAAAAAATATATCCACAAGTTTTATTTTTGTGCTTGAACAATTGCCATCAAGTCAGTGCCATTTCCTTTTATTTAGTGAATTGAGCTAATATTGTATTAACATTTGAAGTACATGATGTTTACATGAATGTTTTTCTGTTTTACATTGTGGTAGGTAACTGGCTCTACTTTCCAAAACAGTTGTCTTGATGACAGAAGCATCTTTGGAGTTTAGAAATAGATACTTTAATTGTAAAACAACACTATATAGCCATTCCTTCCTGAAATGTAACTTAAATAAGTCACCAAGTGTCTTGAAATGTTGTTTTATATTTGTGACTACAATTGTTTCTGTTGCAAGATTTTTAAAGGATTTTTTCATTTGTTTGAGTTTCTTTTGTTTTTAACATGGCAAATATTTCAAGGTATATTTTTTCAATATAAGTAATTTGATGTTAAAAGATTGAATGTAATTTGATTTGGTAATTTTGTATTGGAGAAAAGTAGATCTGCTTTATTTGTCAGGGCCATGGTTGAACTTCGCAGCACACCAGCCTTTGCCATCCCAGGAAGGCAGTATCCATTCTCAGGACCTAAAGCCTTAAGCCTTATTTCCTCTGTACTGGGTAACTGCTTAGCCAAATAGCTACAAGATTATCTTCAAATTATCTTTAATAAGAAAATAGGATGAAGGACTGAATGATTTGCATAAGAGACAAACCAAGCTTTCATAAAATGTGTGGGCCCATGACCTTTGAAAGCATTTTTCACAGTAAAGGAAACTGTGATTCAGGAATTTCTTATGGGATTATGGAATCCTAGAGGTGTCTTTCAGTGCCCTATACTGACCCCAGTATATTTTGTCCTGTGGAGTAAGGATATGGTCAGATGTTAAAGACATTTTTGTTCTAGAGGTTGGTAACAAGTATGGTTACTCAGCCTCATCTAGAGCTCCATCTGCAAACCCTTAGTGTCACTAGGGAAACTTCCCTATCTCCCAACAGGAGGTAACAGGTTGAGATGATGATGGAACTGAGAAAATTAGGCACAGTGGAAAAGATATTCAAGGGGATTTAACAGCAAAGCTCTCTTGTCTTACTGCTGTCTTCTATCCCATTTCTGGTTCTGGGGCTCTGTGGACCCTGATTCATCAGAAGTTTAGTTCCAGAAGTTTGCCCTATTAAGATAAGATTCTATCATCTTGGGATTATAATAGATTAAATTAGTCCAAAGAGACTGTTTTTCAGTTACCAGCTGAGAGATGTTATGTAGGATAAGTTGACTTCTTGCCCTAATTCCTAGCAAAGCAAACTGTCAGTTATAGAAATGGCATTTTTAATAGTAGTCATAGTGATGAAGACAAGAGTCAAAGTAGCATCCAGGAGAAACTAGCTTTACCCCTTATTTTATTGATATTTACTGAAACAACTCCAAGGAAAGGTGGGGAGAGGGTACCACCTATCTTAAGATAAAGACAATTTCAGGGAAAACTTGATTGAATTACAGTAATTAACATGCCCCCCAGCTTTTATATTGCAAATTAAGCAAGCTACTATTCATCAAAAATAATGCTCATTTTCCACATTACTAACTCAGTTGTTGGATGGTAAATAAATTTCTTGAGGGACATTCCAGCAAATTTGTAATAAACTGGATTTGCCTCCATTCCTATAGACCAAGTCATTCCTGAAATTCCTCATTTTCAAGTGCCTGAGTTGGGGGTGGGGAGAACAACCAAAAATAACCTCTGTCTTAGTCAAGAGTAACAACAAAATAATAGGAGAATAGATTTTTTAACCAACATATTGTAAGCCCTATGCTCTCCATATATGGGCAAATGATAGCCAGGATTCATTTGACAGATTGATAATTTACTAACACAATATTCATTTCAATTTGGAGCGCAAATATGGTATATTCCTGATGCTAGTATAGTATTCTATGGGTAAAAAGTTGATGTAAACCAGTCATGAAAATTAGTATATGCCAAGGACCTGAAAGAAATGACTCACTAAAAGAAATCAGGCTGTAGTTGAGTATTGTATTAATTTGAATAAAAATGGAAATAGAACCCCAAATAGTAGCAGTGTACTTTTTTAGTCTGCTGTTTCCTATCACAGCGAACATCATGATGACACTGATAAGCCCAGGGTAGGGGATGGGGAAGTTGGTAAAATGTTCTTTAAAGGAATAAATAATGATTCGGGGTTAAAAAAAAAAATAGCCAAGATAATGTAAACATCTGCAGTCTTAACTGTACCTTGTTAAAGACTGATTATCTTAATTATCAACATAGAGACAATGTTGTTTACTCACCATCTAAATAAGCTTTCTTCTTGGATCCAAGACTAGGACTGAGCTCCCGTCTCAGCTCTTACCCCAGCTTGCTGTGTGTCTTTACTTAAAAGTCACTTCCCCTTATGGGCCTCAACATCCTCATCTGTGAAGTGGGAGGGAGGGGTAGTAGCTATAATGTTCTCAGAGTCATCGGATGTTAAAGATTATTTAGTGCAAACATCTTATTTTACAAATGAGGAAACTGAGGCCAGATATGTTAAGTGATTTATCATATCGGTAAAAAGCAGCAGAGAAAAGATTATAGAACCAGGGTTCTCCATCATGTTGAATTCTCCCACTGTACTACACTGAATCTGGAAGTGTCATGTTTTCTGACCAAAGAGGGAAACTTTACTTGTATTTCATTTGCAAAGGCCTTCAGCGTATTGCGCTTGCGGTAACTGATAGAACTTTCTGTCCCTCCTCTTGCTGTGCTGATTATTGAGCTGTAATTCCAGACTTTACTGTTGCCCTCTGTGACAAACCACCACTGCTTTAAACATTGCAGTCAAGAATTCCTTCAATAACTGCTTATCTCTGCCTGTTAATTTAGCTCAAAAGCACTAACAGTTCTGCTGATGTTTTTAGTCCTATCTTAAGCCCATTTACTAGACTGACCTTGAGAAATAGTATGTTTTGAATTTGATTCACTATAAAGCATAAGCCACCATTTATTCTTTTAGACAATTTAGGCACAATTTCTCCATTTTCTTCTAAGTGGAGAATGCTTATAGATAATCTCTGGTCTTGTTCTATTTCAAACTAGTCCTAAGTTGTTTTAAGATATTTTGCTCTTCTGTTGTACCCTGCAGTCTTCTTTTGAACTCTGAGAGCTTTGTGAGTACTCTGCAAACAGCCTGCCCTCTGTACCTTCAATTCCTTCACAATCTCTGTGTGCCATCATACCTAAACAGCTCTGAGCAAAAAGCATAGGTAAGGAGTCATTCAAAATGAGAGTGTACACACAGGACCTTTTTTGTGTCTGTTCCAAATTAGCTAGCAATAATAAATTTTGAATGCTGATAAGCCCAAGAATGTAGTTTAAATGTCCTTAATGCTTTATTGGGAAATTGGCAGATTAACTCTGTAGTAGAAGGAAGTTAAGTAGCCACTCACAGTGCTAGATGGCTGACCATTATTTACTGATAAAAATGGCAGGAGAAGAATTCAACCTATCATAAGCTTTCTTATTCACAGTGCTACATTTAATTTAATTGTGCTTTTATGGATGAGCTGATCTCTGATTAGCTGAAATACACACAATAAGACTGATTTATAAGCAATCACAAAGGAGCGATTATTCATAATGGTCCTGTGGTCAACCTTCTTTCTGCTATGCTAACATCCATTAAAACAACATGATTGAATCTGTTTCAGCCATTTTAGAGAGGTAGAAAAAGGATTGCTTCTAAGAGAATAATGTCATAAGATACCTTTCATTGAAAATGAAAGTTTCATATATCCTTTGGAATTTACACAGCAATAGAAAACCATTATCTTGTGCTCCATTCGACTGGCATTCTCTCTTAATTAAATGCTTTCTTTCAGGAAAGATGATTTACTAAGGGAACCTGAGGAGGGGAGAATTGTTTTATACAAACTCCACAACAATTTCTTTACAAAGAATATGCCAGCACAAGGCATTGTATCTGATAGTTCCTATTAGGGGCTCACAGAATCACAGAATTTCAGAGTTGAAAGAGTTCTTAAGTGGTCATTTAGTACAAACCTGAATCCCTTCTCTACAAGATACCTGACAACTGATCATCCAGTTTTTGCCAGAAATTCTCCAGTGAGAGGAAACCCACTCCCCACTAAGGCAATTCAGTCTATTTTTGGATAGCCCTAACTATAGAATCAGTGAATATGAAAGTTGGAAGAGTTATCAGCAGCCATCGAGGCTAAAGGCTCCCCAAACGGTGTTCCCACTTTAACACACCCCACAAGCATCAATCCAAGGACCTCAAGTGAAGAGTAACTCACCACCTCTAGTGATGAATTGCTTTCTACTTTTGAACAGCTCTGATTGGGAGGAAGTTTTTCCTTATAGCTAGCCTAAATTTTCTTTTTTTGCCACTTCTACCCTGTTGCTTTCTGCCCTCTGAAGCTAAACAGAAAAAAATCTAATCCCCTTTCATGAGACACTTCAGGTACTTGAATATAGCAATCAGGTCCCCCTCAATCTTTCAGACTAAGTAGCTCTAGTTAATTTAACCTGAATTCATTGAACTTGGACCCAGGGCCCTTCACAGTTCTGCTTGCCCTCTTCTAGACTCTCTCAAATTGAGCTGGCACTCACAGAACTAAAAACAGGATTCCACAGTGGAATGACTGTGGCAGAATGCACTGGAGCACCTTCCTGGAATATAGGCCTCTCAATGTAGGCCAAGATTGCATTTTCTTTTTTGGCAACAGCTTCACCCTATTGAGCTTGTAGTTCACTAAAGCCCCCAGATGCTCTTCACATGAGCTGCTATCAACTCACTTCCCTCATCTTTTATTTGTCAAGTTGAGTTTTTGAACCTAAATATAAAACTCAGCCCTATTAAATTTTATCAAACTAGATTCAGTTCAGTGTTCTGGCCTGTAAAGATCTCTTTGGAACCTAATTCTTTCATCCAGTATATCCACTGTCATTCCCAGTTTGATAAGCATACCAAGTATGCTTTTATCCATGTCACTGATTTTTATAAAAACTTAGACGGCACATGGCCAAGCACTCCACTCGTAGGTAATTGTGGCACTCCACTAGTCATCCACTAACATTTTCATGTCAGACTGGAAGGACTTCTCTGAATTTACCCATTCAACCAGAACTGAATCCCCATATTTGTATTATCTAGTCCATATCTCTCTTTTCCACAAGAATAATATGAGGCATTCTGTTAAATGCTTTGCCAAGATCTAAATAAATTTTATCTTTGGCATTCCTCCAATCTGCCTATCTCGTTACCCTGTGCTGCTTTTAAAAAGTGGAGAAAATCATGCAACTATTCTGAGAAGATCCACTACAAATTTGTATTATACAATGTCAACCAGGCCTTCACTACTGTTCGGCAATCCTTTTATACCTCCTTTATCAACTCAATATCTCCCTGTCCACACCAGCTCTTTCAAACCTTTTCATTTCTTCTCAAGCCTTGTACGACTCCCCTACCCTCATTTTCCCTGAGACCTCACCTCATATTTTGCAGGAAAAAGAAATTGAGACCATTCACTGAGAGTTCCCCCTTCTCCCCTCTTCCTCTACTTGACCAAACTATCTCATTCCATACTGTCTCCTCCAACAGATTGTCCCTTAGGTCATCCCCACTCTTTAACTTATTTTCTATCTCTCTCTCTATGCAGTCTCATTTCCTAGTGCCTACAAATATGTCCAGAATGGCTCTGCCCATTCTGAAAAAAAAACAAAAAACAAACCTTCATTTGATCTTTCCATTCCCATTAACTATCATCCTATATCTCTTCTGACCTTTGTAGCTAAACTCCTCAAAAAGGCTCTTTTTAACAGGTAACTTCCACTTTCCTCTCTCCTAACCCATTACAATCCAGCTTCGAACCTTATCATTTCACCAAAACTGTTCTCTCCAAAGTTACTAATCTCTTAGTTGCCAAATCCAATGGCTCTTTCTCAATTCCCATTCTGTGACCTTTGACACTGTTGATCACTCTCTCCTCTATACTTTCTTCTCTCTAGATTTTCAAAGCACCTTTCTCTCCTGGTTCTCCTCCTACCTATCTGACTACTCCTCATTCTGGATCCTTTTCAAAATCACTTGCTCCAACCATCCATGTCCCTCAAGATTCTGTCCTGGCCCTGCTCCTCTACTTGGTGATCTCATCAGTTCTCATGGATATAATTACAATTTTTATGCTGATGACTCTACCTATCCTGCCCCAAACTCTGCTGACCTCCAACCTTGCATCTCCAACTGCCTCTCAGACATCTGAAACTGGATGTCTAGTAGGCTTCTTAAATTCATTATGTCCGAAGTGGAACTCATTTTATTTCTCCCTAAACACTACTTCCCACCTACCTTCTCTATTACTATAGAGGGCAATATCATCCTCCCAGTAACTCAGGCTTGCAACCTAACATTCATCCTGGATTCCTCACTATCTTCTCACACACACATATCCGTATACAAGCTGTTGCCAGGGTCTCTCAATCTCACCTTTGCAACATCTCTCAAATACATCCACTTCTGTCTTCTGATAGTGTCACCACCCTGGTGTAAGCAAACAGTCATCTCATATGTGAAGGATTGCAATAGCCGCCTGGTAGATCTAACTCAAGTCTCCAATCCAAGTTTCCTAAAGTACAGGTACAACCATAGCACAGGTACAACCATGTCACTCCCCTACTCAGTAAACTCCAGTGGCTTGCTATCACTTATAAATACAGATACAAAATGATCTGCTTGACATTCACAGCTTTTCATAACCTAACCACCTCCTACCTTTCCAGTCTTACACCTTATTCCCTGACACAAACAATCCAGTGACACTGGTCTCCTGGCTGTTTCCTGAAGACACTCCATTTCTCTTCTCCAGTCATTCTTTTCTGGCATTTGTCCATGCCTAGAATGTTCTCCCTCCTCCTCTGGCTTCCTTTAAGCTGACTAAAATCTCACATCCTACAAGAAGCTTTTTCCAACTCTTCTTAAAGCCAGTGCCTTCCCTCTGTTATTTCCTATTTATCCTGAATATAGCTTGCTTTGTATATATTTGACTCCCCCATTAGTTTGTAAGCACCTTGGAGGATATCTTTTGCCTATTTTTGTACCCCTTGTGCTTAACATAGTCATTAATACATAATAGGCACTCAATAAATGTGTATTGATTGATTGAGACAGTCCAGCATGACTGATTCTTGATGAAGTTTTACTGACTGACTACTGCTGTCTTGAAAGCATATATAATTTGGGTTCTGCTCTGGTTTATTTATTTGAGATGGCTTGGGTAGCACAGGTCAGTTTTTTAGAGCTTAAATTGGGTTGAAAGTTGTACTGCTTTGTCATTCTCTTAAAAAAACCCCAGCAAAACTGCAGTAGGTAAGCCAATCATTTGGTATCTCACTTTGCTCAGTGAAATCAGTATTTTTGTTAGGGCTAGGTATATTCAAAAAGTGCTTATTGAATATCCACTATGTGTACTCACATAATAAAAGGGTTGTGTAAACAAGTCTTGATAAGGACCCTAGTCTTGAGAAAGAGTAGCCCAATAATTCATTTAATATCAATTTAATATCTACTTTGTGCAATGCACTGTGATAGATACAAAGATACAAAGATAAGACAATGTTCCTGCCTGCAAGGAGCTTATAATCTAGTAAGTGAGATAAGAACACAGGAATATGAAAAGAAAGCAAATTAGAAAACTTCTCAGTCCACAAAAGGAGCATTTGAAAATTGGAGAGTAGTATATGAACAAATGTATAAGCTCCATACCCAAGTGTTGAGGACACAAGGTGTAAGTCATCTCTGTAGTGTGAAGATAAGGAAGGTTTTTGGAAGAAGTGAATATGGAACTGGATCCAGAGGAAAGTGCTAGATTAATATAGATAATGGCAGGGGGAGAGGTTCATGAAAAAAAGTATGGTGAAAATACCATTTGAGCTCCTCAGTTGTCTATTAGGTGCTTGGTTCTTCTTCGGAAACTAAGGCTGAGTTGGGCTGAGTCCTCATGTCAGACAGTGACTAGCACCACTGCAAACAAGTTTGTCCTCATCCATCTGCTGAAATGACAGCCTACAAACTCTCTTGCATCTACTCTGCCCTCATCCTTCACTACAATGAGGTTACAGTCACAGAGGATAAAATCAGCCCTCATACATGCAGCAGGTGTAATGTTGAACCATTCTGGCCTGGGCTGTTTGCAAAGGCCCTGTGCAATGGAAACACTGCAAGTCTCATCTACAACGTAGGAGTTGGTGGACCCGCCCAAGCAGCTGGTGGTGCTGCCCCTGCTGGAGGGGCTCCTCCTGCTAGCACAGCTGCCCCAGCGGAGAGAAGAAGAAAGAGGAAGCAAAAAAGGAAGAATCCGAGGAGTCCGATGACACAGGCTTTGGTCTGTTTGACTAAATATTTTTTGTAACATTAAATAAAAAGCTTAATTCAAAAAAAAAAAAAGAAAAATGCCATTTGGAGGATAGTAATGATATTAGTTTAGTAGAAATGCTTTTTCAAAATTATAAAGAAGCTGAAGTAGTAGAAGTTAGGTTTGAATAAAGGGGAGTTGGAGGTCTTTGAATACTAACCTGAGAAGTTTCGGAAACATACTCCTCTATCAACTTAAATTTCTAAGTCTTATAGTCTTTTACTTATGATCTTGAGATTATAGTAAACATATGAGGGTGGTTTCTTGGTTATAAGGCACATGAAATTCTTCCTTGTGAAAATGTTATCAGTGACCTAGAGGAAGGTACAGATGGCCTGATTATTAAGGTCTTAAAGGACACAGAGCTGGGAAGCAAGAGAGCTAACAGTTTGGAAGGTAGTCCAGATCCCACAAAATCCCAACAAACTAGAATAAGTACCAGAACAAATAAGATGACATTTAATAAGAATAAGTCCTACACTGGAATTTTTTTAAAACTATTTGTATTAGTGTAGAACAGGGGAGGTACTATCTAATTTGAAACAAACTATGTAATGTGGCAGCCAAACAATATAATGCTATCAGGTTCAGATTCATAGGGGAATGATTGACACAGAAGAGGTGATGCTGAACCACACTCTACTCTCTTGTGTCAATTTGTTAATTCATTAGGCTTCTGATAACAAAAGTAATGAGTAGACCAGCTGAAAAATTAGTAAACTAGCCTAAAAACCCCTAAAGTATCTAGTAGGAAAAATATTAAAAAAAAAAATACTCTCCTACCAAGTTGAAAAGTTCCTGTGATATTGAAAGGGCACCATAAGCCAGCAAGCTCTCAGTCCTTTTTTGGAGTCTTTATGTTTGTCTCCAGGCCAGGGTACCTGGATCTGGAGATGGAGTCAGTTTGAAACTGGTCAGATTGAAAGACCAGACAAAGCACAGCTCAGGGACCTCTACTGGAGTGACTTCACCAGGACATCTTCCTGGTGATCATGGAAAAGTCCAATCAACCCTTTCACTTATTGTGTTTTACCTGGGCCCATGCCATGTTTGTGGAAGATCATGATTAGTTGGCTTAGTGAACTCCTAATGCTAGGCCTGGGCAAGCAGGAGAGAAATTTCTGAGTAGAATTTCCCTTTTGACCAAATTGACTCTTTAAACATAAGTACAGCAATGGGAGAATGTATGTGATAATCAGTTGGGTGTCACAAAACCAATTTATTTACCCAATATATCTACTCAGATTGCACTTGAAGTAGTCAAATAATTTTGCATTTGACAAGCTGCAGTGTTTCCAGAGGAAGAGGATGAGAGGACTAAACCCTAGGACATAAGAAGATTGGATAAATCAGGTTTAAACCTGGAACCCATGAACTTTCAAAAAAAAATCCTGGTAATTGTATTTCCCAATAATTGGTTTACTTTGTGATGTTATGTATTTCATTTCATGCATATAAAACATCATTCTGAGAAGGGGTCCGTAAGTTTCAGTCATTATCAAAGGGGTCCATGTGGTTAAATGACCTCGGGATATTTATCTGAGGTGAGGTGAGACTTAGAGCAGACATAATGGCTGTTGGAGTTAAACTTGTTCTGCTTTCTCCAGAGGTCAGAAAACAATAATGAGCAGAAGTTATAGAGGGGGAGATTTCATCTCATTATGAAGAAAATTTCCTAACAATTAGAGCTATCCAAAAGTGGACTGGGCTGCCTCATGAGGTCATACCTTCTCCTTCACCAGTGGACTTTAAGCAGAGTCTGGATGACCACTTGTTGAGGAACAAATTCAGTTTAACATTTATTGTGCATATACTCCATGTAAGACAGTATGTACCAGGTTCCAGAGATGACAAAAATGAGGCAGTCTTTACTTGCAAAGAGTTAACATTCTACTTGGTGGAGCATGTACACAAATAAGTACATACCAAACCCCTACAAGGTTGGGAGTGGGGGGTGGGGAAATCAGGGAGAACCTCACATCCAAGTTAAGGTAGGGTTTGGATTCAATGGCCCCTGAGGTCCCATCCAGCTTTTAGAATTTGTAATTCTATGAATTAAAGCAAGATATCAAGGAATAACTAAACAGGCACTCGCCTAATCACTGTTGGTCTAGTTGATTTTGTACCAGCATTGTCAGGATCCTGATGGATACTCTTCTGTGACATGACTGTACTCTCTTCTTGGTCATCCTGCAAATTAGGAAGCACCTAGTTTGGAATGATCACTTTGCTACTTCCACCTGTGTGACCTTGAGTCCATCACATCTCTCTGAGGTTCCGTTTCCTCATCTGTAAAATAAGGAGATTGAAGGAGGTCCTTCTAGCTCTAAATATATGAGCCCATGACCTGACTGATCTTTTGTGTCTTTGCTGGGTCATCATCCCATCTCTTGTTCATCAAGAATGGATGTTACTTAGGACCATTCTTTCTATACAGTCTCAGTGATCTCATTAATCTCATGGATTCAATTATCACTGATTCCTCAGTGACTCCCAAATCTGTATATTCAGCCCTAATCTCTTTCTTAAACTCTTGTCTCCATTTGCCAGGTGCCTGAAGGACATCTCCATCTGGATATCCCACCAGCCATTTCAAACATCTATATAATGGAACTTGATTATTTTTCCCTGAAACTCAACCTCTTTCAAAAATCCCTAATTATTCCCATCGTTCATTTCATCCTTATTTTAACTTCTTCAACCCCTCCCTCAATCTAATTCATTGCTAGATTTTGTAAATTCTCTTCTACAACTACTATCCTCATTCATCACTCCTTGCCTGGACTAATGCAATAGCCACCTAATTAGAGTCCCTGATTTTCTCTCCTTTCTCCAAATCATCCTCCACAAAGCTGCCAAATGAATGTTTTTAAGACACAGATTGGAACATATGTCTCCTGTGCTTCTTTATATTGGGTAAATAGGCTGGTTTTGGGTGACCCAACTTATTGCCACAGACATTCTCCCCATGCTGTGCTGATGACGTTTAAAGAACCAAAAGGTTTTAGTGGCTCCTTATTACCTCTAAGATTAAAAAAAAGTCCACGATTGTTATTAAAACTCTCCACCTTTCAAGCCTTATGATAATGATTAAGCTTTATATGATTTCCTTAATCATATTCTAAGTTCCAGCCACCCTGGCCCATTAGCTGTTTCTTGAACTCAGCAACATACCATCTCCCATTTCTGTACCACAAATGTACTCCCTTCTTTCTCACCTCTTAAAATCCCAGGTTTCCTTCAATACTTAGCTCAAGCCTTGAAACAAAAAGGTCCTAAATAGCCACTTTACACAAAGCCTTTCTTTTATCCCTCTAATTGTTAATGGTACAATCTTTTAAATTACTTTGTATTTATTTAGCAGTATATTTGTTGGATATGTGAGATCCTTGACAGTAGGCTGGGACTATTTTGGTTTCATCTTTGTATTTCTGTCACTTACACAGTAGGCACTTAACAGACGCTTATTGAATTGAATTGAATGAGGAGTTCTGCATAAAGAGATTTTTCCTGATAACTGGAGCATTTAGCATTTTAGCTGCTAGTAGTATAACTCTTTTTAAAATCTATCACTTTCTTTCTAAAATTCTATTAAATTCTTTCTAAAACTTACTGCAAAGTCTATCACATGTTTTGGAAGTAGGCCTAGGTTAGAATCCTAAGTATAGCTTCCCTAGGAATAGGTGATACCTGCAGGTATCACTTAATCCCTGAAAACACTACCTGGAGCTTCTTTACCTATTGACTCTAAGTTTCAAAGTGCCTCCCCTCCTCAACCCACCCCACTCCCCAAGACTGGGGCCCTGGGCTCAAACATAAGTCTCAATCAGTACAGAACAGACTTCCAACAATGAGCATTGCATTCACATGATTTGGAAGCAGCCAAAATGGGGAGACAGTGCCAGGAAGCTATAACTACTTACAAACCGTTATACTCTCTACTTTTATATGCCCTTCAAAAAAACATATGCCAGCAAAACAACAGCAATTATATTCAGATGATGGGTATCTTCTGGGTCCAGCACCAAGACAATATATTTCTCTTCCTTCCCTAACAGTTGAGAGTAAATGTGGTACCTTGGTACCATCAGGGTCATCATTGTGGACATTAGTTTTTTATTGTGATTGTAGGACTCTTTGTCCCTACACTAAATAGCCCAGACTACTATATTTTTAAAAAGTTTTTCTGTCTGCTTTTTGTTAGGTCTCCTTTTCTCTTCCATGACCAGTGTTTCTTGCCTGTCTCAAGACTTTCCTTTTCTTCCTTTCTTACTTTCAATTCAATTATAATGTAATACCTATAATCTCTAAATTTGGCAACCAGATTGCCAAACTGATTAGGATTTTGTCCAAAGCAGAGTCAACAGGCTTTTAGGGAGAACCAGAAGATCTTGACCTTGAAAACATAAATTAACATGGACTTGGTTGCTCAGGACCTTTTTGCTTTAATAATTCAGCAAACATTTTAATGCTATTTAAGAGGGGACTATCCAAAGTTTAGGTAACACATGGATCTCCATGCCCTTGTGGAACCTCTATAAGAGTCATGTGGTTATTTACAATGGTCCATATAAGTGAAGCTCTTGAGTAAACAGTCTCCAGATAACTGAGGTATACTGTACTTTCTCTGATTTCAGCAGCGCAAAAATAGTCTAAATGCTGAAATTAGTAGCTTTAGATGTCAGGCTAGACAGTCCAAACCCTTCTCAACTCTAAATCCCAAATACAGTCATATTGAGTGTTGTCAGTGTAAGAAAGGCAGTCAGAGACCAGAAATGAGAAGGAGCAAATTAAAATTAAATATCTTAGGAATGGTGGATAGGTTCAATAATTTGTTCACTGGTACAGCTCCTCAAAGAATGCGAAGAGAATGAAAACGCCATGAAAGGGTGTCCTTAGAAATTTCACTAATTTTCTCTATGTATTTCTCACATGTTACTTTCAGTAGAGAAATGAGTTAGGATATCTATTGAGAGTTTTACAATCTTTCCTCATCAGGTATTTAGATTTAGTCTAAGGAAATCTAGATGCAAAATTTTTTCTTTTTTAAACACCAACTAACTGCATCTTACACTATAAACCAAAGTGTCTTTACGTGATTTTGGACTAAGTATTAAATATTAAGATTTCCTCCTGTGCTGCTGAGAATTTAAGATGCTGTGTACAGGAGGGAAAAAAATCTGTTCTTTTGTAGATGCCACCAAATATCCTCCTTGATTCTGTCTCTAAATGTTACTTGTTAGAAGTAAAATATTTTTTCCTAACTTCTGACTAATGCTTGTATTTTTTTTTGGCCACCCATTCAAATACAAAATAATTCAGCAGATGTTTGTTTTCTATATTTAAAGGTTAAAAAGAAATTTGTTGGTTACAGCCACATAATAAACCACATGCTTATTTTTATTCAGAGATTTCTTTATTTGGCAAGTGCCTTTTGGTAACTGCTAATTATAAGGTACAAAAATTCAGATTTTAACCTATAGTTTTATTAAAAGACTTTCAGCTTATTTGACTTAAATTTTTTAAAAAGAGACATACTCTTATTGGAGGTACCACAAATTCTTAGATATAAAAATGGTAGAGTATGAAACAATACCTAACAGTGTGGTATAATCATTAGAGAACTAGCTTTGGATCTATGAACACATGGGCTCCAGTCCTCCCTCTGAGATATATTGGTGTGTAATTGTGAACAAGTCACTTAAAGTATTGGTGTTCCAAGCAGCTCTCTAAGACTATAAATTATGGAGGATTTGCCTATCTGAACTGATATCCACAAAGAGGTACCTCAATAAAATCACAGAACAAAGGGTGAGGGGAGTATACTGAACAGTTATGGCTCATGAGAAACTCTCTTGGATTGGGCCGGAGCCAAGATGGCAGAGTAGAAAGATGCACATACACTAGCTCTTCCCCCACAGCCCATAAAATACCTATAAAGAAAGACTCTCAGCAAATTCTAGAGCAGCAGAAGCCACAGAACAACGGAGTGGAGGAGATTTCCAGCCCAGGGTGACCTGAAAGGCCAATGGGGAAGGTCTGTCACACCGGATGCAGAACAGAGCCCAGCCCAGCCTTGGCCATTAGGCACAGCACTGAGAGGAGGACCTGAGCAGGTCTCCGGGGCAGAATTCGCAGCAGCAGTAGCAGTTTGCAGATCCTTCAACTCACAGGCTCCAAAGGTCAGTGAGAGAGTTTTTTCAGCTGGCTGAGAAGGGAGTAGGGTGTTCCCATAACTCCTGCCTCAGGCAGTAGCCACAGAGGCTGCATGGGGTGCACAGCAGCTCCCACAGCAGCCTGCATCCATTGTTGGATCGTAAAGCCCCTGGGGGAACTGAGCAGCTGATCCTTACCTCAGCCATGTGTGGAGGCCCTGCCCCTACCTAATGCTCCTGGGGGAATGGAACAGCTGATCTTTATCTCACACTGAATGGTGGCCCTGCCCCCACCTAAAGCCCCTGGGGGAAGTGAGCAGCTTATCTGAATCTCAGCCTCCAGTGCTGGCTTAGTAGAACTGGAGGCCAGGTGGTTGAAACTACTACTCTCAGATTCTGGGCACAAAAGTTTCTTGTTGCTCCCAGACCAGTGTACACATTTGATTGTGCCACCTTGGAGGAACTGAGATCTTACATATCCCCAGAGTATACCTTACTCTTGACAAAGGACCCAAAAGTCAAGTAACTGGTTGGGAAAATGCCCAGAAAAGGGGGAAAAAAAATAAGACTATAGAAGGTTACTTTCTTGGTGAACAGATATTTTCTCCCATCCTTTTGAATGAGGAAGAACAATGCTTACCATCAAGGAAAGTCATAAAAGTCAAGGCTTCTGTATCCCAGACTTCCAAAATAAACATTCAATGGTCTCAGGACATGGAAGAGCTCAAAAAGGATTTTGAAAATCAAGTAAGAGAGGTGAAGGAAAAATTGGGAAAAGAAATGAAGGAGAATGCAAGAAAATAATGAAAAGTGAGTCAACAACTTGCTAAAGGAGACCCCAAAAAATGCTGAAGAAAATTGCACCTTTAAACATAGGTTAACTCAATTGGCAAAAGAGGTTCAAAAAGCCAATGAGGAGAAGAATGCTTTAAAAAGCAGAATTAGCCAAATGGAAAAAGGAGGTTCAAAAGCTCACTGAAGAAAATAGTTCTTTCAAAATTAGAATGGAACAGATGGAGGCTAATGACTTTATGAGAAACCAAGAAATCACAAAACAAAACCAAAAGAATGAAAAAATTGAAAACAATGTGAAATATGTCATTGGAAAAACAACTGACCTGGAAAATAGATCCAGGAGAGAAAATTTATAAATTATGAGACTACCTGAAAGTCATGATCAAAAAAAGAGCCTAGACATCATCTTTCATGAAATTATCAAGGAAAACTGCCCTGATATTCTAGAACCATAGGATAAAATAAATATTGAAAGAATCCACCAATCACCTCCTGAAAGAGATCTAAAAAGAGAAACTCTAGGAACATTGTAGCCAAATTCCAGAGTTCCCAGGTCAAGGAGAAAATATTGCAAGCAGCTAGAAAGAAACAATTTGAATACTGTGGAAATACAATCAGAATAACACAAGATCTAGTAGCTTCTACATTAAGGGATCAAAGGGCTTGGAATATGATATTCCAGAAGTCAAAGGAACTAGAATTAAAACCAAGAATCACCTACCCAACAAAACTGAGTATAATACTTCAGGGAAAAAAATGGTCTTTCAATGAAATAGAGGACTTTCAAGCATTCTTGATTGAAATACCAGAGCTGACAAGAAAATTTGACTTTCAAACAGAAGAATCAAGAGAAGCAAGAAAAGGTAAACAGGAAAGAAATCATGAGACTTACTAAAGTTGAACTATTTACATTCCTACATGGAAAGACAATATTTGTAACTCTTGAAACTTTTTTCAGTATCTGGGTAGTTGGTGGGATTATACACACACACACACACACACACACACACACACACACACACACACACACAGAGTGAGAGAGAGAGAGAGACAGAGACAGAGACAGAGAGAAAGACAGAGAGAGCACTGGGTGAGTTGAATAGGAAGGCATCATATCTAAAAAAATAAAATTAAGGAGTGAGAGAGGAATATATTGGGAAGAGAAAGGGAGAAATGGAATGGGGCAAATTTTCTCTCACAAAAGAGGCAAGAAAAAGCCTTTTCAATGGAAGGAAAAACAGGGAGGTGAGAGGGAAAAAGTGAAGCTTACTCTCATCACCTTTGACTCAAGGAAGGAATAAAATGCACACTCATTTTGATATGAAAACTTGTCTTATAATACAGAAAAGTAGGGGAGAAGGGGATAATGGGGGGGATAATGGAAGGGAGGGCAATGGGAGGAGGGAGTAATTAGAAATCACTCTTGGGGAGGGACAAGGTCAAAAGAGAGAATAGAAATGGGGAGCAGGATGGGATGGAGGGAAACATAGTTAGTCTTACACAACATGACTATTATGGAAGTCATTTGCAAAACTACACATATATAGCCTATATTGAATTGCTTGCATTCCCAATAGGGATGGGTGGGGAGGGAGGAAGGAAGAGAAGTTGGAACTCAAAGTTTTAGGAACAACTGTTGAGTATTGTTCTTGCATACAAATGGGAAATAAGAAATACAGGTAATGGGGTATAGAAATTTATCTTGCCTTACAGGACAAAAAAAGAAGATGAGGATAAGGGAAGGGAGAGATGTTAGAAGGGAGGGCAGATTGGTGGTAGGGGTAATTAGAATGCTCAGAGTTAAGGGGTGGGTGGAGAGGAAAGATGGGGAGAAAATTTGGAACTCAAAATTTTGTGGAAATGAATGTTGAAAACTTAAAATAAATAAATTTTTTTAAAAAAGAAATTCTCTTGGATCAAATGAACCCTCTAATAAGGAAATGTGAAATAGTACTTTGGTGAAAATTAAGGAAAAGATCATAAACATCCTTTAATCCATACAAATAAGCAAAATCCTTTCTCTGTGGAGTCAGGATTCATGAAATCAGATAGGAAGAGAAAGATGATCATTATTTTCATATTTTTAATTAAGGGGAAACTTTTATATTCAAGAGGTAACCCTGTGGCATATATTTTTCTACACTTAATTTGGGGAAAGGAAGCAATGTATAAGAACCTCTTGAAATACATCATCCTTTGCTTCTTTCTTCACAGAATCATGGAATTTCAGTGCTGGAAAGCATCTTTGTCATCTATTCCAACCCATGCCTGAAAAAACAGACTTCCCTTTTAAATATACTTGGCAAGTGGTTGTCCAAACTTTGTTTGAAGACCTTCAATGGGGTGTGGGGGGAGGATGGGGTGAATTCAACTACCTCTTTAATCATGAACAAGCTATCTGTGATACTCTATCACTTCTTCAGGTTGTAAACACTCACTTGAAAAGCCCTTACCTTCCTGTACACAGGTAATATGAAAGAGACCAGAGGGAGTTGTTAGCCACTGGAATCTGAGAAAATTAATGACATAAAAGTTCTTGGAGCTCCAGAAAAAGGTGGTGGTGAAAATATAATTTAAATGTGCAAATTAGCAAAGGCAGAGAATGTGCTCATAGAAGTTTCTTGTGGATATGAGTGGCTTACAAGAAGACACAATGTTAGGTAGAAATGATAGAGCTAGAGAAATATGTTAGAAATGGGACAAGTGAGGAAAGAAGTTTATCAAAATAAGGTGAAAAGTAAGAGAAAGATGGGAAAAAACTGCATATAATTCAAAATCGGAAGTTGCTACCTTAAAAGAGGTTTGAGTTAAGAGACAAAGAAAACATCCCATTTGTATTTTATAGAATCATAAGATTTTAATATAGGAACCTCTGAGGTTATCTGGTCTCACTCATAGATAAAGCATGAACACCATCTACAAAATTCCTGACAGTCATCAAGCTTTCCTCTTGAAGCTCTTTAGTGACTGGAAACTTGCCATCTTTCAAAATCACCCATAATATTTTTTCAACAACTCAGAAAGTTCTTCCTGGAACATAGTAAGGGTTCAATAAATATTCACTTTATCAAAAAATCTGCCTCCCTTTGATTTCGAAACACTGGTTCTAGTTCTGATGTCTAGAATAGAACAGAATAAGTTTCATCCTTTTCCATATCATAACTCTAAGGGCTTCTTAACCTGGGGTCTATGAATATGTTTTTTGTTCAGACATTTTGGTAACTTTTTCCTTTGTAACCCCATGTATTTAATTTTATGCATTTAGAAATCTTGTTCTGAGAAGGGTCCATGGGTTTCACCGTATTGCCCAACGGATCTATGACAATGAAACTATAAAGAACCCCTGGTTTAGTGATTTGAAGGTGTTGACCATGAACGTGCTTTGCCCCCTACTCCCAAATGTTCACTTTTTCAGCTAAACATCCCCAGCTTCCTCAGCTGATTCTCCTACCATACGGTTTCTACTTCCCTGTCTTTTAAGATGTATCTATCACTTTAATTGGGAGGGTTAGTCAAATATATAATTCAACAAACTTTTCAAAAACCGCTCAGTGGATGCACGGTAAAAAGTTCTGCTGCTTTTATCCTTCTTCCCATGAAAACAGAAAGAAAAGTAATACTATTTAAAAAGCAATACTGAAAAAAATCTTTCCAGGAAATTTCTCTGATAAAAGTCTCATTTTGAAGATATTTAGGGAACTGACTCAAATTTATAAGAATAAGAGCCATTCCCAAATGAACAAATGGTCAAAGAATATAAATAGGCAATTATCAAAGGAAGAAATTCAAGTTATCAATAGTCGTATTAAAAATGCTTTAAAGCACTAATAATTCAAGAATGTACATTTAGACAACTCTGAGGTACCACTTGATATTCAATCAATTGACAAAATTGGAAAATGACAAATATTGGAGGAGCTCTGGGAAAACAAATACTTTAATGCACCGTTCCTGAAATTGTGAACTGGTCCAGACACTCTAAAAAGTAATTTGGAACTCTTCCCAAAAAGTTGTTGAACTATGCATAGCCTTTGACTCAGTGATACTGTTAGTATGTCTATGCCCTAGATTTATCAAAGAACTAAATGAACTGTGGTATTTGAATATGACAGAATAATCTGTGCTGTAAGGAAAAATGAAAGGGATGTTTCAGAGAAACCTGAGATTTGTATGAACTGATTCAGAATGAAAAGCAGAACAAAAATGATTTATATAACAACAATATTGAAAAGATTAAAACTCTGAAAGACTTAGAAATCCTGATCAACATAATGCCCAACCAAAATTCTAGAGGATTCATGATAAAACATCCGACCCATCTCCAGACAGAGAACTCATCAATGCAGAGTACAGACTGAGACTTGGGGTGGGGGGTGCGGGGGCAGAAAGATGGACATGAGCAATGGAAGAATTTGTCTTGCTTGACTGTTTATGCTTAAAACTAGTTTGGTTTTTCTTGCTTTCTGAGTGAGGGAGAAAATGCAGACCTGAAAATAAAGTAAAATTGATTTAAAAAAATGTTTATACACCTAACTAGCAGGTGTATATACCTAAGAAATGGGGGGTTGGGGTTCCGTTTATACTGAGTATCAGGAAGAAAAAGGAAGATTCTCACTCCCCAGGTAAATCTGAGGAGCTTGGTATATGGTCCTGTGTCACATTGTTGCTACCAGTCTCCATGGAGATGTATTCCAGCCCCATTCTAGAAGCCTAGATCATGACAGGGCTGCTTGGTAGAGACAATTGACTTCTAGGTGTGTCATGGAGGCTTTGGGGAAGGTACTCTCCTGTCCAGTGTGTTTGGATTTGTTCACCCCACCTGTCCTTGTCCTTTCCTGTTCTCACAACTTCTGCAAGCAGTGCCTGGAGCAGATTCTTCTCTGCCAGAATTGCACCCACGTGAATGGGCAGTTTTGCTGTCCAGTCTGCAGGAAAGTAAGATTAACCTTTCTCTTAAATACTTTTAACTTCAAGCTAATCTTCTCACTCATATTGAATACAGTGGGAAGCCCAAGAGAGTAAATTACTATTAGTCTTTTCATAAAGTTATTAGAAACCAAAAAAAAAAAATCACCAAATTGTTTGGACTTAAACATTTCCACTAAAGTGGAGGTATGATATTTGGAGAAAATAGTTCTGTGATTGGTGATGTTCGTTAAGTACTCAGATGTGTAGTTAACAGGCCCCCTGAGTACAATGTTTTCCTCTCACCTAAACAGAGAGTAGGTGTAAAAGATGGAGTATACTGAGTCATGCTGAGACCAATAATTTCCTTCAGCCACACCTTTGTAGAAAGATGAGAGCAGTCCTGGGCCCCTATGTCTACTAACTACTTTTTCTTTCCCTGCTTTATAAGGATTTGGAAAATAGTTTCACACTGGAATGTTGGAGATAAGGATTTAGGGCTCCAGAGGTTAGGGATAGGATGTGAAATTGTGTATGGCAATGAAGATGAACAATTTGCTGAATTTACTGGACATAAATTTTATGCTTTCAGTGGAATCTCTATTTCCCTAAATCCTGATGGAAATTTTCAAAACATTTATATTGTCACACCTATCTCCTAGAATGACCTAATACAGGGAATCTGCTGTTCTGTGCTATTAATATTCAGCCAAGAAAAACTTCAAAGCAGAGTTGTAGGAGATAACTATATTGCTTATTCATAGGCCTCCCCCCTTGTCTTTTTAGGACTACTAGTCTCCATCTCCTGGGCTCTTGCACTTAATAACTGTTTCATTCATTCAATAAATATTTAATTTTTCTTCTCTCTACCAAATGAAAAACAATTCTCCTTACACTATTTGACACTGGCATCCTAATTCCTCAAACTATCTTGCATGATGCCTGGCACATAGTGGGCCCTGTTGATTGAACTCTAGGCACCTGCACTCTATTCCACTCATGTTTCGACACAGCCATAAAACTATATCACCATTTAGATCTCAAACTCTGACCACAATCTCCTCACCAAACTCTTCCGTCTCTCTACTCTGGTAAATATCTTTGCCTTCTTTTTGACATTTTACAGAAATATCCAGCTGTCAATACAGAACTGGAGCTCAGGAAAAGAAGACACAATAGAAATGGAATGGGAAGAAAACCCTTTTCAGCAGATTAGATAAATAGGAGTAGAGAAGGACCATTTTTGACATTTACAAATTATAAAGAGTGTGGACAGGGTTAATATTGCTGTAGTCACTCATCTTACATAGTACAGCTAAGGGTCCTCAGATGATCTTAAAAAGTATGGTTCTTTTTTTAGGATAAGTAAAAAGAGGCATTACTTAACATATAGGTAGCAAACACCACATACTTTATGACATCAAAAGTGTTCAAGGAGTCTTAGAATGATAGAGCAGGAAAAGACCTTAGAAATCATCTTGTCCAACCCTCTTATTTTAAAGGACAAAGCAGAGGCCCAACTAGGGGAGGCAAGTTGACCAAAGTATGATCACATAGTGAATAGTAGGGCTGGGAATGAGATTCCACAGGTATTTTGAGCACTAGGCTGGTGGTCAATCTCTATAGTACATCACTTCCCCGGCAGCTGGTAAAATAGAGTCATCTGAGGGAAGCATGCAGCAGTGTTGTGACGTATAATTTTGGAAGAGAAGAGAGATTTTCAATTGCATTTGTTTTCTGAAATCTTTAGACCTTCTACAGGATATAGAATGCATGTATATTCGTTCTACCTTGTGTACATTGTATTTTAATTTTTTTAAGAAGAGATGTGTCAGAATAAACTCATGGTGTCTCTTGTGTTTTAGGTCATATATTTGAGAGGAAGGGGGACAAATGGATTGCAAAGGAACATTCTGGCAGAAAACATACTGGAAAAATTTAAAGATGAACTGGAGACTATCCATGCCAAGGAGCAAAACCAGCTCGCTCAAATGTGTGAAAAACATGGAGAAATTATGAATCTGGTATCATCTTATGTTTTCCTTTTACACAGCTGCCCAACTAATCAATCTTTAACCGGTAATTTTATTCATTCAAAGTGGTCTGATATATGCCAGGAATTGTAGGAGGATTGTACTTTCCCAAATAAACCAATTCTCCATTCTCTACTTTATAATTCATAAGATAATACCAGTACATCTTACCAATCCTTCAAGGCCCAGTGTGAATATCACTTCCTCCTTTAATCCTTTCCTTCATCACCATAGTCAGAAGTGACCTGTCCTTCCTCTGAAGTCCCATGGTGTTTATTGT
The DNA here is from genome assembly GCF_028372415.1 of Notamacropus eugenii. Taxonomy (NCBI): domain Eukaryota; kingdom Metazoa; phylum Chordata; class Mammalia; order Diprotodontia; family Macropodidae; genus Notamacropus; species Notamacropus eugenii. The sequence continues at coordinate 423,101,738 of NC_092874.1, forward strand.
CTGGATTATCAATATGATACTTAAAATTTCAGAATAGGACAGAATCCTAGAATCATCCAACCCACCTCCATTTCCCTGATGAGGAAACAAGTCCAGAGAGAGTAAATAATTTGCTCAAAGTTTCACAGCTAGTCATGACAGAGCTGAGACCAAAGCCAATGTTTTGACGTCTGCTCCAGCTCTTTCCCAGGCTTCCTAACTTATTAGGCAGTACCATGTATTATTGTATTGATTTCTTATACACACCCTGACTCTCACACTACAGTGGAAGCGACTCCCCTACTAGAAAGCAGAGGACAAGTTTTATTTCTTTATATCAGCATTTAGCACAAGGTCTTGACATGATAGAAAATATTTATTAAATAAATGAACATACCCAAAAAGCTTTACTATTGAAAGAAGTTGAAGAAATACTTCCAAATAATTATGAGAGCCAGGCATGGTAGCCAAAGCTTTTGATTCCTGCCACTGCACTGTTGGATCACTTAAATCTGGAGGTTCTGAGCTACAGTAGATCTAAAGCTAATTGGAGGTCCACACTAAGTCCAGCATTAATATGATGAACTCTCTGAAGCAAAGGGCCACCAGTCTGCCTAAGGAGCCCAGGTTAAAAAAAAAAATGGAACAGATAAAAGTTTTTGTAAAGCTTCTGTACTGATCAGCACTGGGATCAGTTTGTGAGTGGTTACTCTGCAGGAGACGTCTCAAAGGAAGGAAAGCAGGAGGAAAACAGGAATGGGGTAAGGCAGAAAGAAACAGAATTATCAGAACCCTCTAGTTCCCCTACAGATACATTCAAATGCAATAAAAAGTTTAACTAAGTCCTTTCAACTTCCAGAGGCAAAATTATCCAGTTTGTTGAAGATAAATGGCTCAGGGGCTCTAGTCTGCTTTGGGAAAGTAAAAAAGTTAACAGAGAGCAAACTATACTTATTAGGGAACCACCATTGCCAAATAATTTCTTTGTCTTTCTCCCAGGGTATAAATAAGGCCACAGCATGATACAACATATTATGTCAGTACTAAGATGCATGGTGAAAACAAAGTTGTATAATTGTCCAAAGAAGGAAGAGAGAAGTCTGCATAGCTGGAGTAGTTGAGGAAAGCTTCATGGAGAAGGCAGATTTAAAATGACTTTTGATGGACAAGATTTAAAAGAGATAGAGGAGCAGAGGGGGGCCATTCAAGTGGGAAGAACAGAATAAGGATAGGAGTGAGACATTGGTGGAAATGGAACGATGCCTATCTTACGGCTTGGGAAAGCATTAAGGAGATGGAATTATCATTCGGAATAGGCAATAGGTTTTGCACACTCAGGCAAGGTTTGAAAATTGTGTGTCCTACCTCCCACTGTGTTTCTGTCCACTAAAAGCTTTGAGACATCATTGTACACACATGATTTATTACAATATAAAATACTATATATACCACAGAAAGAAGGATTTTCTGGCATTAGGAGCATATGCATGTAGAAAAAGTAATTTTATAGTGTTCCTCATTGTTTACCCAGCTCCTTCACATGCTGTGAATGAGGCAGTTGCATACCTGGATTACCCCTAGCCTCAACTCTGCCCTGACTCAAAGAAGCACAAGATTCATATGAGGATGCTGTGCACATGTGGGTACTCAAAATTGTTCACTGAACTTTTATTTTTTTAAGTGGGATTGGAAAGGTAGAGTCGGGCCAGATTGTGGAAGGCCTGAAACTACAAAGAAGACTTTTAGGTTACAGCATTCAGAGCTAGAAAAGACCTTAAAGACCCTCTAGTTCAGTTCTTTTATTTTGTAGATGAGGAAATTGAGATCCATGCAAGTTAAGTGATTTGTCCAAAGTCATTCAAATAGTGAAAGGCTAGGATTTGAACCCAGGTTCTTTGCCTCCAAAACCAGGATTTTTTCCTGATCTGATAAACCACTGGAAGCTATTGTGGGATTCAGTCCAACACACATATAAACACAGTATCTAACACTGTGGTTCTAGGAGATAGGGATAGAAAGATGAAAAAGGCACAATCTCTACACCCAGGGACCTTATAGACCAAGGGTGGGAAACCTGTGGCCTTGAAGTCACATATAGCCCTCTAGTTCCTCAAGTGCTGCCCCTTGACTGAATCCAAACTTCACAGAACAAGTCTTAATAAGAGGATTTGTTCTGCAGTCAAAAGGCTGCACCCAAGGACATAGAAGGCTGTAGGTTCCCCAACTCTGTAGACTATTAATATCTTAAGCAGAGTACAGGTAGAATGAAAATGGATGGTGGCAAACACTTTCAGAAGTGCCAAAGTAGAGCGCTGAGCAAAATATGTCTTCTAAATGTCTCATTTGTCATTCTTGTAGTGAGTAACTAAATGTTCATGTTTCTGACTTAAAAACCACCACCCAAGCTGGCCACCTAAATGCATCTGCAGCCTTTTTCCTGAAAGCAGAAGCCAAGACAGTTCTATTGTAATAGCCGGGAAATCACAAAATCCTCTGCTTTTTCTCTCTTTTCCTAAGTTAACATAGTATCTGGTGCATACTAAGTTTTAATTAATCTTGTTGATTGATTGATTGACTCCCATCACACATAGTAAGTACACGGTCCTTTGGAGTGAGAACTTGGCAAGGAAAAAGAAGTCTGAAGGAATCAAGCTGTTCCTTGAGCCTGAAATTCTTTGTCAGTTAGTCTTTACATAGTTAGTTTCAGGTCATTTGTCTATATCCTGCTTTATCAGACATTAAAAAAAACAGCTTACATTTACAGAGGACTTTAATATTTATAGTAATACTGTAAAGTAGGCAGCATAGGAATGATTATCCCCATTTTACATATGTAAAAAGTGAGGTTCTGAAAGGATGACATATCTAAGGTCACTTAGCTAGGGGGAGACCAAGGATTCCAATTTGGAGTTTCCTTACTCCAAGTTTATTATGGTTTATTGATATGACAAGCCCAAATAGTCCACAGTAACATGGTAGCAGTTAATTTGTCCCAGTAAGTGGTAGGCGGGGAGATGAGAGGTTTGGGGGTAAGGCAGAAAAATAATTGACCTTACAATCACAATTTTTCTATTAAAGTATATTTTAGAAGGATATATTTTATTACTTACTATTAATATAACATTCCCATATATACAGTAATACTTAGGTACTACTTCTCACCCATCCTGAAGACAATTGTAAGATTTTTTTTCAATCTGAGTTATATAGTCAGTTCTATGTTTCAAAAAAAAAGTGTAAATTGAATGTTTAGAATTTGGAATGCATTTTCTCCCAGAAATATTTTTAAATAGTAGTTCTCAATCCATTAGCCATGGCTCCTGGAGGAAAGTAGAGTTACTGTCAAGGGTGCAGACAGTTAATCAAATGATTCAGTACAATAAACAATCAACCTAAAAAAAAGAAAAGAAAAAAATACTGGCTTTAGCCCATGGTGATAAAGATCACCATAACAGGATTCTCATTTGAGACCTTGAGGTCTGTCTGTCTCAAGCAAGCAAACATATCTCCCTTCTCTGTTCTTTTGTCAAAAATAAAACGCTTATTGATATTGTTTATTTTTCCATCACCTACATTTCTCCCAGTTATCTCTTCCCCTCCTCCTTCCCAAAGAACCATCATATATACAACAAAGAATATCTTTTTAAATAAAAGAACAAAAAGGAAAAGAAAAACAATTAGCAAAACCAATGACCACATTAAAAAATTTTGAAAGTACATGCAGTGTTACATATCTATGAACCTCTAGTCTCTGCAAATGAGTGGAGAAAATTATCTTCTCATAGTTCTTGGGGACCAGGCTAGGTTTTTTTTCTCTAATTCTGAAACCTCCACTTTCCTATTCGTTCCATTTACATCACTGTAGTTATTATGTATACTGGTTTCCTGGTTTTATTTACTTCACTCTGCATCCGTTCATTTAAGTCTATCCATGATTTGTTTTCATCGTATTCACTGGTTCTTGAGGCATTGTAACATATCAGACCTGCACAACTTGGCAATAGTCAGGGGCCAAAATTAAAATAGGCTAAACTTCTTTGGGTATCAGATAGGTTAGACTAGAGATGCATTGACAATGTTTGGCTGCTGAGGGTCAAGTGACAAAGGAGAGAGTGCACAGTGTCAACCCGACTCTGGCTGCCTGAAATCCTTTGGCGGGCAACAATATGTTGTGCAGGCCTGTAATATATGTGCCACAATTGTGTATTCATTCCTCAAGCAATAGGTATCTACTTAGTTTCCAGTTCTTTGCTACCACACACACACACAAATGCTGCTATAAATATTTGGGTTTCAGGGAAGAAAGTTCAAGGAAATTTTTTCTTATCAATGTCCTCCTTGGGGGTATATACCTAGTAATACAATCTCCCCATTTTTAGGGAAAATAGTTGTGGTTAGCCTAATGTTTCAGGGTAAGTAATTTGTTATCAAATTAATTCAATCAAATTCAAAAATTTAATAACATTAATTGTTATGTAAAGATTTCCTAAGACAAGGGCAGGGTGTGTCCATTGATTAGCAAATTGAGGCCAGATTTGTGATAACATCTTATAGGCAGATATAGGAATGGAGAAGAGGTCAGGAACCTGTTTGCTCTAGAGTGATTGTCATCCTCAGGCTCCCCCAATTACTTAGATCCTCATCTTAGAACAGAGTTCTACAATGCCCATACAGCTGGAACCCCAGCGAGAAGGAGGATGCTGAATTTTAAATGCTTTCATTTGAGGGGTTGGGGACTGAAAAATCCTTGTACACATTTTAGGGTATATTAGTCTTTAAGGTGAAGAAATTAAATTGATTCGGTATCATTTTATAATTAATTCTATTCTATAATTGATCCTATTCTGTATTACGGCCCCATTTTGTATGATTGTACAAGACACACATTTGGCTCTTTGTCTATGTGCTAAATTTAGAAGTTCAGTTCTCCTGCTAATCACTGTTTTATTCTTACCTCAAGGAAATCTGTTATTCTTAAGGGATGCAGGTGGACACTAGGGAGTCTGGTCTAGCATCTTTATACCACCAAGTTATCCTTCAAGGATGTCTGGTTTGTTATCAAAGTCTGGTCCATAATCTCTAACCTTACAGATGTATTCAAACTATGAGTATTTCTTAGTTGCAAGAGGGAAGGAGGGAGTTATTGCTAGCCCCTCATCCCCAATTTTCAGCCAATCATGTTGTCCTCATCCCCATAACATTACCAGTCATGTAACCAATTACATTCTTTTCCTTATTTCCCCAGTCCTATTCTTTATTCTATGCTTATAAAAAGGAGCCATGCCTCTTCCTCTGGGTCATTGGTTTAACTGAGGTAGCCATTTGACCCACTTTGTTAACAGGTTCATGCTCTGCTAATAAACTGATAAAGCTCAGAATTCTGCACCTCAGTTTTACCTTTGTTAAGTTCCATCGAGGAAATAACTTCCAAAGTTAGCACCCCTCAGCCCCAAAATAGTTCATGCTAGCCATTCCCCTTGTCACAACATTGGAAAGAGCCCTGTTAATTTGCCTCTTGGTCTATCTAAGACCTTAACTATAAACATTTCATAGTAAGAATAACAGGGAATAAAGGAGTGAGTCAGAGTGAAGGGAGAAAATGTTGTAAGACTAAGACTAAAAGTAGTGGCCATCGATAAGCACATCTGAAGTGCTCTATGTAATTGTTTCTGGGGTAAGGTGGCAAGATATTCTGATTTGGCTTGGGCAGTTTGGGTTTTTGATCACGGGACACATAGAGGTACTGAGAAATGTCCTGGAAAAGTACTCCTGATTCTTTTAATGTACCATAGAACTATAGCCAAACTGTGAAGTGACTAACATCACTTTGTAAATTTCTATATCTGAACCAAGCTGGTGATAAATTTGGAAACCAAAGGTTAGTGAAAATAAAAACGTAAATCTCTGTGTGCCCCTTCCCTCTCCTGGCCCCAATCCAAATTCATGGACTTCCTGAAATTTATTCATGGACAGAACCCTAGACACTCATTATTAAAGACTGGCATACAGGGGTAAGAGAAGGTTTATGGCTTAAACTCACATTCTGATAGCTGTCCTGTAGAATGGCAGCTGCAGTTATCTTAAATTTATTGTGCTCTGAACCAAGACATTTCTGTCAAGTTTTTCTGTCTTAAAAAGGGCTTTCCTTACAACATCCTGGGCCAGTAGTCAGCAAGGGATTACTATCCCCATTTCACAAATGGATATGAAGAACCTGAGACCCACAGAGGATAAGTGGATTGCCCACAGCCCTCTTACTGGTAGGTGGCAAAGCTGGGACTTAAACTTTGATCTTCTAATTCCCAAACCAGTAGTTTTTCCACCACCTCACAAGTCTGGGCAGCCCTCCATACTTCCTGTTCAGTAACTGTCATAGCAAAGGTACAAAGGAAAACCTCATCTCAGGGCCACAGTGTCTCCCATTCATTGATGGAATCTTTTAAGGGGAAATGGGCTCTGACTCAGAACGGAATCAAGGATTTGATGGTGGTTTCTTTTCTCAACCTCAGATGTGCCTGAATGATGATGAACCAATATGCGGAATCTGTAAACTCTTTGGTGACCATAAGCCTCACAGGATTGCAAAAATTTCAGAAGCATATTCAGCGAGGAAAATTAGCTTTGCTGAGGATATACAGCTGGTACTTCAGAAATCTGAAAGCACAACTCAAGCAACAGAGGTAGGGGACCATGTGACTCATTTCCTTGAGCTCACAGACATAGCCTGATCATATTTTGTTCAAGTTCAGACAAGTATTCTACTTGGGGCACCTAGGTGAGGGGAGAGTGAGGAGGGCTAAACCCAAGGAAAAAATAACATAGCACATGCTACACAAATCGTTTTTCATCAGTTTGCTCTGAAATGTGTTAATTTTTAGATTCTGCATATTTATGTACAGAACACCACGGATTCTGGAAAGGGCTACAGAAAATTGTTAGTTAACTGTCGAGTGACTTGTGCCATTTCAAATCCAAATTATCAGCCATATCTCAACTTTTATATAGGCCAATACATTGTCTTTATTGCATTCATGTATTTTTCCCTTATAAAACATATTTTAAATGTAAATCTGGAGGGAATATATTGACAACTGAAGAAAATAAAGTTATAAATCACTAGAGAAAACTAAGTTGTCATCTGGCAATAGACATTATGGGTCTAAGCTTTCATCCTTTATGCAGCAAACTAGGTCTTACTTAGATAGTAATTTGTGCCCAGTATATCTAATTTGTTCGCCATAACCTTGTGGTAGGAAAGGCAAGTACTCTCATTTGACAGATAAGGAAACTGAGACATAGGGAATTAAATCAGTCTGTCTAATATGTCACAGTCAAAATGTGGCAGAACTGGGGGGCTTTAACCCTGGTCTTTGGACTCCAAAGTCAATTGTCTACCCCTGCCCCGCAAGTGAATTCCCCTCAAGAAAAAGAATTGCTAGTTACAGTTCTGTGGGGGTCAGGATTTGAATTTCGGACTCCTGACTAAAAAATTAGGTTTCTTCCTACTTTATCCCAGTTGTTATTATTCAGTCATTCAGTAGTATTTTGACTTTGTGACTCCATGGAACACAGAATACTGGGGTCCTTGGGGGTTTTCTTGGCAAAAATACTTTTTTTTTTTGTTTGCCATTTCATTCTTTAGTGAATTAAGGCAAACAGAGTTTAAGTGATTTGCCCCTGGGTCACACAGCTAGTAAGTGTCTGAAGCAGATTTGAACTCAAGCCTTTCTGATTCTAAGCCCAGGGCTCTATCCACTGACCACCTAACACACTAGTGCCCTCTCCTAAATGACAAAATGAGCTTTTCAGTTAGACCAGAGACTTCTGGATATATTTACTTGTATTTTACAAGAATATGTGAGGATATTTTGAAACTTGGGAATAAGGCATTCTTCTTCATGTCAGACTGTCCAGTGAAGGCTGCCCTAATTCTCAAAGTTTTTGACTGTCTAATCTGTACTGAGGTTTATTACGTGAACAGACTGATTCGTTGAAGTTAATGTGCATGGTAACATTACATTATACACGCATTAGAATTGCAGCATTGCAGAGTGACGATCGGAAGGGACCTTAGGACGTAGAATGTCACTGTAAGAATGGACCCAGAACACAGAATGTAAGAGCTGGAAGGCCTTCAATTCTAAGCACAGGCCTCTGAATTTGATAGAATAAGCACTAAAGAGACACTGAAAGGTTTTGTTTAGAGGAATGATATAACTGGTTCTGTTATTGTAGAAAACGCATGGATAGCCTGGAGACTGAAGAGAATAGAGAAGGGAAAACCCCTGAAAGCCAGTGGGCTACTAACTGGTGTGTGTGTGTGTGTGTGTGTGCGTGTGCGTGTGCGTGTGTGTATGTGTCTGTGTGTGTGCTCCTCTGTCTCAGCAGCTGAAAAGCTCTCTTTATAGGCTTTACCACTCACCTGAACGTTCACCCAATACTCATAAACTTTCAACATTGAGCCAACCCAAACAATATTCTGTAGTCACATGCCCCACAGCTGTTAGGGAAGAATGATTATTTCAAATAAATGAACAAACCACATAGTATATTCCTGTACTGATTCCAGGAGCTCTTGCTCCCTTATATACCTGTTGAGTCTGCTACATTCTGGAATTTCATCTCCAGCTGCAGAGGCCGACTGTAGTTTTAACAATTTCCCTGATTAGAGATTTTTCAGATGTTATTTTACACAATCACCCTAGAAAGCTTCCCACACTTCACAACAGGAATGCAGGACTTAGAGATCTAGTCCAACCCCCTCATTTTACAGAAAAAGAAATCAAGACAGAGAAAATGTGTCTTTTCTAAGGTCATCAATAGGAGAGCTATGATTCATACCTGTGTGCTTTGACTTTAAATCCAGTGATCCAACTGCCACGCTGTGCTGTCCTGGTTCCATTACCCCAGTTTTCTCCATTTTATAAATGAGGATACCAGACACAGAGAGATGGTGACCTTTACTGAACCAACATTTGTTAAGGGCCTACTCTAGGCTGACAGAAGAGAAGGACAAAAGCAAAAGAGGCCCTGACCTCAAGGAACTTTTTTTCTGCTGCAGGGAGATAGCACTTACATAGACAAGTAAAGGTAATGTAAGGTAATTCCAGTGAAAGAGTACCAACACCTTCAGTTTAGAAGGTGGCACTTGGGCTGAACCTTGAATGAAGATAAAAACTGTAAAAGGCCAAGATGAGGTGGGGATGCAGTGGAGATATGGGAGAGTCTGGCTCTAAGGTTCCATGGAAATTACCTTTGATTCCTCATTCTTCCTCACCCCACATAACTAATCAGTGGCTAAATTTTATCCTTTTTATTTCCATGCCATGTCTCAAATATAACCCCTTATCTTCATTCAAGTCCTTTTCTGTCACTTAAGAATATTGCAATGGAGCCATTTTCTTTTGTATTATGTTTTGTTTTATGGTTTCTCCCATTCATTGTAATTCTTCTATTCAATATGACTAAGGTGGAAATATATTTAATAGGAATGTATATGTAGAACCTATATAAGATTGCACGCCATCTTGGGGAGGGGATGGGGAGGGAGGGAAAAAAATCTAAGATATATGGAAGTGATTGTAGAACACTGAAAACAAATAAAATAATTTTTAAGAAAGACCTTTTAAAGACCTTTGAAAGAATAAAAAGGTTATTGCAATGGTCTCTTAATTGCCCCCCCAAAATGTCTTTCCACTTAAGAGATTTTTCTTAATCATGCCACTCTCCTACTTAAAAAACACCAGTGGCTCCCTATTTCCTCTAGAATAAAATATAAATTAATAACACCTTGTATTTGTCTTTTACTGCCTTTCAAACTTAGATCCAACCTTTCTTGTTTCATTATGCATTACTTCCCTTCCTGCACTCTAAGCTCCAGCCAAACTAGCCTCCCTGTTCCTCCCACTTGGCTCTCCATCGCCCTCTCCACCCACGCCTTTCCACTGGCCATTCTCCTTGCCTAAAGTACACACCCTGCTCACTTCCGGCTAGAATACCTAGCTTCCTTCCAAGTTCAGCTCAAGTGACAACCCTTATGAGATCGTTCCTGATCTCTCCAGCTGCTAAAGTTCCCCCTGTCCCAAAATGACGCAGTAGTCATTTTGTAGATGGACTTTTTCTGACAAAATATACATTTCTTGAAAGTAGAGACTACCATTTTTATTTTCATATCCCATAGCACCTAACACAGTAGCCAGCATATAGAAAGGCTTGCATTATTGACTGATTAAACAGCTAGCTCTAAGTGTCACAACCGAGGCTGAACTCGGGTCTTTAGATTTTAAATCCAGCATTCTTTCCATATTGTGCTGTCTCTGACACTTGCTATATGTGTGGCCATTTTATTTTGCTAGGTCTCATTTTTCCTATCTATAAAATGAAGACATCAGTAGATGTTCTGAGGTTCCTTTCTAATCTGGGTCCTGTAATTACAAAGGTGCTTCTTATGAACAGCTGCATAAATTCCAGGTCCAGACCCATGGTTCAGTTCAGAGTATATGAGAGTGCTATGTTAAGGGAAACCCTTGCTGAGTGTTCTGAAAACAATGAGGGGATAATGCTTGGCTGTTATTTATCCAGAATGTATATTAAGTAGTTACTTTTCAAGTATATGAACATTTATTAAATGTCTGTGCTATGCAAAGCAATGTACTAGGTATCGGAGACAGGATACAAAGATAAGATGAAGAAGTCCCTGCTTGGCCTTGAAAAGTTTATATTCTACTGGAGAAATACAACATGTACATAGACAAATTAAAAAATAATAATTTCAGTAAGAAAAGAGTACCAGCAAGTGAAGTGGATGAGGGAAGGCTTTGGGTAGGAGGGAGCACCTGAGCTGAGCTTTGAAGGATGCCAGGGATTCTAAAAGGCAGAGGTAGGAGAGGGAGAGCATTCCTGGCACCAGGGTTTGACACTCTGTCCAAAGACAGAGAAAGAAGGTCAAGTCTTGCTAGAAGAAAGACCATATGAAGAGGAATAATAGGAAATAAATTTGGAAATGTAGGTGGAAACCAGGTTGTAGGGGGTTTAAAAACCAGGCTGAGAAGCCTGGAAATAGGAAACTGTCATTTTGTGAGGGATCCAACGTTGAAGAAAACCTGGACCCTGTTATTATGGAGCTGACAGAAGACAAATAATCATCTTAAAAGAGAAAATGTGGAAGTACAAGGAGGCACTAAGTGCTGTGAGAGTGCAGGGAGGGAAGGGTTCCAGTTGGAGGGGGTTGGAAGTGAAGGCTTCTTTATGGAGGAGACACCATTTGAGCTTGGCCTTATAGCCAGGTGAGGGTAAGTGAGGAGGAAGAAATTCCATTTGCCAGGTAACAGTGTCAGCAAAGGTATGAAAATGGGAATGTGAAGGTTGTGGTCAAGGTCAAGCCAGACCCAAATCTACTCTGAATTGCCCCCAAATTGAAATAGGAACAATATTTCTCAGTCCCCATTCTTCCACACTCTCCCCCAACCACCCACACATAATAAAGGGATCATAGGATTTAAAGCTAGAACCAAACTTAGAAATCATAGTTCATATTCATATAAAGCTTTAATGTTTGGAAAACAGTTTACATACATCTGGTTTGGTCTTCACAACAACCTTGTAAAGCTAGTGCTACAATTATCCAAATTTTACAGGTGAGGAAACTGTGACTGAGAGAGGTTATTTGCCCTGGGTCGCAAAGTCTGAAATGAGATTCAAAGCCAAGTCTTCTTCCTGTGTTTCCTATAGTACTTTATCTAACATCCCAAAATCAAACTCAAAGGTTCTTAACCTAGGGTCTGTGAACTTGTTTTTAAAAAAAGACAACTGTATTTCAATATATTTGATTTCCTTTGTAATCCTATGTAATTTATTCCATGCATTTTAAAAACATTATTCTGAGAAGGGGTCCATAGGTTTCATGAAACTTTCAAAGGAGTCCATGACACAAAAAAGTTAAGATCTCCTCCCTTCTAGTTTAACTTTCATTTTACAAATAAATAAACTAAGGGCACAGAAAAATGAAGTGACTTTACCAAGAACACACAAGAACAGAGTTTTGAGATTAGAATTCAGATCCTCCACCTCCCCAGGTTTAGACTAACAGTTCTCAAGGATCCCTTATAGGACTAATATTCTACATGTCCATAACTCAGTCCCTGCACTTTTCACTCCTCAAATGCTTGCTGACTAGGGCAGACAGATGTGGGAGTGACTCACTAAAAAAGTGTGTATGGCATTTTAACAGGAAACAGAAAAACTGATCAGCGAGCTCATCACCAGCACAGCAGACACTCGAGCTATGATCGACACTATTGGAAGCAGCCTATTAAATGGTATCAAATTTAGGATCGCCAACCTGAAAAAGAAATTAGACATTGAACATTCTACCAAGTTAGAGAAATTACAGCTTGTTGCCAGGGAACTTCAAGCCCCCAGACAGCTTTACCAGCAGATGAAAACTCTCTTAGAACAACATCTGAATGCAGTGCAATTCCTTCACGAAGATAAAAAGCTCAGGACAGAAATGGAAAGACTTATGGAAGGCAACTCTCTCCCAAAGGTGCCAGTAAAAGATAACATTTCCATCAGGCACTATTTTCAAGAGCTCATCAAAGGCATGAACATTACTGATTTTGGACTCTCTAAAACGGACCAGGTGTTGGTGAATGCTGCTGAACTGTGTGAGGCCTGGAGGTCAGGGTGTCCAACACAGAGCACTTTGTCAGGAGATATTCCAGATGAGATTTTCTGCAAGACTGTGTTGGGTTTATTTCGGAAACCGAATGAAAAGGAGCCCAGCCTTCCCCGAAACCCATCTTGTTCTGCCTGTAGTCCATCTGCTACAATTAGCCCCATGCAAGAAAGTGATGCTGGGTCAAAAGAGTCAACAGTATAAGGCAATATTTAGGGCATGAAGATGAATGCTGCTTCTATCACTGCACATGCAGTCAGAAAGACACAACTACATTACAAAATAAAAGGACTCTTCAAGTTGTGGTTTTTTCTTCTCTTTGAACCAAGGCAATATAACTGATGGGAATTTTTTTTTAATGTAAACGTCATGTAGAGATATCTCTTCATGCTTTACTCGTGGACTAATTATGTCCCAGGTCAGCATGTGAGTGCTTTCAATTTGGAAAGATCTAAGGGCTGAGCTCTTGGCTAATGAGAGGAGAAATTTAACCATAAAAAAGCACAGTGAAGGGTACAGGGGTGAATATCTCTGATGACTCGTCATGGAATATCAGTTCTTGGGTCTGACCTAAGGACAGTTTTCATTGGTTAGAAATTCTATTAACACATTTCATTCCGCAGGAATGAAAGCCTTGGAGGGACCCCTGCTCATGCTTTCTTCCCTTTTGTTTCCCCCTTTCCAAAGAATGAAGTAACTGCTGAGGAAAGACTAGGAATCCTGCTGTAGTTCTGTAGAATGGGAGGAAGTTCTACTTCCTTCATTCTTGTCTAGAGAATAAGCCTTAATTAGCAGGCCAAAGGGCATACAGGCCAAAGGGCACGAGCTTCTCAATTCCTCTACTGGTTTTACTATTTATGACCTTTTCTGACCTTAGGAAGTCACTTTTTTCCTCTGGAGCTCACAAAACACCAGAACTCCAAGTTCTTTATATCTCTAAATTCTATTCTATTTTTTTTTTAAAGGCACTATAAGAGGATTGGTTTATAAAGGAAAAAATGATGGTCCACATTTCTATAATGGTTTCAAGTTTACAAAGTACTTTCCTCCAAAAAGCCTGAGGAACTATTAGGTAGCTCTCTCTCTTAGAGGAGGAAATAGAAGTTTAGAAAAGGTGAAGGGACTTGCCTCCCATTACACATATAATTAAGAGTTAAGATAGTAAGAAGCAAAGCCAAGACTGGAATTGGGACCTTCTGACTCCAATCTAGTACCTTTTCCACTGGATCCTCTTACTAGTGTGTTCATCATTGGGCTGGGGGTTGGAGAGTATAGTAATGTAAAACGTAATCCCTGCCATCCAAGAACTTATAATCAACTTGGAGGTATCCATGTTCCTCTCGCTACGGTTGGTACCAAGAGGTATTAAAGGAATTTTAGTTAGCAGCATTTTTCAAGGATTTTTAAAAACTTGTAATTATCCATGAGAGGTAGGCTGTGTACTTTCGGAGTCCAAGAGTGAAAATGCAAATGTTATCCAGGAAGGGAAAGTTACCCATTAATATCTGTAGATATTTAGGTGAAGATAGCACCTATACTAAAATTACTCACTATTAACTTCATGTGGTATTGAGATTGACTGAGTACAAGCTATGCCATGTTCTACCAAGCTGAAAAAGCTTTGACTATGGATGGAGTGTGTTTGTCATCTGTGGACCAGCCAAGATATATATGCATTATCAACAAAGGGTTGACCATGGGGCAATTAACCTTTCCGGTTACAACTCATGAAACTGTGTACTGTGACATGGAAAAGTGGTGATCAGCATCAGTGAAGGGAGCATCTTCACCAATTTAAGAAACACATTATCAGCTTAGCTAACTGAGCACAAGGTCCAGAAGGAAGAGGTTCCAGGAAAGGCAAGTTTTGAAGAGTGTGGAGAGAAGAAAAATCTGGAATATGCCTCAGTCAGGGAAGACAGGTCTAAATGCTTAGTAGGATACCATGGTGAGCAATCATATGGATCTTAAGGGAATGGGGAGGAAGTAGATGGAATATGGGGAGAGAGAAAAAGGAAACCAAAAGCAGTTACTTTACTATTTTACCACAAATGGGCCCTAGACCTAGATGTAAATCATGTAACATTTCAATGGATTCCCACCCCATTCTCCCCTAAACTATAATTGAGTAAACTCCTATCCACATTGCTTTCCTTTAACCACCCCTACACAAGCCCCACTCTGCTGCTCTTTTGGGCAGCTGCTTCTGGTTGCCCCACAATCCTATCAAGAAGGGACTACTAGGTAGAGGTGAATAGTTGAGCATATTATCTAAAAGCAATCCTACTCTGTGAGATACTGTCTGGCTTTTGGTTCTTGCTAATTTATGGCAAAATCTTGTATACCATGGAAATTCTGGTTCATCAATAATGTGTTTGGGGCTGTCATTAGGGATATTCTCCCAAAGAGAGATCCCACAGTCCCATTTCTTGGTTTCGCAGATCTTCACCATTGCACAAAGCCTCTATTCTGCCAGGTTTTATGCACTGTACGCACTGTAGACTTCTAGAAGGTATCACTGTATGTCCTGAAGTTTTTCAAACATGATGACACTCCTGGACAAATCACTAAATTAGAAGTTAGGAGACTGAGTGATAGGTACGACACTAATTTAACTGTGTGATCTTGGGCAAATCATTTCTCTCAGGGCCTTTGTTTCCTAATTTATAACAGGAAGGGCTTGGATTAGAGGATGTCCATGGTTCCTTCCAGCTTTACAATCTTCCATTCTGAGATGTTACAACCTTGCAGTAGGTTTAAGGCATCAATTCCCTTGAAAGATAACAGGATTCTGAGATTAATTTCCATCTGCTATTTTTCAACCAGAATTATGCAAATCATGGCTGTAACATTTTTTTCCTGAATGTTACTCTTTGTTATGCATGTGGTATACAAGGCAGAGTTAGAAGTCAAATGTTTCTACTTTGTCCCTCAAATTCCATCTTGCCAAATTCTATTTCAACAAACTTCTGAAGGCATAAGCAGTGACATGTCAGAAATAAAAATAAAAGTACCTTCTTTAGTGACTTCTATTATTGTGAGAAGCATGATAATGTTCCTATTCAATATAGTTCAACACCATATTTAGTGATCTACTCTACATAGTAGATCACTACATGGAGCACACAAAATTTACATATGTCCTGGCTCACCGTCCAGTTTCCTGCCTGAAATTGACTGACATCAGTTAAACCCCAAACCTCTGGAACTACAAGCTGACAGCTCATTGACTGCAGATTCTCCTACCTGGTGATAAAGACTATAAAAAGAGAAGCTAAGAACAATCAAACATTTATTAAGCGCCTACTATGTAACAAACAGTATGAGCCTCTGTGAAAACAAAAATGAAACAGTCCCTTTTCTCCTGGAACTGACACTGTATCAAAGGGAGATAATATGTATCTCATTAAACTAAGTATATACAAAGTAGCAGCTAGAGGGATGGGAATCAGGAGTTCGGGAGGAAATGAGACATTCATGTTAAGAAGGGGGAGCCTGGGCACACGCCCAGAAAGTGGAAAGCGGGGGAGGACGCCCAGGTTCTGGGTCGGGATGGTTGGGAGCACGGGGTGGGGTAGAGAGGGACAATGAGCTCCTTGGAAACCTGGGGCAGGTCCAGGCCAGACAAATCGATAATAATTGGGATCACCAAGAGAAAGAGTGAAGACAGGGCTCCCAGGGCCCAGTAGGGCTGGGGTGGCGGGCATGGAGGAGGAGGGCTGACAAAGGAGATGGAAGACACAGGGAGGGCACGGGTTTTAAAGAGGGCTTTCCTAGGTCATCTCTAAGGTTTCTTCCTGCTCTAGATTCCCTGCCCAAGGTCACCCCAAAGTTGGTAGGTGGCAGAGCTTGGCCAGAAAGTCTGGCCTTGTCCCTACGGCCCACAGGCCTTCGAAGGAGGGCCTTGGGGGTCGGGAGACCTATGCTCGGATCCCGGCGCTGCTGTGTGACCTTGGGGAAATCACCTAACCTCTCTGGGCCTCAGTAGGCTCCCTTGAAAAAATGAGAATGGATGCCAGCTCTGGCGCTGCTGCTCACTTTACAGGGCGGTCGTGGCGGCGAAACTATCGCCAATCGCGAATCCTGGGCAGACTTAGGCTCTAGGAGCTGGGAAGAGAGGGGAGTGGGCCGAGGAGAGCCCCCTCAACATGGACCTCCCTTCCCAATCCTCAGTCGCTCCATCACTGCGGGACTAACGGCTTCTCTGCGGCCACGTGACGACAGGCCTGTCAATCTGCGGCAGGCGGGAGCCGAGCTGGGGGTCAGGAGGAGAGGATGGCCACAAGGCCTGTCACTCCTCGGTTTCCACAAATGGGAAAGGAGGATCGGATCTGGAGAAGGCGGGCTCAACGTTCTCCCTTCACCAAAGGGAGTCGGGAATCTCAGCCTCGAGGTAGGCGGGCTCCTTTTGCTTTAGTCCAGTGGGAGAGGGAGAAAGTAGGCGCGGCGGGAAGGAATGGATCGGAGGAGCTGTCATTCCTTTCTTTTCTTCCAATGAGCGGCCAGGGAGCTGCCAGCTCCGCCAAGGAGCCCTACCTTCCTTCCCTCCTTCCCTTCCTTCCTTCCCGCGATGCCTTTACCTCGGGCTGCCGCGGCGGCGCTCGCCCCCGCGACTCCATCCGGGTCCTCGCCGCCACGGGTTACCCCGTACGGCGCTCCGGGGAAGCGGCCGGCCCTGGGGGCCCGAGGCCGGCGACTGCAGGCGGCGGGCCCGGGCCTCAGTCCTCCCCTCAGCCCTGAGGTGGGTGAGGCAGGAGCGGCCGCCATTTTCTTCGCCCTCCGAGGCGGAGGAAGAGGTGGCGGCGGCTGTGGGGGGAAGCGAGGAAGAGGGGAGGCGGCGGTCGCGCCAGGCGTGGAGGGCTGGGACCTGACTGGGTGAGGAGCCGCGGCAGGGTCGCTTCTTCCCCAGCAGGCCTGGGAAAACCAGGCCGCCTAGGGAAGAACGGGGGCGAGCTGGGCCCGAGCCGGTGGCGGCGCCCGTGGTGACAGGTGCCCGCCACGCTGGGCGTGGAGGGGTGCGGGGACTCGGCCCTCTCGGACGCGGCCTTCCGTTCCTGGCCCGAGGTAGGCCCTGGGAGGTTACTCTAGTCGAGGAAGCTGGCGGCGGGGAGGGGGAGGGGAACGTGGGGAAAGAGAGTGAGACACCTTTTCCCCTCCCCCTCCCTGCACTTCAATCAAACTT
Organism: Notamacropus eugenii; assembly: GCF_028372415.1. Lineage (NCBI taxonomy): Eukaryota > Metazoa > Chordata > Mammalia > Diprotodontia > Macropodidae > Notamacropus > Notamacropus eugenii. The sequence goes on from NC_092874.1 coordinate 423,119,575, forward strand.
GAGGCGCCTGAAAGTCCCTCCTCTCCGGCTGGTGATCATTGGCTGACGGCGCCCATTGCCCCAGCGTGAGAGGCCGCGGGGGCTGCTCGGGCTTCCGTCACTTCCGCTATCAGGTTTGTGGGCAGGGGAGACCTTGGCCTTAGGGGTTGGGATGAAGGAGGGAAGGTAGCGAGTGCGAGGGAGGAGGGAAAACTTGAAGGGAAGGGGTGGGCCGGAGGGAGGGAGGGTTCCGAGGGGACTGCTCTTTTCTTTTGACCTCCCTTTATCTATCGGGCTGTTTGTATCCTCCAATCCCTGGAGTAGCAGCCTCTGCTGCTGAAGCTGAAGGTCTGCTGCCGCAGCCACCCTTGGCAGGGGGTGGGGATGGGGGGGAGGGAGGAGGGGAGGATATTCTGTCGGAAAGGAAGGAGGAAATTATGTTGGTGGGATGGGGCTTACTGGTTTGAGCAGCAGGTTTGCTTCGTTGAGTCACCGGAAACAGCTTTAAGTACCAGTCCTCGAGGTTTGCCTCTTCAGCTTTTTAAAGCTAGATAAATGAATATTTATTTTGGGTCATTTCTGCGAGCTCTTGAAATTGAGGCCCTTCCTGATAGTCAGCTGATACACTAGCTGTGGAGTTCTCCAGCATGAACAATGTGTTAACCTCTGTGTCCTTGGCCAGAAATTTCTTTTTTGCCTAACATTTTTCCTGTGGCCCCCTGCCTACTGCTTTAAAGGTGGTAGACAGTTTTTATTTGGGATGGGGGAGTGTGTTATTTTTTTAACAGAATCTTAAGTTTGTGAACTGGTCTTTTAGAAAAACCTTATGGATGAATAAAATGGGGCAGGTATAGAATTGTGAATTCCACTTTTATACCCAGGTGCTTAATTCTTGGAATATTTAGAGACAAAAGACTTCTTTTGTTACAACTTTTTTATTACACCTGTTTAAAATGCTCTGCCTTAAACCCACAAATATTGAGAACTTGTGCTGTGAGAATTCATTGTGCATTCACCTAGATGGCTGCAGATAACTGTTCTTTGTTTCATAGATACGTGTAATAAGTTGGCAAGATATCCTTGCAGTTCTGAAACAGGTTTTAAAGACTTTTTCATGTTAAGTATTTAAGAAACATTTTTCTAAATATGTTTTAGAAATTTTTAAAAATCAATTACTCCTTCACTGTGTTTATACTCCAATTCACAGACCACAGATTGGTCTGGGTTTTAGTATGTATATTCTGTGAGAAAGGGGTTGGTATAGATGAAAAGATTTTGCTTAAGAATTATTGTTAACTGAACTTCCAAGATGAATTTTGTAGCAATTTAGGTCATTAAAAGTTAAAGCTGGAAAAATCCTTCTTTGAAATTCCTTTAGATTTATGCTGATATTTCCATATACAATTGAAAGTGCCCAGTACGGTTACCATCAGCATTGGTATGAATTTCCATTTTTTGAAAATGATTTGGCATCATCTGCAGTCAATTATGACTGATTATGGCCGGATATTACAAGAAATAAGTTATTTTGCATCATAAGGTAATGATCATTCAGGAAAACATAACAGTGCTTGACTGAAAATTTTTGCAAGAAAAATTAAAGGAAATTTACATTCTTTTAACTCACATTTTTTTCTTGGGGTCTTATATTCCATTGAAACAATTTAGAGAGATGCTTTTCTTTGTTTTAAAACAACTTGTTTGAAAATTAGAAAGTTTAGCATTTATTGCCCACAAAATTGAGGAAAAACTAATGAAACTTTTTCAAATATGCTTTATGAAGAATTGATATCTAGGGAATTAATGTAGTACAACTCATTTTACTGAAGAGGAAATTGAGACCTGGAAAGATGGAGTGATTTTACCTATGGGCAGTTAGGTGGCACATTAGATTGAGTGCCTGACTTGGAGTCAGGAAGTTTTATCTTCCTGAGTTCAGATCTGGCCTCAGACATTTACTAGTTGTGTGACCCTGAGCAAGTCACTTAACCTTGTTTTTTACCTTAGTTTCCTCATCTGTAAAATGAGCTGAAGAAGGAAATCAAAAACCACTCTAGTGTCTCTACCGGGGTAGTCACAAAGAGTTGGACAGGACTGAAACGATTGAACAACAGCACATAGAAGTAGGTAGTCTGGTACTGAAACTGGAACTATAAATTTTCTGCTCCTAGACCAGTGCTCATTTACCCAAACACCCTGAAGTCCTTTTTTTAATGGTATTTTTATAATTGTTAGCATCAGTGGAATTTCTTGGCCATGATTCTGTTTAGTGGAATGTCTGCCATATATCTTATCTTGTTTATTCAATACTCTCTAGATGTTTCCACTTTGTGGGTTCAGGAGGGGTAGTTCTGAAAGTTATTTTCTTCCAATTTTTCATTTCATAGCCGTGATCTTTTCCAGTATTAAAAACATTGTGTGTTTCGGTCCGTGAAACATGCTTTCGTGTTTGGAGAAGTTAATTTTTTAAATTAATGACCTACATATATCTATAATGGAAAGAACTGTAGTCTTGTTTTGGAAGACTCCTAGGTTCTAGTTCTGGCTTCTACTGATTTCATCCTGGGCTAGTCATTTAATCTTAAACCCTGAGGGAAGAGGGTGAAACACTTGAAACTCCTGCCCTAGGTTCTGTTGACTGCGCTTGAGACATTTCGTGTTTATACGAGTGATTTGTTTTTATTTAACTGCTAAAAGTTTTGTCGGGGTGGGTTAATTTTCCACCCTGGAATTAGTCATTTTATTCTAATGTAGTGGCTTTGTAAAAGAATACTATATTCTTCCTGAATGAGCTATCAAAGTTACTTTATATGACTTTAGAATTAGGCTATCCTGAAATCTTGGTCATTAATATACTATTTGGTTTTGTTTTTTTTAATACTGCTAACTCATTGTAAGAGTGAGCTTTAATAAGTAACTTACTTGTAATTCTTATCTTGTAAATAACTTCCTTTACTTCCCAGTGTTATTAAAATGACTAATAAAGTAGATTATAATGTACCTTACTTCAGAAATACATTCTATATAACGCAGAATTATTTTGCCCCAACAGAAAATTCTAATTGGTTAACTAGTTGTTTTTCAAAAAGTGAAGTTACTATATACCTTTGCGAATTTAAATGATGGGCCAAAATTGTGTACTGATTTCATTCTTTGCTCATCTATAAAATTAAGAGGTCGAATGAGTAATCTCCCCAAGTCTCAAATTATGTGATTATAAGCTATTTGATTAGCAACTTTTGTGAAGTTAGTCTTTGTAAAACATTTTCATTCTTTCTCCATATTTTATTAAAGATTTCTTTCTTTGAAAAAAAGACTATTCAAAAATTCTAAGATCTAGAGTATATTCTAAGAAAATGCATATCAAGATAACTATATATACTTATAACAGACTTTTTTTTTTAAGGGAGTATTTTAAGAACTTTAAATGGTGTTAAAATGATTAATGATAGTGATGAATCCTCTTGATGACCATTTTAGTATTTTAACTTTAATTTTTAAATTTATTTTTATTTAATATTTTGGTATTTGTATTTTCATCTCTAGTTGAAATAATTTTACAGTTTTTATGTTAACACAGTTAATTGTTAATCTTAAGTTTCATTTTCTTGTAGGTTTACATTAAATATATTAGCCAGTAAGGATTCACTTATAAAATACTGCCTCCTTTTCTGAGTTAATAAATTCTTAATGGTATATTATTTGTGAGACCATTCTGAATAAGTAGCTTCCCAATAGCCAAGCAGCGTACAAAATTAATCATGATTACCAGAAATGAAACTAGTTGCAGTAAATTGTCTTTCTGGAAAAAGTTAATCAAAATTTTTCTGTTGTACTGAAAAAAAAAATTGAAAGTAAGTGTTTTGGTTTCGAATTCTAACTGCTCTATATGGCTCTTATGTCCTTGAACAAATTAGAACCTTTTAAAGCTGTAGCTTCTTCATCTATAAAATTGGAGGAGGGAAGAGTGATTGGAGTTGATTATCTCTAGTCTTTTCTGGGTCTAAATCCTGTTTTCCTATGATAATTGATGGTCATGATGATCTTTTTGAATCATAATTTAGTTCAGAAGAGTTTAAATATGTACTGTTCTAGTTCTTTCAGACATGTTAATCCTTATAAAGAGTTATGGAATGTGTCATTGTTAAACTACTTCAAATTTGAAATTGGGATATAATCAATGTAGGTCAGTTCAAGTGTGTTCTCTGTTAGTGACCAAAGATATGATTGGCTTTGAGGACTTAGAGGGAGTACAATTTAGTGCTTGTTCTATGTCGGACAAGGTGCTTGCACGTTAAGAGTTGAAGACCAACCTACAACTTATCTCACTTCTGTTTGTATAAAGTTTATTGAGAATGTTAAAAGCTTTTTGTTTTTATTTTGGACATTACAGGCAAGTCAGTTAATGTCTGTAATGTGCTGCTTAAAAGAATGTCGAAGGTATTGTAAATTTCAAAGAAGTGCCCTGACTACCTGTGGAAAAGCTTGCCTAATAAGACTTGTGTATATATACATGTATACATGGTATTGTAATCAAATTATTTATCTAGTTGTGTTGGATGACGTCATAGAAATCTTGAATGCCCAATGCATAGATTTAAATAAGTTTATTTTTCTTTAGTAGCGCCTCTGATTTATGAATAAATGAAACCAAGCAGATTCTGTTTACTTTTAAGAAAGCTTCTTTTTAAAGTTTTAATTCTTGTTAATTTCATTTTAACTGTAACTAGAAATCTGATGATCAACGTGCAATATTTTGGAATTAAAACACGATGCACTGTTTTCTGATGTAGAAATAAACTTATGTGAAAGATCAGAAATTGTACTTTTGATTGCTGTTTAACTTTTTTCCTAAGAATTTCAGTCTCCATGTAGATAATTTTAAGACTTAACTCCCTGGGAGGTAGGGTTACATATCATACCTGTTTTACAGGTATAGGGAGTACAAGGTATCTAAGCCCCAGATCAATAATTCTGTGGTTTAACCATTTGAATACACCATTGTACCTCAGAAAAATTAACAAATGAATCCATGTAGAGGTGAAAATAATTGGTACTTTTGTTTTAGTTATCTATGTGAGACTCAGTGTCTATCACGTATCTTTAAAAGCTTTAAGACTCTAAGATCATTTAACACTATACTTTGATGAATTCTCAAAATTTTTTGCCTTCTGCATACATTTTTGAATGCTCATGAAGATATTTCTAAATGTTTATGGAATTGTTAATATGAATTAGACCTACCTTTTAATATTAGAAATACAGGTGCTGAAATACAGTTTCTCTCACTGACCGGATTGCCTATTTAGAGCAAGTTGTACATTTTCTGTAATTGAGGAACTCTTCCAAGGTGAAATAGTCATTCATAATTTTATGAAGAATGATAAAAATTAATAATGCAATATTAATTTTATATTTTCAGCATAATTTTGACATACCTTTGTAAACAATGTCATTAAATCCGAGTGAAGTTAGTTGGCAGACCTTCTCTGACCTTTACCTTCCATTAAGAATTTTAAAGTAATACAATAAAACCTTGAATGCTCTGGGATTGGTGTTTCCTGGTTAATCCCTTTAATATTAACGTTGTTGAAAACATTAATAATGTACTAATATTTGGTCTGAAGCCTGTTCTGAATATCATTCTTTTGATTATTCAAGATTGCTTTGTTATTGAGGGTCATCATTCTAATGTTCTCCTTTTATCCTGTTTTGCATGCAAGCATTCTGCATATCTATGGGATCCAGGACATATTTTGAAGATCTTTTTTTTTTTTTTTAAATTTTCATTTATTTATTTATTTTGGAAAGCTGTTTTTTAAAATAAATCTAAATATATATTGTCCTTTTGTAAAGATGGAGTCTTTTGAATGGGAGTAAAAACGTAGAATTCTGGTTGATTTTGTTTACTCGTCTTTTATTTTGTTCTCCACTCCAAGTATAGAATGATTCAAGTGTAATGCCTCTAGACAGTTTATAAAGACAATCGAAATCTAGTCCAACCTATTTTCCCGAAGAAGAATCAAATCAAAATATTATTTAAAAGATAACATAGCTAGTTTGTAGAATCAGGAATAACTCAGATATCTCTCTGATACTCTTTATATTATGCTGTGTTATCTGTTTCAGTATCCATTTATTATAATTTAAATCCCCATAGAAGTCAGTTGACATGCCCAAGGCCACCTAGTGGTTGAACCAGGATTTGAATTGGGTACTCTTCCTGCCACTTGGTGCTTCTTGTGTCCTTGACTTTATCAAGTATCTGGTTTCATATTAGAAAATAATATAATAAAATGAATTACTCAATTTTCATTCCTCTTCCAAGGATCAATTTTGTGGCAGAATGTGGATTAGAATATTGTAGTTGGAATACAAAGGATGATCACTCTTGGAAACAGAAAGGTTTTAATACACAATCATTAAGGTGTACCATGTTTTACAAAAGTTGAGAAAGAAATTCTGTCTGTTACATTTTTGCCTTTATAAAAATTTGTGGTCCTCTAGCTTACATGAAACCTTTTTGATTCTGTACCCTGATTTTAAATTAGATTTGGAAGAAGCTTGAGTAAGTTTTATGCTCCACCAGTAATTTAATTTATAATAGAACTTTTCCAAAGAATGTTGTCCATATTCATTAAAAAATAAGGTTTTTGTTAGCTTCCTGAAGAATTAAAAATGATGAAATAGAATGAGGTTTCTCCTTTATTGTGCAGTTTTCTGATTAATTTAACTTATAGTGTGGGAGTATTAGCTTTTAAATTGTAGGCTAATAAATATTTTAAAATAAAGCAGTTCTAAAGTAAATCATGATTAAAAAAAGTCTTTTATACCTTAAACTCTTACACAGCTTTGTTTCCTTGCCTCAAAACTCAATCCTGTCTTATTTCCACAGCATGCTGTTATGATGTTGAAAACCGGATTTCCAATTATTAAGTCATCAGCAGAAGCAAGTAAGATCGTTATATCTTTTTTTTTTTTTTTAATGTAGCTCTTGGCAGAAACATATGTTTTAATAATATGGTAAACATCTTTAAAATTTAGAGTAAAGATAGAACTCCTCAAAATGTATCAAGACCCCTAAGAGTCATGAAGAAGTAAAGTTGGGGAGAGAGTCAGAAATTATGGCTATGAAAATCCTTATCATGACAACTGCTCTGTACTGGGCTGTTTGAATGGAATGAGTCCAGTTGTTCATGGCCCTTTCCCCATATTCTCCTTCACATACTTGAGATTATTTATAGGGAAATATGAAAGAAGAGTAGAATGGGATTTGTGTAATTTCTGGTAGCAGTGCTTATATGACAAAAGTAACAGATATGCATAGTCCTCTATACATTATGTAACTTCTAGCATGCTTTTTGGGGATTATGCTGGTGTGTGTGTGTGTGTGTTTTGAAACTGTGATGGGAAATGTGTTCATAAAACCCTTTAGTAGTTTGTAAAACGCTATGAAGCATATAATGTTAATATACTCATTTTTTCAGATGATGCTGAGGCTTACCAAGACTGTGACTTATCCCGGGTCACGTAGCTAGTGACATCCATCCAGCCTGAGTTCCGCCAGGTACCTTTGACTTTCAGAAGTCAATACTTTTTCTGCTCTGGCAGTCTGCCTATCATTACATAGTGATACTGCATAGATAGTTCAATATAATATGATAAGTGAATAAACTACACTATAAATTCTTGATCTAGTCATTATTTGTTAAATGCCATCTCTGTGAAAATTTGATTTCTAAGCACAAGGGGGAAATACAGAAGAAATGATGTCTAAATTCAAGGCGCCTATACTCTGCTATAATTTTGAAAGGGTCACCTTGAGGGAATATGAAGGAATATGAGGAATACACATGAGGGAATACTCCCATTGTTTAGATTTAGAATCCCCTGAACTGTCCACAATGACCAATAAATAATGCACTATGTGCCTAAAACAGGTGCAAAATTGAGATAAGATGTGTTGAGACGTTTAGATAAGATATGGTTTTAACTAGTTGACCTTCAAGGTTCTTTCCAGCTCTGTAATTATGATCTTATGGTCCATCTTCTATGGGTTTTTATAGTTTAATAATAAACCCCTTTGAAATTAAAATTTTAGTTATTCAGTTTTACTGTATTTGTATAGTTCTTAAAAGAGCTTTAAGTTAATAGGGGGAAATAACTGATTTAACTAGTCTTTTGTATGGAAAGTCACCAAGCAGTGGAATATCTTGAGAGAGCTGAAGTTGTTGATTTAGCTCGTTATTTCTGATTCTAGAATGGTTGATTAGATGTTTTAGCAAAGCTCTTACCAAATAAAATATTTCCTGATTAACTTAAGTTTATTATTATTAATTTGTCAATAAGTTTTTTTTTAAAGGTCATTTGAATTCCTAGTTACTCTGGAAGAATGGTTTAGAATTGAAGGTAAACATGCCTTGAAAAAATGAAGTAATTAAAAACATGCATATGAATGCTGTCATTTTCTGTGTCCTGCCAGACTCTTAAGTCTCTAGGCAAGAAGTGCAGAGTCCCGTCATCTTTATCACTAAGGATGAATTGTAGATTAGTGAAGTAGGGTTCTAGCATTTAGACATCATTTTATTTAAACTAATAATATCTTGCCTTGATTTTGGCCACCTATAAATAATCATATTAAATTGTATTCTGATTTCCAATGCTAGGGACGAAAGTCATTTAAACTTTCCCTAATACACCCCCCCCCCCCAATTAAGGTTGAAGGGTCTCCCTTAAACTAATAAATTCTTATTCTTAACAAAGGTTAAGTATTAAGTATTGTTTTAAAATCAGTTTGTGTATATATAGTTTGGTAACTGCCTATGGTAGTAATGCATATTATGAAATCTGTATCAGAGCAACATTTATTAGATCGTAGTACTGAATTCTGTTATTATACACTTTGCATTGGCTGCATAGGCTATACAGACATCTTGATTATTTAGAAAGGAAGTAAGTTTTTAGGATTAGGCCCTTGTCCCTAATCATCAGTCCCTATGACAGGTTTCTTGCTGCAGTGAAGTATTCATATGACATGATTCAGCTGACCAAATGAGGTAAATGATCTTTGACTTTTCATTCTCTATATATTCCTAGGAATGGATAAATGAATAGGTTTGTTTTTTTTTTTTTTATGTATTTTTTCAAGGTGGTTTTGAACAGTAATAAGAACAAATTTGGGTATTATGCCAGGTTCTAGCATTGCTTTCCATCTTTTCCCATTTTTTCCCTCCACTGTAAAAGCTTTTCCTTTCTTGCCTCTTTTATGTCAGATAATATTCCCCATTCTTCCTCTCCCTTCATTCTTCTCCCAGCACATCTCTTTCTTACTATTTAAATTTATTTTTTTAAATCATCCCATCCTTGTCAACTCATACCTTTGCCTTCTCTGTTCACTGCTCCTAACTACCCTATTAATGATAAAGTTCTTAGAAGTTACAAGAATTATCTGCCCACATAGGAATATAAACAATTTACCTTTATCAAATCTTTTATGATTTTTGCTTTCTTATTTATCTTTTTATGCTTCTCTTGAGTCTTATATTTAAAAGGCAGATTTTCTTTTCAACTCTGGTATTTTCATTGGGAATACTTATTAGATGTCCGTTTTTCCCCCTTGAAGGATTATGCTCAGTTTTGATGGTTAGGTTATTCTTGGTTGTAATCCTGACTCCTTTGCCTTCAGGAATTTCACTCTAAGCCCCTTTGATTTTAAAGTGGAGCTCCTAAATCATGTGTTACTTTGACTGTGGCTAATAGATATTTTAAATTGTTTCTTTCTGGCTGCTTGCAGTGTTTTCTCCTTGTTCCAGGAGGTCTACACTTTGGCTATAATATTCCTGGGAGTTTTCAATTTGGTATCTCTCTCAGTGGATTCTTTCTGTTTTTCTTTTTTCCTCTGGTTTTAGGATAGTGGAGCAGTTTTCCTTGATAATTTCTTGAAATATATTGAGGCTCTTCTTTTTCTTTTTTTTTTTATCATGGCTTTCAAGTAGTCCTGATTGCTATTTTTCCAGTGAGATATTTCACATTTTCTTCTACTTCTTCCTTCTTTTGATTTTATTTATTGACGTTTCATGGCATGATTCATTAGCTTCCAGTTGCTCAGTTCTAATTTTTAAGGAGTGCTTTTCTTCAGTGAATTTTTGTACCTCTTTTTTTCCATGTGGCCAATTCTGCTTGTTCAGATGTTCACTCAAAGTGGATTTTTGTGTTTTTTACCATTTGGCCTATACTGTTTTTTAAAATGTTGTTTGCTTCAGTATTTTTTTTTTTGGTGCCTCTTTTACCAAGCTATTGATTTTCTTTAAATAATTTTCTTGGATCTCATTTCTTTCCCCAGTTTTTCCTCCACCTCTCCTATTTGATTTTTAAAATCTTTTTTGAGCTCTAACAGGAATTCTTGTTGGGCTTGTGTTGATTCACTTTTCTTTCTTTGTGGCTTTACTTATCCATTGTTATCTTCTGAGTTAGTAGCCTGATCTTCTTTGTCACCGTAGTAACTTTTTTATGGCTGAGCTTCTTTTTTGTTGTTTTCTAATTTTTCCAGTTTATTTTTTCTTGACTTTTTACTTTTATGTTAAAGTTGGACTCTGCTTCCAATATGTAGAGTATACTCTGTCCCAAGCTTCAGGTTTTTCATTGCTGCTGTTTTCAGAGCTAGGTCAGGAGGTCTGTAAGTTTTCAGTGCTTCCAAGGTGGTATTACCTAAGGAGCTGCAGGTATTAGCTCTCCTCTTGGCGCTAATACTGATTCCCCTGTTCCCTTACATCCTCAAGCACTAGTACTCCTTTCTGCCTTGGAAGTGAGGTCAGGCCAGGGCCCTTGCTCCCTTACGAGCAACCAGTAGCACTTTTTCTTGCCTTAAAACTGTGACCAGGATCTTTGCTTCCCTGTCCCCACAAGCACTAATGCCCTGGAACTGCATATGCCCAGTGCAAGAGGCTCCTGAGTGCAGCAAGAGCAAAGGGTTCCCTGTAATCTCTTTCTGATCAGTTATCTGACTCCACATTGATCTTGAAAGCTCCTCCTGCTGCTGACAGCCACCTCCAAAGTTGTGCTCTAAGACCAAGTCACCACCCAGTGAGATGAACTTTTCCTTTGAACTTTCTAAATTGTCTCAGTCTAGAGAATTGTTTCACTGCAACCTTTTGTTGGGTTCTGCTACCCTAGAATTTGGAGATATTATTGTAAAATTATTTGGAGGGGAATTTTGGAGACTTCAAGTGAGTTCCTGCCTCTACTCTGCTATCCTGGCTCTGCCCCCATGCCAAGGTCTAATAGTGTTAAGAATGATTTGTTAAAATTTAATTTGGTATTAAGATATAAAAGGTTGAAGCATGGAAAAACTTGGAATTTTTGTTTTCATATATATATGTTTGGTGGTTTCTTCAGCAATACTCTGCAATTTTAGTTTTCAAATTAATTTCTTAAACTTATTTAATTTGTTCATTAACAGTTTAAAATTGCATACAGGAAAATAACAGGATCACATCAGCAGAAGAGAATACCATTATTTTGCTTTTTTTTCTTGATCTCTTGACTGGTCTGAACCGAAATTCTTTCTTCAACATCTTCAACTACTAAAACAAATCTCCACTGTGGGATGAGGTAGTAGGTTGTATAGTTTTAGGGTCACACCCACCACTGGGAGATAACTATACAATCTACTGTCTTTCTTAAAGTGGGAGGAAATCTTCAGGAATGTTGTTTTTATTTGAAATTAATAACTAAATGGCATAGAACAGTTTGGTCATAACTTATTATAACGTGCATTATGTAAATTATATTTGAAGGTGCAGCATTCATTTGTTTTCACATTTTAAAAAAGGAAGCAAAGTTTTGTTGGCAACTGGGTTAAGAGGAAAATTTGCTTCCCCACATTTATGTCTTAAAAATTCATAGATTTATGTTTTTTCTTAAGTTTGTCTCATTATTATACCTCTAATGGCATAAACAGATTTGTGTGAGTTACAAAGCAATTACTAGACATAATTAAGTTCTACCTGCTTGGTACATTAAGTTCAACATAGTTCCTTCTGTCCGTTGACTTGAGAACAGTATTGTTTCCAATGTAATTATTAACTAAGATTTAGATAAGGTTCAGGTGCCCATGTTACCATATAAAGCAGTTTGAGAACAGTGAATAAGACTTTTTGGTCATATACTTCTTTCTCATCATACTTTTTGTAATCCTCTGTACATTTGGACGTCTGTGTTAAGCACACATTTTTTATAGTGTTGTGTCAAAAAAATCATTTTTAATGTGTAAAATTTATAAGTATCATAGCTATGTTAAGATAAATGATTTTATTATACTCGTCATCTTTCTGAAAGATTTTGATCGTCATTGCTTAAGATTGCTCTATCAGAGTGAGGTAGTAGATTGTATAGTTGTGGGGTAGTGATTTTACCCTGTTCAGGAGATAACTATACAATCTATTGCCTTCCCTGAGGAGTAGACGTTCTACTGTTCTTTTCTGTGATTTGTATGTGCTCGGTTTTTCAAAGTTGGGAATATTTCAATTCATAATCCTACTATTGTATTTTCAGATTTACAGAGAAGTTTCTTATGCCAATTTTACAGGTACAATCAGTATATACTCTTATACTAGCTACATAGAAGTCTGTATTTATTTACCTGATCTAGCATATTGTGCTCAGTCATGGACAACATGTTTTAGGAGGGACATTGAGAAGCTGGAAAGTCTCCAGAAGAGGGCAGACAGAATGGTGAGTTGATACTATATTAGAATCAGTTTAGTCTGCCAAAAGACTAGAGGAAAATGATAGTTTTCTTCTAAGTATTTGAGGAGATGTCACTTGAAGGGTGGACTATACTTGTTCTCTTTAGTCTCAGAGAACAGAATTAGGAACAGTAGGTGGAAATTGCAAAGAAGTAAATTTAGGCTTAAGATAAAAAAAAAAAATGCTAACAGTGACTCAGAGATAGTACATGGGAGTTCTTCAAAGCAAGACTTTAAGTGAACCCTTTCCGTTTCTGTAATAGAGGGAATCCATGTCCAGGTATGGTTTATTTGTATTGACTCCTGAGGTCTCAGCTCTGAGACTGATTCTGTGAAGGTAACACATATCTGTATACCTAAGCAGTAATATTTTTGAAAATGGAAGATTTTTTTTTAAGAGTTGGGACAATATTCTGCTCAGTCAGGGATGGATTGACAGTTTTTATTTGAAAAGGTTAGACATACAAATAAGGGATCACCTAAAGATATAAAAATTCACATTCTGTAACCAGTGAAGTTAAGTATTTCTGTACTTTTTTTTTCTTACCTCTTACCTCCTCCCCTACAAAAGCCAAAGAAATCGAAATATACAGTATTTTTCTATTCACAGAAGCAATTCAGTGAGCATTAAAAGGACATTATGTATAACTTTTTTTGCTCATAAAATTGTGTATTATTTTAGTTTTAGTGTAAATTTCCAAAGTTGTATATTCTTGAATTAACTCTTAAATATTAAGCTTTGTTAAAATTGTGTATGCTGCTGAAACTTAAGGAATCTACAGTTTTAGTTTTTTCTAATTTGAGAATCAACAAAACTTGACAAATAAAAACAGATAAATTCATATTATAGCAAAATTAGGTGTTTTTGAACTTGACATTCTCCCATAGTGTCAAGAACATAGAGAAACTACCGCAAAATTAACCCATCTGAAAGACTTGCCATGTATAACTAGTCTTATCCTTTCTGATTGTCAGTAATGTGTGCTTCATTTTCATCACAATTTTTTCAAACCTAAAGGTTTGCCAAGACTTAAATAAACATGCAACCCATTCAGTTTTTCTTCATGTGTGGTTCATTTCTAAATACCAACCTGGGCATATTTCAGCAAACTAAAAAGCTTGAAGCAGACAAAAAAAAAATTAAAAGTATAGAATGATAGGGCATCAAAGTTGCAAGGAGGGGTCAATCACTCTGTATCACTCTGCAGCCAGGACATGCACCTGAAGATGTTCTATAGTCAGTCAGCAGCATTTGAAAGTACTTGCCCCACAGCATATCCTACATGCTGTTAGCTTTGTAATCCTACTAAATGTAGCAGCAGTGGTAGCATTACTTTCCCTTATTTGAATCCTGAATCAGCTTTTCAGCAGAATGAAGTAACAAAATTTTCCCAATTTCTCGAAAAAATTTCAGTTACTTGTTTTCTTGTTTTTTAAAATCTTTGGTATAGAATGTCTAACAAGTACATTGTGTGATTCAAACTAAGTGATTTCTGAAGAAAATATTGGACTGCACTGAACATTTGTTTTTTACATGATCATTTCCAACCCCAACCCCACCTCCTTTGAATTTTTATTTGTGACAAAGAAAAACCAAATAAACAAAAGCATCCAATATACATGTAATGGTGTGTGTGACAATCTGCCCTAATCCCCCACTCTTCTCCCATGAAGAAAGATATGTCATTATTAGTTCTCTGGATCTTCATTAGTTTTTTTCATTAAAAAGAATCAACTTCCTGTATTTAAAGTGTTTTGTGAAAAACTAAAATGCTATGTGTAATATTAGCTATTTTAATTGTTTTCAATTCCGTATATATACTCTTGTGCATTTCCAACTGCATCCATTTGTAGAGACCTTCCCATATTCCTCTGAATTCCTCATGTGTAATTTCATAGCATAAAAAATATACATCAGATATTTAAGTGATAATCTTTTACATTCCATATATATGCCATAGTTTTCCTGAACGTTCCTCAACCCAAACTCCTCTGGTTTTCATTTACTAATAGAGTGCTACTTTGACTGTTCTGGAATATAAGGACTTATCTTTCTCTGATTTCCTTGGCAAGTGTTCAGCAAATTCTGAGATCACTGATTTAAAGGTTGAGGATATTGTGGTCACTTTTCTTGCATATTCCAAATTGAAATATACTTTGTTTCCAAGAATATCAGTATGCTTGTCCTCCATTTTTACCAGTTTGCTGGGTGTGAGTTGTTTGAAACCTCTTTTACCATGTATTTCTCTTATTATTAGTGACTGAACATATTTTCATGTGGTCATTTATAATTTGTGGTAATTATTTTGAAATTTTATATCCTTTGTATTCATTTCTTAAACTCTTAAATTCATTGTTGTTTGATATAATGGAAAGTTCACTAACAAAGTTGTGAAGGAGACCTGGGTTTTTCAATCCAGTTCTCCTGATTTATGCACATTTCATTTTTATTGGGAAAATTGGATTAAATTTAAGTATCCCTAAGATAGCTTCTCACTCTGAAAACTGATTTTTATGTAGCAAGTATTGTATTAGTCCCATCTGCATGTTTGTAAATCTTTGGGGTGTTTATTCTTTTTGAGGTCCTGGAGTGGACAAGCTATGACAGTACTGAATGGCTGCATTATGATTGTTTTCTATGCTGCTCATGTTATTTGTATTACTAGCAAAGCAAATATTAAACTATTCCATATTTACTATAGAACTGTTTTGAGCCTAATATATTTCATTTGGACTTCTCTCTAGTTCATTTCTGTTTTTTAAAAACTAATTGAGGTATAACCACAAAGTTTGATTCCTTCTACAGAGAAGTTTATCCATTTTTCTATGAATAGTCTTAATATATGAGGCCTCTTGGACTCTTCGCACAGATTGCATTACCAGCTCATATTTGGAGTCTCAGAAAATGTCTTTTGTAATGCTCTGGTGGACTTGGTAACGTCAAACTTAATGCCACTGCACTTTCTTGTCTTGACAGTGTATTCTGGAAGAATACTGCATTTTTAAGGGCTTTGGTTAATTTTTACATGTAAATGTTATTTATATTTACTTTATACTTACATTGACTTATGGGTAACTTCCCATCTTGTCTGCCCATCTGACTTTTAGACCTTTCATGTAAACAACTGCTTATAATATCTGATTACTTGATGTTTGTTTTTGCGAACTTTATAAACCCCAAGAACTGAAGACCTCAAGAGGAGCCCAGTTGCCACTGTCTTCCAACTCCAAAATATAGGTGCTTGCTGTCCACCATTTCTCTGACCTGTCTTCTGACCAAGCCCAACATAAACTCCTTTTTTCTAATCTCTTGAAGAATAAAACGGACATTAGTGCTGTTTGAGCTCCACTTCCATTTGTTTGAGAACTAATTCTACAACCTTTAAAAGAGACAAAGTTTATAATCAAAGAGGAGGTATTGAACCTTCCGAAAATGTCTGCGGCCCCTCCAGGCAGAAATACGTCGTGCTCTTTCATTTGATGGTACCATAAGGTTTGTCAGTGCACAGAAATTGTAAAGATTGCCTTGTTCTCCAGTCTTCCCCAAAACTTCATGTGCCCAGAATGACCAAGAACATTTGCTATTCCTTGCTGTAGGAGGAAAGCCCAGAATTTCAAGCACGTTTGGTACAAATGTGAAAGCAGCATTTGCTCTGTTTTCTAGTTCAGATCGTTAAAGGTCAAAGGGAAGAAAACACAGCACCTTCTTTGGTGTGCTTATTTTCCAAAGAAGACTTGGAAAAATCTTAGTAATATTTGATTAAATTTCTGTGATTTTTTTTGCAGACACTTTCGCCCCACAAATGATTTAATTAATTAGTGAGGGATGGGTTAGGTTTTCAAATTGTGGTCATTTACATGCTATTAGTATAACTGACTTGAAAGTTTATTCATGGGTCAGTAAACTCAAGAATGCAATGCATTTTTACCATTAGAATTTTCTGGAAAATATGAAGCAACAAACAATCAAAAGACTAGAAAAATAGGTGTTAAGGCACTTTTTTCTTTCATTGCTCCAGTCATAAGTAATTTCTTTTAAGAGCCTTGGGAAGTCATCATGGATATTCTCTGTACTAGATTTATTAATTAGGTGCTGTCAAGTAATGTTTACAATGTTGCCTACTGTGCTTGATTGAATCATTTCCTTTATAACATTTTTGAACATTTGATTAAAAACAACTATATAAATTTAACAAGTATAAATGTTTGTAGTCTTGAGAACATTATGAATGGAAGGAATAATTGGTCTAAATTTCAGGAACTAAATATTATGAATGTGGCCTAAGCTAACAGGTTGTCTTACGGTGCAGCTGTCAAATAGAAGAACTGCAGAAGAATGAATGGGCTCCTAGGAAGAGGTAGTAGGTTGCATAGTTTTAGGGCAGGGATTTTGCCCACAAGGAGTTAACTATACAACCTGCTGCCTTTCTTAGGGCTCTATTATTACAACGGAACCTCTTTCTTGGCTCAGTTTAAGTAGATGTCTACATGTTAAATGGGTGTGAGGGTGGGAGAGAAAGCTATAGGAAAAGTACAAGTGTATACTTAGAGATGTCTATTGAAGTAACCAGCAGGTTTGGTCACAGCCTGCAGTCATTAAGATTCCTCAATAAAAATCATAGCTACTGACTTGATTTAAGTATTAAAAGTATTAGCCCAACAATATGAAAATGGAATTTGGTATCACAAGATGGACTTGGACCAAAAATCTGTTTAGTTGTGTTAAAAACTTCCTGTACTATTTATCCAAAGGTCAGTGTGTTTATCATTGATGAGGTACATATTCATATATAATCTAGGTTTTTAATGTTAAGTTTAGATGTGTCACATGATAATTATTTAATTTTCATTTTTTATGTTAGGCCTATAAGCTTTAAAATATTGTGGGTTTCCTTAGAACATCAAGGTGCTGAACATGGACTCTCATACTATTATGTGAATGATTATTTTGATATTATAGAGGGAATTAATGCTTAAAATTGTTGTTAGCATATGCTTAGACAATTTTTCAGTGGACATCTTAGAACTTTTTTCAGTAATAGATTAGAATAGATGGCCTTGGAGCTTTGCAGCAGATTCTCTGAAAATCAGGTGCATGTAAATATCAATTTTCCCTATTCTCACTTCCCTAAAGAATAAAAATAGTGTCTTCTAACTTGTTGGGCTTTTTAAAATGTTACTTAAGTTAAAGCTGAATAATAAAAATATTGAATGTTCAATTTACTTTCATTTTTCCCCACAAAATTTTGTTTTAACTGCTACTTTAATTTGCTTATTGTAGATTCTTGTTTAGATGTGGAGGAGAATGAGCTATCAGCAAATAAAAATCTGTTCCAATTCTGCTCTTTTTTTTGTCTTTCCTTCACAAGAGCTTCCGTTTGAAGAATGACAGAAATGCATAAGTTAATTAAAGGCTCTCGTGGTTGGTGATTTTGGGGGCTGAGTGGAGTCAAACTGGTGACTTTCAGTGATGTACAGAGCTCAGTGTAAGGACTTTCTCAATACAGATAAGGAATTTAGAAATCATTAGGTCCAGCCCCAGAATTTACAGGTGGGGAGACAGGAATGAAAAGGTAATATTACTTGCTCATTTTAGTGTCTTGAGGTGGTATTTGAACGTCTTACTGACTCAGTCTTATGCTCTATACATGCTTTCTTAATATTTCTAGACATTAACCAGCAATATTGTAATAATGTCTTAGGTAAAAAACACTTGAACCTAGTGTCCTGGATTGAGGCTAGCTCTCTTCCCTCTTTCCATATGCTGTTTGGTTTTTTTTTTGTTGTCGTTTTTGGTTTTCAGATTTAAATGCAGGTATGGAATAGCTTTTTGTTCAAGTTTCTCCCACCCTAATTTCTAGGGAACAGCATTTTAGGCATGCAGCTTATATTTTAATTCAAGTGCCTACTACATGCCGGGCACTGTTAGCCACTAATAATAAAAATAAAAAATGAAACTATACAATCCAGTAAGAGCCTTTTGCTTGCCTTTTTGTAAAATTTTGCTTTTTTTATAATGTTAGTAGTACATTTTGATAAGCTAGGGAAAAAACAGGCATACCTTTTGACCTGTCCTAAATCTTTTACAATAAATATTACAGGAGTACGTCCCAACCCATGCTGATCTACTTGCACCTATCTTGGTTTTGTAATTTGTAGCCTTAGAGTCATTTTCTTGAGATTAAGTTTAGTAAACATTCATTAAGCATCTCCTCTGTACAAAGTACTGGCTGGGTGCTGGTATAACTACTTTGGGACCTCTAAGAGCTTATGGAAGAACAAAGATGGTGACTAATAATATTTGAAACATAGAAAGTACTGTTTAAGGACCTAAACTCATTTTTCAATAGTGATTATAATCACAAATGACATTCCTGATGAGTTAGATAACTTGGTATGGTTAAATTAGAAACCCCCAAGCCTATGTTCCCCTTTAAAATTTACCTAGCAAATGATGGAAGATTGATCACAAGATGGGAGGGGTTAATCAGTGTGTCAGATAAAATTGGGAAGGATTGATGGGGAGACTGCCTGTTCTGTCTTCAGTTTGTCCCAATATTAAATATCCAGTGTTTTTAAGTAGATCTGAAATATTGTCTACCCTGGATAAGATTGGATAATTAAAAGTTGCAAAGCACAATTTCTTTTAAGCCTTTTAATACCCCTAAATTAGGGGGATCATGATTAATTTCTCAAATTTAGGAAAGTGAGATTTGGTTAGGTTGTGACTTACTCATGGTTACAGCTACCATCAGAAGTTTCAAATCCTCAAGTATATCCCTTTGACTGAATCCAAACTCCTCAGAACAACTCTCCTAATAAGAGGATTTGTTCTTTTAAACTTGGACTTAATCAGAAGGCTGTACCCAAGGACCTAGAAGGCCACATGTAGCCCCACCCCACTAGGATTTAATTAACAAGTTCATGTTTGTTCCCTCTAAACAATGACCTTACCCAGGGCACATGTATAGAGTTAAGTTTTAGGCCTTCCAAGGAGTCTTCATCCCTCTGATACTTGGTTGCCCTTTTCCTGCCTTATATCTTCATAGTTTTCCTGGTTTGAGCACATGGCTACTTAATGTAATAAGGTGGTCCCAGGTTTTTGCTTCATTTCCTAATGTCCAACATTAGGACTTCCCTTTTTAGGCTCCCCTTCATGCTAGCAACACACAAATCCATTGTCATCCATGTATGGTCTTTAGTGTTAACAGTTTAGATTGGGAGGCTTTCAAGGTCCCACCAGCTGATAGCTGTAGTGATTATTTTAAAAATATGGCCTCTCCAGTGTTCTCAGAATGTCAGCGTGGGTGGCACTGGAAAAGTTGTGGCAAAAACAGTCTGCTTAAGGAGTTCACTCTAATGGAGATAGCATGCAAGTATATACATGGAAGATAAAATTAGAAGTGACTTGGGGGCTGGGAGAACCAGGCAAACCTCTTGTAATGTGGGATTTGGCTTGAGCCGTCAAGTCTAAAGTTTGGGGGGATAGATAAAATCATACAAAAGAGTTGTTAAGCTCATTAAATGCCAAATGGGGAGATTATATTATTCAATCCTGGGAGGCAATAGGGAGTCAGTGGAGTTTGCAAGAGAACTTTTAAAATGTCAAACTTTCTTGCCTTACATAGGCCTTAACGAAAACAGGTAGAGGGCTAAGCAGGTTATTGTATTAGTAGGCTATTATAATAGTAAAGGTGAGAGGTCCATACAAAAGAGATGTAAGTTAAAACAATTGAACAGACTTGTTATGTGGGGTGAGTGCAAATGAGTTGAGGATGACAGGTTATGGACCTGAGTGAATGGGGAGATGGTGGTACTTCCTCCCCTCCCCCAACTTAATCATACTTTATTTTTTCCAATTACATGTAAACATAGTATCCAACATTCACTTTTACAAGATTTTGAATTATAAATTTTCTGCTCCCCCCACTCCTCTAGATAGCATGCAATCTAATGTAGGCTATGCATGTACAATCATATTAAACATAACTTCCATATTAGTCATGTTGTGGAAAAATCATAACAAAAGGGAAAAACCACAAGAAAGAAAAAAAATAGTATGCTTTGATCTGCATTCAGACTCCATAGTTCTTTCTCTGGATATGGATATCATTGTATTGCCGAGCAGAGATAAGTCTATCAACGCTGGTTGTCACAATGTTGCTGTTAATGTGTATAATGTTCTCCCTGTTCTGCTCACTTCACTCAGCATTGGTTCACATGAATCCAGATTTTTCTGAAATCCACTTGACTCGTTTCTTATAGAACAGTAGTATTTCATTACATTCATATATTACAACTTGTTCAACCATTCCCCAACTGATAGACATCCCCTCAATTTTCAGTTCTTTGGATGGTGGTGATTTCAAAGATAAACAGGTAGTTGAGGGGTTGGGAAGGTTTGAGAAGGAAAGGAAATCTTTACAGGTCCTTGAGCTGCTTTGGGGAATTCACTTTGACATATCTAGGAAGTAGTTGGTGATTTAGGACTGTAGCTTAAGTGGAGATTAGGACTGTAGATAGATAGATAGATAGATAGATAGATAGATAGATAGATAGATAGATAGATAGATAGATAGATAGATAGATAGATAAATGTAATCTGTATGAGACAGTTGGATCCATGTGAACTGATGAACTCACCAAGCAAGAGAGGGAAAAGACAAGGACCCAGGGCAGAGCCACAGATAGTAGATGAGAACAATTAAGTAGTGTTTTGCACTAAGGAGATCTGTCCGCCAACAAAAATGAATATAACTCCAGTGCTGAAAGAAATGGCTATAGTAAACATTTTTAGTTTAGCTTTTTGTCCTATAGAAGGGGAGCCATGTGCACAATGGTAATTGATCATAGTAACCTAGTGTTTGATAAGCCCAAAGATCCAAGTTTTTGGGACAAGAATTCACTATTTGACAGAAACTTCTGGGAAAACTGTTTGGCAGAAACTAGGTATAGAACATCTCCCACCATATACCAAGAGATGGTAAAAATGGATATGTGATTTTGTAACAGTAAGCACCCCAGCATACACAAGAGGACCTTCTGCACAGGTTCTTAATTTTGCTTTTCTAAAGAAAGCAACGTTAAAAGGGGTAAACAATCTTACTTTAATCAAGAAGGAATATTATTCACTTAGTTTAGGGGAAAAAGTTAGTACCTGAAGTTCAGAGGAAAGACCAACAGACAGGGCTTCCAACTGTCTGACCACAAACAATACAAACATTGTTACCAGAGAGTGAAGCACCAACATCTGGGTTTTCCAAAGCCAGGGCACTCCTTAACGGCTGCCCAGAGTCTTATTTGGCCTAATCATACAAACATTCTTTCAGTGATTTGAGCTCCAAAGCAAAATCTCACATGGGAGTCTATATACACTTTTCAGAGCAAGAGGGCGAGACTCTCGTAACCCAGTGCCTCATTAGCAATTAACAAAAGGTGTGGGCCTTCATAGAAAATAAGCCTCCCTCAATAGCCCCACCTGAGGCCTATTAATGAGTGGGGAAGATTTTTATCTCCCATTATAGATTTAGACATAAAGGGTGATACCATGGGTAAATTAGGGGAACCTGGAATAGTTTACCTGTCAGATCTATGGATAAGGGAAGGATTTATGACCAAGACAGAGCATTACAATATGTAAAATGAATAATTTTTATTATATTACATTAATAAGGTTTTGCATAAACAAAACCAAAGCAGCCCAAGATTAGAAGGAAAGCAGAAAGCGGGGGGGAGGGGGGAATTGTTTCTTGAATATTTGGAGAACTGAGTCAAATTTATAAGAATACAAGTTCCCCAACTGAAAAATGATCAAAGATTATGAACAGGCAGTTTTCAAATGAAGAAACCAAAACTATCTATAATCATATGGGGGAAAATGCTCAATCACATTTAGAGAAATGCAAATTAAGTTAGTTCTGAAGTACCACCTTACACTTACCAGATAGGCTAATATGACAGAAGAGGAAAATGACAAATGTTGGAGGGAATGTGGGACATAAATGCACTGTTGCTGGAGTTGTGAACTGATCCAACTATTCTAGAGAGCAATTTGGAACTATGTCCAAAGGACTATAAAACTGTATACCCTTTGACCCAGTAATACCTCTACTTAGAGGTTCCCAAAGTGGACAATGCCACTCCCTGAGGGGAGGGTGCTGGAACTATAGGGGGGCCAGTAGTAGCCTCAGGTGCAATTAGAACATTGAATAAAAATAAGGGGCTGGTGAAAGCATAAGGAAAGAGAAGATAAAAAAAATCTGAAAAGCCATTTGTACATGTTTCATCTGTTGTATAACAGTTAAAGTTGCAGTGATTACATTATTTTCCAAATAAACACACAAAAATGCAAGTTATAATCAATCAGTGGTCAAATCCACTGACAGGTCTTAACAAGCAAGTGTTGGCAGTTGAGCTTATCGTGCATTGTCAGGAAATCCAGCATGCATTAACAGGAATATGTGCATGTAATGAGTTGTTTACAATATGATACTATACAGTTATATGTTGTAATATTGCATCATCAAAATTTCAATGAAGGGGAAAAAACACAAATTTAAAATAAATCATTAAATTTAAGATATCATTTAAAAAATTAAAATATTAAAGAAAGTAGATTTCCAGTAAAATTTTTTTTAAAAAAAGGGGGCAGTAGGCCAAATAAATTTAGGAACCCCTGCTCCACTAGGTCTGTATCCCAAAAAATAAAAAAGGGAAATGCAGAAGTAGAGAGGGAGGACTTACTGTACAAAAACATTTATAGCAGCTTTTTGTGGTGGCAGAGAATTAGAAATTGAGAGAATTTCCATCAATTGGGGAGTAGCTGAACAAGCTGTAGTTATGATTGCAGTGGAATACTATTGTGCTGTAAGAAATGATGAGGAGGATGCTGTTAAAAAAAACAGGAAAGACTTACATGAACTGATGCAAAGCGAAGTGAGCAGAGAAACAGGAGAATATTTGCACACTGACAGCAATATTGTACAGAGATCAGCTGTGAATAACTTAGTGATTCTCAACAGTACAATGATCCAAGACAATTCCAAAGGATTTACGATGAAAAATGCTGTCCACCTTCAGAGAAAGAACTGATAGAGTCTAAATGCAGATTGAAGCACACTATTTTTCACTTTTTTTCCCATGGATTTTTTTTTTGGGGTCTGTGTTTTCTTTTACAACATGACTAATAATGGATATGTGTTTGCATGATTGTACATGTATAACCTATATCAAACTGCTTATCTTCTCAGGGAGGGAAAGAGGAGGGAGGGAGAGAATTTGGAACTCAAAAATTTTTTTCAATGTTAAAATAGTTCCTACATGCAGTTGGGGGGGGGGGAATTTTTTTTTTAAAGGTTGAATAAAAAAAGAGGAACCATGTAAAATAGTGTAAAAATATCCAGGTAAACCAGCTCCTCTTATGAGAAAAGCGACTCAGATGACATGCTGCTATCAAGTGGAATAATGCCACTTTATGCAAAATGCAAAAGAAATATCTAGGGAAAAACAAGTAGTAACATAAGCTTCAGGAAGTAGAAAAAAGCATCAGGCTTTTCCTGGCCAAAAAAGAAAGCCTACCTTACATAAATATCATCCCTAACATTCAAACTCTTTCCATTCCTGTGCCACTTTCATAATAAATGGGATTAGGAGAACACTCGCAAGGAGAAATCTGAAGAGAGGCTTCTTTCCCAGGCACTTTAAAGAGAACTTGGCAGCAGAAATGCATCTCTTACAATACCTAGGCAACTTTGTGGGTCAAGTGTTTGGTAAATGTACTGGAGTGAGGCATTTGGAATGGTCACATTAGCATGCATAGTAAACTCTTTTGAAGTGGGTAATGACGGGTTGTACTTTCCCTCTTAACAAAAAGAACCTTCAGTAATTGAAATATCTATTGCCTGGTTGAAGAAGGGAGTACCAAGTTTGCATATGGATCTCAGCCCTTAAAACAGAAGGCATTTATTATATTACATACTTTTAATTTGTCCAACTTGTACAGATTGAGACTGAAATAAAAAAAAATTCTCAAGAATTCAACTGCATAGGTACATGCTTAAGTAAAACTTGTTTATACAAGCTTCTATGTAATTCTTTACATACTTTATTAGAGTGAAAAAAATTTTAAATCATGTATCTTTGTACCCTTCATACAGCCTTAGATATAGTAGGGAAGCAAATATTTGTTAAATGAATTTGATCACAACTTGCCTTCCAATTTGTTGGTCAAATTTTTATAATTTTTCATGTTCTTTACTAAAGGCAGAATGGAAAGACACAATTATAACTACTATCATCTTAAATATGTTATAGATTGAAAGAATATGCCCTTAAAATGCTCTTGCCACATTTTCTGGACTCCACAGCCACGATGCTCACATTATCACATGCCACATCTGTGAATTCACTACAGGGAAAAAAGAGAAAATGCTTGTAAATGAAAAACATGTAACAAGAGTTTAATGTTACCAATTACCCTCCGGGGTGAGTCACTTCTGTAAAGACAATTTCACCTTTCCAAAGGGTTCTTGGACCTTGAGAGCTACCTGGGACACTAGATGTGAGAGTTTTGGGAACCCAAGTGGCTGCTGTGGAGCAAGAAAGCATTGTTGGGATGTTTCAGACTGAGTGGCAATCACAACCTTTTGTACTTAGACATCCAAACTTAGGCACTAAAATCCCAAGAAGCACTCACTCACTGGATTTTTGCCAAACAAAGGCCTGCTTTCTATTGAATTTGTAAGGTTCACTGGTTCAGTAACTAAGGTAGTATTCATTCAAATTAAAAACAGCATTCCACAATGCTTCAGAGTATCAAAATGAAGTGTTCCAAAGAGCTGAAATTTCAACATTTATATGAAAACTCATAAAGGGATTCTAAGTCAGTCCCCTTAGAAGATCCTATTCCCATCCCTAGGTGATGGCCCACTTGAAGTAAAATTTGATAGAACAAAATTCCAAAATCTCCAAATAACTGAAGGCAATGCCTTGAAGTTGCTTTTACAGGAATAGCCCTTTATAGGCACCTGAACTATACACAAAACTGCCCCAAGTTACATCTCAATAAATGTGGGAATAAAGGCAGGAAACAGTAAGTTTCACACGAATTTTAATTTTCCCACAGGAATCACCACTTTAAACATTATTCATTCTCACAGCCATTAAGTCTCAGACTGCCAATGTTCCAAGTGTGCTTGCCCTGAGGTTTGCATGGTTTTCATCACCTTGCACAACTGAACCCCTTGTTTTTGCAAATGCCAACCTTGCTCTCCAAGCCGAACCCACAAGAGTAGACACTAACAAAACTACAGACTCAGCTTAGAAAATGGCTATTAGTAATAAATGGACATCTCTAGGACATTTAAAGCTTTTCAAAGCTCTTTCCCATCATTTTATCTTCACATCCATCTTGATAGGTAGTTTAGTGAACATGTATTTTCCAGATGAAGAAACTGACAGTGAGAAATTACCTGGACCACCTGTGAGATCCCCCTAGTAAGTGATAGCAGCTCTTCAGAACAACTGTGTTCTTTTCCCTTTTCCATGTGTACACTCTTAGAGAGATGTCCTGGGAGGAGGTGACAACACGAAAACTGTCCTTAAAATGAGAAGATAGGAAGTGAGTCTACCCAAAATTTAAAAAAAGAAAAGGGAGAATGATGGTTGAGTACCTGAATTACCATACCACCCATATGGATGTGATTGTCTGGTGATGGTCTTGAAAGGATGCTAACAGGTCGCCAGTCATTGAAAAGACTGTCAGCTCTGATCCACATCCCAGCAGAATGATGTCAGTACCATGGCTTTCCAGTATATGAGGCTTTCTCACAGATTTTGGCAATATGAAACTTGCAACTTCTTGAGCTTCTATCATTAAAAAAACAAACAAAAATCAGTAAATAGCTCACATGGTAGCTAAAGCTTTTAGCATCTAAAAATTACTAGTCCTAGAACAACTAACAAATATAGTGACACAAACACATTTATTGCATTTATTAAATACCAAAAGATAGCTAAATTTTGTGAAAGAAAAGATCAAATTAGGGTGAAGTATCTAAAAATTCTAAAATGACTCATTTCCATTAATATCAGCGTTTCCCATCCATTGTTTTTCTGATAACAAACTAGCAATTTTAAAAATCTGAAAAACTTTGTGGGTTCTAAACTCGTAGGCCTGTATTTCATTTCATTGGTGGGAAAGGTGGTAGGAATAAGCTAAGGTGAGAAAGAACACTATTTTACTTCTCAATTTTCACCTAATATCTGGCAGAAGGCACTGCAAACAGCATATGCTTAAAAGTTAGATACAGCAAGCTTTGATAATAAGCTCTGGGAGATATCATTGTACAGAAAGAAGGCTGGTTCTGAAATCAGAGCACCTGGGTTCTAAGTCTAAACCCATCTTGATGCTTACTACCTGTTTGGCCTTGGGAAAGTGCCTTTCATGTCTTACACCTTTTCCTCATTTGTAATAGAATGAGGGAACTGGACTTAATGCCCTCTGGTTAGCTCTAATCCCTAGGTGAGGTGTTTATGTGGTACATGGGGACTTGGGCCTTTACACTTTAATTCCTATGAAGCATCTGGAATGGGGATGGTAGTGAATTCAAGTTTTATCAAGGGAAAGGTTGTGCTGAGTACTGAGTTTATCTCCCTAATCTAGAAATAAAATACTAATTACATTTCCTGAAAAAAAAATTCCTTTAAACCAAGTCAAAGAATCATGCTACTTCTACCATGACTGAAGCATTCTGAGGAAAAGACAGTGAAAATAGTAAGTATAAAAATGTCAGGGAAAACAAATAATTCTTCATACCAGTGTCAGAAAGGTTCAGACATAAGAGTATCTGCCTATATTAAAGGCTGGTCTACCATATTTAAGTCACTGTATGAGATATTCAGTGACCTGTCAGAACTGTGGAAGGGTACTCTGTCCAGAACTACTGTGATCCACTGAACTAGGGACCAGGAAAGATCTCCTTATATAATAGTATCTCCCTCAGTCAGTGGTCCATCCAATCTAGCCCCCAAAGGGGCATTTGACAACGTGGTGAGAAGGACTAATGCTTTAATGATGTCAACCACAAAAGTCAGGGAAATACTCCAAAGACCATTATTGTAAAAACTTCAAAAATTCTGAGGCAAATACTACTTTGACAGAATCAGTTCCTAGTCACACAATATTTTGGCTTAGAATTTCATGAGTTGCTGTGGCCAAAAAAAAAAAAAAAAGGTGTCAACAGGGAGTTGGTCATGGACCTCCAAGTTTACATAGATTATTTCCTTTGACAATGTATGAAAAGTCTATTCTGATGCCTATATGTAAAGCTTTTCTTTAGGACCTGAAAGAGGTTCATTCTCGATTGGTATATCCTTTGAGAATGTGTTATCAACATCTTAGTTCCCATTAATAATCCACTATGGATGAGTTATCCATGAATTTATCAAATCCTTTGAGTACAGCTTTAGCACTTACTCACTCTTTGTGATAAGATATTCTATATAAATACACAAGATATTCTACATATCACAAGATAGTCTCTCTCGATAGATGGATATAAACATATATACACACACTTCAAGAAGACTCTCGATGACCAGTTGTTTGTCTTGTCAAGGAGATTTTTATTTTTTTGATGTGGGCTGGACTACATGACTACTGAAGTTCCTTCCCAATTTTTGGAAATTCTGTGATGACCTGCAATATAGGTCTGGAACTTTGACTTTTAAGTCCTGTTCCCCACCACATCCACCCTCTCCAAGATGTCCTATGTCCTCATGTCTCCTAAGCCATACATGTAAAGGGCCTAATCACCTTAATAATCATTTCCCAAGCCTACATTATCTCCAAGAATCACAAAATTTCAGAAATAGAAGGTACCTCAGCATCTATCTACCCCAACCCACATCTGAAAAATGACCCCTACTACATCATACTCAACACATGGTCATCCAGTTTTTACTTGAACTACAGGGAAGGGTGGAGATTCATTAACTCTCAAGGTAGCCCATCCACTTTTGGATAGCTCGCATTGTTTAGAAATTTCCCTGACATCAAGCCTAAGAGCTTCTCTGTATAACTTTTACGGATTGCATCTAGTTCTGTCCTGTGGGGCCAGGCAATAAATAAAAATAATTCATAGAACTGACAGAGCTAGGAGGGACTTGAGAAATCGTTTAATTCAAACTTTCAATTTTACATAAGAGGAAATCAAGGTTCAGAAATTAAATGATATGTCAAGGGTCAGGCAGCTAGTTATTGCCATATTCCATTCTAAAATCCAAGTTCCTGCTTCCTAGGGTAGGGGCTGTTTTCTCTATACCACACACACACACACACACACACACACACACACACACACACACACACACGTGTGTGTCTCCTCTATACAACAAATACGTGTGTGTATATATATATATATATGTGTGTGTGTGTATATTTATCCTGTATACCACATATACCATGTGTTTTTTCATTAGTGAAACAAAAGTACAAATTTTTACTTATATAAGGGGCAAAGCACATAGTTTGGGGAGAGTGGAGCCTACCCAGTATTTCCACCTTATTCTTGGATCGTTTTGAAGATATATCAAAAGTGGTGACAGACAAGTTTCTGGTTCTCCTATCTTCATGCAGCACTATTAACCTGGCTGCCTTTTTGGGTGCCCAGGTGACATTCCAACATTCTCCAACAGGCAGGGAATCAGAAAGAGGCTTATCTTCAGATGGTCTGGTTAAGGAATCTGTATGAAATACCTGCAGAGACATCACAAACACCATTGCAGGTATAACCTGAACTATTCCAGGAACATCTGTGCCTAGGACAAATTCAACTGAAGGTAGGGGGCTGACCTAGAAAGACCTTGAGACCCTA
This sequence comes from Notamacropus eugenii, assembly GCF_028372415.1. NCBI lineage: Eukaryota > Metazoa > Chordata > Mammalia > Diprotodontia > Macropodidae > Notamacropus > Notamacropus eugenii. The sequence goes on from NC_092874.1 coordinate 423,149,174, forward strand.
GTGGTGGCAGTGGCCCAGGTGTGCACTTGGGTGATTTAGGCTGGTGAGGAAGCAAGCAGGAAGCAGGCCCAGGAGATAATGTTTGCCTTGTAAAGAAACATGTACCACCTTAGAAGCCAGCAGCCAGGGGCAAAGTTTCATACATTCCATGTTAGCTAGAGCTCTGGGTCCAACTAGACATATTTGGTGAGCAATACATGGGGTTAAGTGGGTTTACTGCTAAGGAATCAATAGCTTTTCCAAAGTTACCTCTATCCTTGTTCTGCTGTTCATAGAACATCATGTACCAATGGTACCACCTGATTTCAGATTCTGAATAGTCACACTGAATGATTTTACTCTGATGACAGTGGTGCAGTTACTAGTCCAATGAAAACAGCCAAGGTACAATCACGAGACTTCAGAGTTCTGACAGCTCAGGACCTCAGAGATTATCCAGTCCAACCAATTCCTTTTATGGAGGATGGAACTAAGACAGGAGTAGGAAAACTTCTTCCTCATTTCCAGGTCTTTTCCCTACCACCATCACTCTGGAACCTCTCCTCCTTTAAGGTTCACTGCACACAAGTACAGCAGATCTCAGTGACTGGTGTCTACCCAGTCATTCTTCCTTTTTCTCAAGTTTACCCATCTCACCATCTTCCTCTCAACCTCAAATCCTGCCCTTACATTTGATGGCCCCTCAAATACCCTTGCTTCCCAGCCTATCCATTTCCTTCAACAACTCCTATCATCTGCACTTCACATCAACTTAGCCATACACAGATATGATCAGACCCTTGATTCCCATCATTACTCACAATGTTCCACTTTCATAATCCAGAACTCCTGTTTCTAATCATAATTTCCTATCCTTCCAGTTTACCTTGTACCTCACCCTTCCTGAGCCCAGTCTTCAACCTCACAGCAACCTTGAGTCATTCTATCCCTCTGTTTTCCTAATCCATTACCCTCTTCTGTCCTCTCTTTTCTCTTCAAAATCTCCACTCTGTCGTTAATCAACTCAATTTTACACTTTCCTCATCCCTTGAATACCTTGTCCCATTCTCCAATTGACACTCTTCATTTTCAAGTCCCCAGTTCTGGATTATTTCTATCATTTACATTCTCAATTCCTACTCGCAAGCTGTGAAACATTACTAAAAATGAATCATATAACAGTGCTGATAGGGTTCACAACAAGCCTCTTTGAGGGCAAAGACAGTCTTTTTCCTCTTTTTATATCTCCAGTACTTAGCACAGTGTTTGGCAGCTAGATGGTACAATAGATAGAGGACTAGGTCTGGAATCAGGAAGACTCATTTTCCTGAGTTCAAATCCAGCCTCAAATCCTTACTAGCTGTGTGACCCTGGGCAAGTCACTTAACCCTGTTTGCTTCAGTTCCTCATCTGTAAAATGAGTTGGAGGAGGAAATGGTGAACCACTCCAGTATCTTTGCCAAGAAAACCCAAAAACAATTACAAAGAGTCGGACACAACTGAACAACAACCAAAATGGTGTATAGTAGGAGCTTAAAAAATGTTTATTGGCTGACTTTTTCCAAACTATGTCACTTATGCTCTGGTCTTCTTCATTCCCCTCTCTCTCTGAAACTTATACTCTGCCCCTCAATCCCTGAGCTCTGGTAGGCAAGCTTATGTTACCCAGAACCAGGCATCCACATCACTTCTTGGCCATTTCTAAAACATTCCACATGGTATGAACCACCCTCCTTCTAGCTCCCTTTTATGTGCTGTCTTCTCCAATTAGATGGTCTTTTAAAAATGTTTTTATACTTTCAGTTTAATTGATGTGTTTTGTTTTTCTATGACATCTACAGATCACTACCACTTCATGAGAGGTTTCATGTAACAAAATTCATTAAAATTTATAATACAGGGACCTTATATGAAAATGCATGCAACATTTCACATCTGGAGTACAACCCCCCATACCTCAATAATTTAAGATGATTAATAGATTTAGTTTTTCTCCCACCCTCACCCCCATTGGAAAAAAAAGAAAAAATAGTTTACTGTTAACAAATATGCATAATTAAGCAAAACATATCCCCCCAATATATATAAAACACATATACTCTCTTTTTTCTTCTTTCCTTCCCTCCCTCCTTCCTTCCCCCTCCCCTCTCTCTCTTTCTTTCCCTCCCTACCCTGTCTTTCTTTCCCTCCCTACCCTCTATTTCTCTCCCCCCCCTCAAAAATTGCTAGGAAAATTGGACAGCAGTATGGAAGAAATTTGACTTACACCTCAAACCTCAAACAAAGATGAGGTCCAAATGGATACAAGACCTAATTACCTAGCAGATTTATTGATAAGAGAAAAGAAGACTAAAATGGATTATTTTTCTTATATAAAAAAGTTTTTTTCATAATTAAATCTTGCAAAAGGGAAACAATTAACTAAGAAAATATCATTGCTGCAAGTTTCTCTGAAAAAAAGTGTTATTTCTACACTACATAGGGAAATGATTCAAATCTATAAAAAAGAGCCTTTTACCAATTGATCAATGGTTTAAAGATTTAAACAAGTGCTTCTCAAGAGAAGAAGCTCAGTCTCTTCACATCCATAGGGGGAAAGAATTGTACCAAACCACTATTTGTGAGATTCCATATCACACCATCAGAGTGACTAAGGGGACAAAAAAAAAAGAAAATTATAGATATTGGAGAGGCTGTGGGAAAACAGGCACATTGATGTACTGTTGGTGGACCTGGGCAATGGGTACAACTATTCTGGAAAGCAATTTGTAATTATACTCAAAGCTACTAAACAGTATGTGCCCTTTGACCTAGCTATGCCACTGCCAGGTCTATCCCCAAAAAAGATCAAAGAAAGAATAAAAGATCTCACATGCACAAAAATGTTTATTGCAGCTCTCTTAGTGACAGCAAAAAAAAAAAAAATGGAAACTAAGAGAATGGCCATCAATTGAGGAATGGCTATTGTATTACGTAAATCAGATGAAATATTATTGTGCTATAAGAAATTATTAAATAGATGATTTCAAAAGGACATGGAGAGATGAATATGAACCTACATAACTTTCATAAGCTAATGATGAATGAAATGAGCAGAATCAAGAGAAAAAGTTATACACCATAAAAACAAGCAACTTTGAAAACTACAATGACCATTCCTCATTGTCTTCCTCATTTTCAACCACTTCTTCCTTCTCTGCTGTCTACAAATATACCCAAGTTCCTTTGTGTCTAAAAAAAATAATTCACTTGGCCTTATCATCTCCTTGAGTAATCTTGAACATCTTGTTTTCTTTTCATAACCAAATTCCTGGAAAAGGTCATGCAGATGAGTTGTCTACTTTCCTGAATTCCACTCCCTTCTCAACCCCATCATTAGACAAACTGCTCTCCTTCCTCCATCACCAACAGTCTCTTTATTGCCATATCCAGTGATCTTTTCTCATCTTTCCCTCATAACCAAGCAGTTTCCAAGTCTTGTAGGTTTCACCTTTTCTATATCTTCTCTATTCACACCACAGACATCCCTATCCAGGCTTGGATCACCTCTTAACTATTGAAGTGACTTCATAATTGGTCTCACTTTGTCTAGTCCTGCCTCTCTACAGCCCATCCTCCACACAGCTGACTAACTGATATTCCTCAAGCCTAAGTCTTCCTAGGTCATTTCTCTGCTCAAAAAGTCACAGTGGTTCCCCATTGCCTCTGGGATAAATACATACTTCCTCTGTTTAGAAAACCAGTATGACTCCAGTCTACCTTTCCATGCTGATTAAATATCATTCCTCATCACACATTCTACACTCCAGCCAAGCTGGCTATCTGTGACTTGCTGACTATTCTCTGTATATGCTACTCTATCCCCTACCATGGTGGAAGGCATGGTTTATGTGGGAGTGATGAGGCTGGTGGGTACAATGGGATCAGAATAAGGGTAACTGGATGCCAGGCTAAAGATTTTTTTTATTTTACCCTGTAGGCAGTGAGAAGTTTCTGAAGGGTTTTGAGCACTGAGCAAGTGATAGGATCATTCTGATTTAGGAAGACAAATCTGGCAACTCAGGCAGAAGTACCAGGAGAGAAGGGAAGATGAGAGAAAAGTAAACAACAAGAAGGCCACAACTGAGGCACTGAGTGGTCACATCTTAGCTGGGGTGATGTTTGGAGGGAGGAAAAAAGAATGGAGTGGATTACAGTGAAAGCTTCTATTTCTTCACCACTTTCCCTCTCCCTTGTGCCATGCCTAATTCCCCAAAGCCTGGGTTCTGCCCCTACCACCAAAGTGCCCTCGCACTGTGGGAAATATTCTCATCTTAACTTACTACAAGAATAGGTGCTGTGCCAGTGATTTCACTGAAATAAGTAATTCCTAAATGTGGAAACTCCGTCTATCAATGCATGCTGGCAATTTTGCTGAAACCTAGAGCCTTGCAGAGATGCCTAAAAAACTTACAGGCAAAAGACCTTGCCTTAATTCACACTGTCCAGTACCTGTCAGAGACAGAACTTCAAACCAGGTCTTTCTGGTCTTCTTCTCAGTAACTCTCTAGTAACTCACAATAAAGAACCCATGTGCCCTTGGAAAAAGAGAGCTTGGAGGTCAGCAGATCCTGAGAAACAATTTCCAGGTCAGAATTGATCTATCCTTCCACCACACTTCTCTGTGCACTTACATTCTAATGAATATTGAGTTATTTTGTGCCTGTGTTTTCTTTCTCCTATTAGAGTGCAAGTTCTTAGCTCTCATTATAGAACACAGGACCTTGGACAGAGCAGACATTAATAACAGTGTGCTGGACTGAACTGAACCAAATGCTGCAACCTATTCCTTCAGCATGTCATCAATATTTCAAAGCACACAACCTAGGGGAGATGTTCCTCAGAGAAGGCTGTACCTTTAGTGAAACATCTGGAGTCTCTGTGGAGTCAACTAACAACCAGTTCTTGTCAGGTGAGCAGCACAGTAAATCTATATGACAATTTTGAAATGCAGTAACTCGGGAGACCTCCTTCAAACAGGGAATTGTAAAGGTATGAAGCACACCTTCTCTAACGGCCACCTAAAAAAATAAAAATTAGAGATATCTATAAAGTAATAAGAATAAACAGAACTCACAAGGCAGAAAAGTAGGAGTCTGATCTGGTGCTCAAAATATGTTTATGGTGTCTGAGCTCACACACCATAAGCTGTTGGCTTTTGTCTATTGATTACTGCCAGCTTTGTCCTAAAAAACAATGATGGCTGATTAAGAAAATGGTTCCTGAAGATGGGATTTGGATTTGCGGATCACAGCTTAAAATACAGGAACGACAGACTACCAGAGAAGGATGTAGAGTAATTCATAATTCATAATAGGAAAATACTAGAAGTTTTTCCAATTAATATAAAGCAAAGAGGCCCCCTTTCCCCACTAATTTGACATGGTCTAGAAAGGCTAGCAATAGCAATAAAAGAAATGAAGAGTTAAAGGCATAAAAGTAGGCAAAGAAGAAAAAACTATTTGCTGATGACACGATGGTTTACTTAGAAAACCTTAGGGGATCAGCGATGAGAGTGATACAATGTAAGAGATTCAACAAAGTAGCAGGTTACAAAATAAACTCACAAAAAAACCGCAACAGTGTTTCTATGTAGCAACAAGAAGGGCCAAGAACAAAGACTAGAAAGAAAGACTGATTTAAAATAACTAGAAAAGGCATAAAAATCTGAAATGAATTCATCAAAGGTCATTCAGTTCCTGTGTAGATACAACTGCCAAAGGCTCCTTAAAGAAATAAAGAACAATTCATTATCATTGAAGGGAGATATAGATAACTAACACATATATAAGACAAAAAGTCATTTTCCAATAGGCAAATGATCAAAGGGAATTAAAAAAGTTCTTAAAAGAAGAATTGTGAATTATCAACAACCATATGAAAGGGCATAACATTTATATAGCACTTACTATGTGACAGGCACCTAAAGACTTCATAGTTATTATCTCATTTGATCCTAACAACACTGGGAGGTAGGTGCTATTATTATCCTCACTATTCTGATAAAGAAACTGAGGCAAACAGAAGGTTATGTCATTTGCCCATAGTCACATAGCTAGTAAGTGTCTGAGAAAAATTTGAACTCAGGTCTTCTTGACTCCAGGCTTAGTACTCTATATTCACTGAGCCACCTTTGAGGTTTAACCTCATACCAAAACAGGCAAAAATGACAAAAGATAAGAATAATAAAATCTTGGAGGGATTGTAAAGAGACTGCCACACTAATACATTGTTAGTGGAGTTCTGAATTGGTCCAACTCTCCTGGAAAGCAATTTGGAACTATGTGAAGAAAGAGATAAAATGTTCATCGCCTTTAACTCAAAGATCTCACTGTTAGGTATGTACTCCAGGGACATCACTGACAAAAAGGAAAACCCCATATACAACAAAGTATTTATAACAGTATATTTTGCAGAAGCAAAGAACTGAAAACAAATTCCCATTGACTTGGGAATGACAGAACAAATTCTAGTATTGAATCATAATGGAATATTAATATAATGTTAGACATAATGAATATTTTGAATACAGAGAAGCAAGAAAAGTCTTCAAATGAACTGAGGCAAGGTGAAATAAGCAGAACCATAAAACAGGGAAAACAGAGATGATGTAAAAATGAAAGACATCAATAAAATAATATAAAATATATTACATAATAATACAAAATCTATATATTATGTAAAAATATAAAATATATATTATATATTATAAAATAATACAAAATGTGTAATATGTTGTAAAATAATAATATAAAATATATAATATATATTATAAAATAATAAAAAATAAATCAATAAAAAATAAAAAGCTGGAAAAAGAATACAGTAACTACAAAAACATTTAAACCTTGCACATTGTTTGTGGGACACTGAGAAGGTAAAAAAAGTATTAATGGGGCAAAGCTTCCAAAAAGCAAAAGATTCCAGGGAAAACAAGGAAAAGAACAAAGGAAGAAATAAATTAATATTACACAGAAAATATTATTCCCTTATTAACAAATCAATATTGTAGCAGTAGGATAATACAGAGGAACTTTGCTTAAATGGAAATATTTAAATATATACACACATATAGGAGGAAAATGAGAGGATGGAATAAAATTTTCTATTCTTCAGGCAACTCTAGAGGGAGAAAGTTGAAATTATGATTTGAAATAAGGCAGCAACAAAAATTAGTATCATTAAGAGAAAAGCTAGGTACTTAGGCAGTGAAAAATACCATATTTAAAACCAAATGTACCATATGCCATAGTATCTAAACGTTTAAAAGAAAAGTTGGATAAGAAACAAAAATACCATAGGAAACTCATATTTCTCTTTCATAAGTAGATGAATCCAAAAGGAAGAAAAATAAGAAGGAATATAAAAAGCTGAACAGATTATTGAAAAATAAGATAAGACTGGCCTGTGGCAACTTCTGAATAGGGATATTAAAGAAAATGCACCTATCTCAGCATTTTATTAAAAATGGTCATGTACTGGGGCATTAAGAAATTATGAATAAATGCAGACTAGAACAATAATAATAAACAGAGGAAAGATGAGCAAAAGACAGATCTAAGCAGAGACTTAGTAGTGACATTCTCAGTAATGAATGTGACTCTATGAGTTATACAAACAATAATTATTAATGATAACAATGAGAAAACACATCAGTCATTAAAGCTATAAATTGAAAATATACATTATATAGTTAAAGTTGTTCTCAGAGGAAAATTTATGTGTCTGATAATTTATATTGAAAAATAGAAAAAGTTATTCAAAGAATTGCAAACTATTAATAACCATATAAAAGACTACTATAAATCAGAAATAATAACAAATACAAATTAAAATAATTCTGTGGTTTCGCTTCACACCCATAAAATGGACAAAAATGACAAAAGATCAAAAATTCAGAGTGGGGAATGCTATGGGAAGACATAGATTGGGCTTGTCTATATACTGTGGTACAACTAGGAAGTGAAATAAGCATTCTGGTGACCAAAATATGCACTCTTTCACCCAAATATCATCTTGTTGAGCATCTGACCCAAGGAGTTCAAAGGCAGAAAGGTGCCATCTATGCCAAAAATAATTCACATTGACAGTATTATTGTGGTAGCAAAGAAGTGGGGGGAAAAGTGAGCAGCCATCAGATGGCCAACAGCTAAACAAACTATGGGAAACATGAATAATGCGATATTATACATACATATATGTAGGTAAGTATGTATTTATGAGGCCTCTGAGTGATTGACAAACCTTTGGTCTCTTTCATTATTTAGTAATGAATTGCACTTCCCAACATTTTTTTCACTGTCTTTCCCTGTGCCCTTCTTCGCTGTGAAGCCTTTGTGTATCGGGGCATATTTGTTAAGGGATGATTCTTAACATCCTTGGCTCCCTTTTCTGTCAGACTTTCATCCTCCCTGCAAAGACAAAAAGGGTCTCTCTGGGACTGAAGATTGGTTTTTATATTTCTCTATTTAATGAGTTATAAGAGCCAAATAGTTATTTAAAGAGTAGATAATCTGCACGTGATGAGTTCATCTTTGCTCAGCTAAGATGATCCTTGGAAAGTAGACACATTCTGTTGCCAGGACCACAATGAAGCCTAGCAGGATTTGCCAGAGCTTTGATTCTACAGGTATATCCTTTGAGAAAGCAGGGTCATCTCCATGCCACAATAAGGCAGTGGAGTAGGACTCTTACAGAAGATTTAATTAAAAGAACAATGTCAGAACGACTATTTTGTTCTTATGGATTTTTTAGTCTAAAAAACAATTTGAAAAGGACTAAAATATCTACAATCATACAACTATATATAGTTGCTTTATTCAGAGGCAGTTAAGTGGCACAGTAGATAGAAAGCACAGCCAGGACTCAGGAAGATTGAATTTAAATCTGGTCACAAACACTAGCTGTGTGATCCTAGGCAACTCACTTAACTTCTTTTTGCCTCCATTCCCTCAACTGTAAAAGGGGGATAATAAAAGTACCTACTTTACAGGACCGTTGTGGGGATTAAATGGAATAATATTTGTAGGGTATGCATATTTGTAAAGTGCTTATCACAGTGTCTAGAACCTAGTAGGTGCTATATAAATGCTTATTCCCTTCCTTTAGTTGTAACACCAACCAACAAACCTGAAAACAACCTATGATTAGAAAATTAGATTAGAAAATGGTTTAACAAACTGTGGTATGTTGGAGTAATAGAATACTTATTTATGTTCTGGACCTGTAATTTCACTGGTATATGGAATTTCTGGTAAGGAAAAATCCTCCTATCTATACAGATCATCAACTTCTCTGCACCTTATGATTACTGAGAGTTGATTGAGAGCCCCAGGAGGTGACTGGGTCACAGAGAAGTACAACATGAACCCAGGTCTTTCTAACTTTAAGACCAGCTCTGTCTCCACTATGGTATGTTGCTGTCTCTCTGTAATTCCATTCTACTATAAATAAGAGCTATATTATAAAACATTGAATGCCAGAGCTAGAAAGGACCTTAGAACACAGAATGTTAGAGCTAGAAGTTACCTTGGAACACAGACTGTCAGAATGAAAAGGAATATTGGAGAACAGAATTAGAAGGGGCCTTAAACACTTAATGTCAGAGCACAGAATTCTAGGGCTTGAAATGACCTTAGAGCATAATGTAGGTGTCTGAAGGGAGCTCAGAGATGATCTAATTCTGGGGTTCTTATTCTGGGTTCTTCAGACCCTCAAAGGATCTGTGGATAGATCTAGGAGGAGGGGGTATACTGTGAACTTAAATGGGAAAAAAATTCTTCTTTATTTCCCTAGACTTTGGTTTCTTTTACAATCCTATGGATTTTACAAATTTAAGAACATTATGAGAACTATCTGAGAAGGGGTCCATCAGTCACCAGACTACCGATGGAGGTCCGTCGCACAAAAAAGGTTGAGAACCCCTGATCTGATTCAATTCCCTCATTTTACAGATAAGGAAACAGGTACATAGAAAATAATTTGCTCAAATCTTCAAGCCTGCTTACTGTCAAAAAGGGACTCTCTGGCACTCCACAGAGCACTAGATTACACCAAGTAGAGGGTGTGATGAAGGTGGCCTGCTCCTTCCCAGTTTTTCCATCCCACACCTTGATGGTCCCTTGACCATCCATGGTGATGACCAGCTGACGCTCAGGGATAGTCAGGAGTCTCCTCAGGGGTGCTGGCTGAACAGAGCTGGACCAGATCTCAGTGCCCTGGGAAAACAAATGTTCATCATTTACCATTTGCAAGAATTGCTACAATAAGATCTAGGAATGTGTTACACTAATGTAGCTCCTCTGCTTAACAACCTCCATTGCCTACTAAATAAACTCCTTATTCTGGCATTCAAGGTCCCAACCTACCTCTCTGTCTGTCCTACACCACTCTATGCCTCATGTCACAAATTCTACTTCCACCCCCATCTACTCCACCCATTTACACCTGGAAGATGTCTACTAGGTCATCTAATCCAATGCAGTGTCTTAAAGAGAAGCAAACTGAAGCCTGTGAAGGAACACACGCAGCAAATGTAAGAGACTGACTCTGAACCCATATAATTCCAGAACTAAGTGCTCTTTCCACAATTTCTTCTTGTTTCTGTGCCTTACTTATGCAGTCCCCCTTTCCTGAAACAGAGTCCCTTTCGTGATCTGTCCAAGCACAGCCTCTACAGTCCAATGCAGAGACTATCTCTTCCATGAAACCTTCCCTAAAAATCTCCTTTCTATTTTCACCCTCTCTTGAAAGTGATCTCCTTCAATTTGTCACAGCTCTTTAATTGAATCTCTCCTTCTCGTTTACCTCATTTGCCCTCATATCAATCAATCAATCAACATTATTAATATATTAAGTCCTGGGCACTGTGCTAAACAATGGGGATACAAAAAGAGGCAAAAACAGTCCCTACTCTCAAGGAGCTTACAATCTAATGGGAGAAACACCATGCAAACAAATACATACAGAGCAAGCTATACACAGGATAATTAGGGAATCATTAACAGAGGGAAGGCACTGAAATTAAGAGGGGGTGAGGAAGGCTTCCTATAGCAGGTGGGATTTTAACTCGTACTTAAAGGAAGCCTGGGAGGTCAGCACTCGAGAGCTGAGGAGGGAGAGCACCCTTGGAATGGAGGACAGCTGCTTTTTCTGTGTACTTTTCCTCCTTCATTAGTTTGCATATTCCTAAAAGCAGAGTTCATGTCAGATTTAACTTCATAATCCTTGTGACAGTGCTTGCTCATAGTAGGTACTAAGTGCATACTAAGGTACACTTAGTAAGTGTATACTGAATTGAAAAGCTCCAGCAGAATGCCTTCTGAGGTTTCTGGCTTAATAAAAATTCTTTTTTCTTCAAACACCTTTTCTCTTGTTCTTAAATTCTGGAACTACTTGGAAGAAACCTAAAAGTCATCTAGTTTACCTTTTTAGCTTTACAGAGGAAAAAAATATATAAGGCCCCTAAAGAGTCGCTGAGGACCCAACCAAAAGAAGGGAGGTGAATTACCCAAGGTCACCTAGAAAATTAGTGTCAAAGCTGGTACTCTTCCCCGAATTTCTTATTTGTGTCACTGCGATGACTCAGCCAACCTCATAGTGTGCTGAAAAGCTTGACTCAGAGCCAAATGAGCCTTTTCAGAGATTACATCATAGAATGAAACCAGAAGAAGAATTCTCAGGGTCACATGCGTTCTGTGCCCTTCACTTTCTTCTACACTTACTGACCTTGAGGACTAAAAGACAACAGAAAAGATCCTAGTCCTGAGACCTTGACTGGAGCCAGCAGCATGACCATGCCAAGTCCCTTCCCTTCCTGGGCCTTTGCTTCTTCATCAGTAAATGAGTGTCAGACCTGATAATCTCTGAGGGCCTTTCCAGCTCCAATATTCTGTAATTCTATGATTTTAAGACAAGGGCATGGGTGCATGGCTTGGACAGTGAGGGAATTAACATGACTTTCTTTAGCTCTTCACGGATATATAACCCCTTGATCGGGGACCAGAAAACAAAAGGACTCATTCTGAGGTCCCTTCAGTCTTCTGCTTTTACGTCTCATATCAAGCAGACTTGTCTGTTTCATGAATTAATTGGGATGGGTCCTGTTCTGCCCTGCACCCTATCAGCAGGATCATGGAGCCATTAAAATAGCAGACAGACTTATAAAACAATGAGAAGGAGGGTGGGGAGGGGAAGGTCATGATTCATAATACAAAAGGTCTTTCCTTTATCACCAAAGTCACCACAGGGCTGCATTAAAAATGTGAACATGCCAAGTACTTTTAATGCTAGAAGGATCAGAAGCACCAAATGATCTAAAAACTTGCTTGGTCCTTCATAGAATTCATAGGCTCATAGATTTAGAGTTGGAATAGATCTTAGAGGACATCTAGCCTAATTTCCCAATTGCATATGTAACATGGGTTATCTAGAGAATGCACAGATATTCTTTGCCTGATTCTGGCTGAATACATGTTTGACTCAAGCATTTGGGAACACTGGAGATGACAAACTCTCCAGCAGCTTCCAGATATGTGGTGTGAGCCAATGCTAAAAGGACTGGGTGTTTTGTTATGATGTGGCAAATCCTGAGTGGTACTCTCAGTCTGTTTCCTTCCTCTTCCTTCCCGACCCTCCCCACGCCACTTTCCAACCCCACCCCTCGATAGCATCGAGGAGGTGGGGTGCCCAGCTCTCTATCCACTGTACTACCTCCACAAAACACTGCATCATTCCCTTTTGTATCTAGGCTGTCCCCTTGCCTGGAATGCTCTCTCCTTACCTCTACATCTCATAATCCCTAGCTTACTTCAAAACTCAGTCCAAGTGCCAAGACCCCTCCTGATTTCCCAAGCCAGTGCCCTTCTCACCCCTCCCTGAAATTATTTTATACATATTTTATATCATGTTATTATATATTGTATTATATTATACATAATATATTATACATAATACAACATATTATACATAATACAATATATTATACATAATATGACATTATACATAATGTAACATATTATGCATATTTTATACATATATAAATGGACATTTATGTATTTAATTGTTTCTATATGGTTTCTTTACTCTGCTTCCTCTCCACAATAGACTATCAGCATCCTGAAGGTAGGGATTATTTGGATTTTATCTTTGTATCCTCTGAACCAAGCCTGGTGCCTGGCACAAAGACAGCACTGAAAAAGTTCTTGTTTGAGTAAAGCTCTATGATCTATGCCAGGGGTAATTATTTGCATTACAAAGGGATTATCTGGTTTACAAAGCATGTCACCACAACGTTCCATTAAAAAGTTTAACTTAGTACTGAGTACTAAATTAACAACGATTTTACACATGCCTCAAGGAATATATCACTTGGGAACAATTTCACACGAGTGGGTAATTTTGCATTGGTGCACAGAAGTACTTATGAAGGGGTCACGCTATTATTCCGTCATTTCAGTTGTGACCAACTCTTCGTGACCCCATGTGGGGTTATCTTGGCAGAGATACTGGAATAGTTTGCCATTTCCTTCTCCATTCATTTTTCCAGATGATGAAACTGAGGCAGACAGGGTTTAGTGACTTGCTAAGGGTCAAAGAACTAGTAAGTGTCTGAGGCCGGATTTGAACTCATGATGAATCTTCCTGACTCCAGGCTTGGCACTCTATTCACTAAGTCACCTAACTGCCCCTATGAAGGAATCATAGGATGATAAAATTAGAGCTGGGAGGGACCCAGGTCATTTGTCCATCCTTCTCATTTTACAAATTAGGAAACAGACCTAGAAAGCATATCAAGATGCCACTTTACCAGGCACTTAATATGTTAGAACCAACTTGGCATACATGATAGAGCACTGACCTTGGAATCAAGAATACAGGGAATAATGTTGGCCTGTGACATTTTCTGACTCTGGGACCCTAAGAAAGTCACTTAACATTTGTGTTACTCAGAAAACTCTGCTGAACCTATTTAGCAAGTCACACAGAGCTTCTGATCCACATTAATGGGAGTAGTTCCCATACCACAAGTTTCTTCAGTGATAAAATCACAGATTCTTTGCATATTTTTCATTCACATAAGAAGAGATCTGAAAGTGAGCTGTATGAAGACCACTGCTGAGGAAGCATTATCTCCTTAATGAGAATCACCACTGATCTGTTTCTTTGCAGAACTTCCTAAAAATGCTGGATGATCATAATGATATTTAAGTTAGTGAGCAGTATCCACTGCAACACCAGGCATCTGTCAGCATAGCCTTGGATTTCATTTAGGTTTGCAACTGGGAACCTCCTGCTGGACTCACCTCTTGAACATTCCAGGCACGGACAGTACAGTCGGCTGACACGGTACACACCACTGACTTCTCCTGCCTGTCAAATCTGTGTTCGATGGCTGAGAGGTAAGCCATTCCTTCTATCTTTTCTGAAACGAAAAGCAAAGGGACCCCTTTTGTTCACAGGATGAAAATTGAGTTTCCCTCCTAATAATGATAGGCACCAACTCTGCCTACCCCTCTCTTCAAAAACTTAACTTGGTTGTAGGATAATTGGGAGAGTGGGCTTGAGGTCCCTCAGCAAGCATGATGTGCTTGGGGTAAATGTAATGAGTCCTACCACTTTCCCATGAATCTGTTTGTAGCGATCACTGTCATGGCTTTCTTTTAATCCACATGATCACCATCATTAAAGGATTGAGGAGTGGTAGGGGCCAGAATATTTCTTTGGGTCTTGGGCTAGGGAGTCAAGAACACCTGGGTTCAAATCCCACTTCTTTGATGTATGACCTTGGATAAGTCACATCAGCTTGCTAAGACTCTCTTCTGCCAAAATGGGAATAATATACTCCTCATCTCACAGAGTTGCATAAAATAGTGTACATGAGCCACTCTACACACTTTTAAGGGGTGTGTGTGTGTGTGTGTGTGTGCGCGCGCGTGTGTGTGCCTGAGTTGGTGGTGGTGCTATGGTTCCTTTCAGTATTTATTACCCTCATGCCCTGAAATGACTTTGCAAGTGAAATCTTGTGAGGGCTTCCCACGGGCCATCTGGTATTCTAGCTGAGAACGATGGAGGTAGTACTGCTTCCACGTCTGTGCTCCTTTACTGGCTTGAGAAATGTTGCAGAAAGTCCATCGGCTCAGGCTTAGCCTCCTGAAAGAGAGCAACAAGGCTTCATTTGGGTCCCTCTCATGGGGGGGAGGGGCAAGGCGGTCAGTTAATAAGCATTTATTAAATGCCTACTACGTGCCAGGCACTGTGTTATTCACTGGGGATACAAAGAGAGGCAAAAGACAGTCCCTGCCCTCTAGGAACTCACAGCTTAACAGGGGAGACACATGCAAACAATTATGTAAATACAAGCTATAGACAGGATAAATTGGAGGTAATCAACAAAGAAAAGGAGCTATCACGAAAAGGCACCAGGAAAAGCTTCTTGTGGAAGATGAGATTTTAAGGGAGCCTTGAAGGAAGAAGCCAGGGAGGCTGGGAGACAGAAGTGAGGAGTGAGAATATTACTCCCCAGGCACCCAGTGAACATGCCTGGAGTATACAGATGCAATATGTGAGCAATAACCAGGAGGCCAGTAGCCCTGGATCCCAGAGTTCATGGGGATGAGGAAGGTATAAGGAGACAGCTCTTCTCAGCAACACAAAGATCCAAGGTGAGTACAAAGGACTCACAATGGAAAACACCATCCACATTCACAAAAACAACAAATGAACTCTGAATGCAGATTGAAGCATACTTTTTTTTACTTTTTTTTTTTGGTTTTCTCTCCTCTTAATCTGTTTCTTCTTTCACAAATGTGACTAATATGGAAATATGCTTCACATAATTGCACATATATAACCTATATCAAATTGCCTACCATTTGAGGAAGAACGGAAGGGAAAGAGGGAGGGAGAAAAAATTGAAACTCAAAATCCTACAAAAATGAATGCTAAATATTGTCTTGACATATATTTTGGAAAAAATAAAATACGATTAATAAAAGAAGAAGAGAAAGGTAGGAGCGGGCCAAATTGTGAAGTGATTTGAATGCCAAATAGATGTTATATCTGAGCCAGGAAGCATTAGGGAAACATGGATATTTGTTGAGGAGGGTGAGTGATCTGGTCAGATCTGCTGTTGAGGAAGTTTAATTTGCCAGCTGGGCTGAAGTGGGAAGAATGATCCTACAGAGACACTATTCTTGACTCTTGACAAAGTTCTTGACAAAGCAGAACTCTGTGCCTTGAAGGTCCATTAAAATATCTAGAATATGTTTTCATTATCAGGAAGATTACCACAAAAATAATGTTCAAGTACAAAACTTTGGGTTTAGTTAGGTGAGCCCCACTGGAGGAAGAAAGGTGAAATCCACTCGTTGTTAAACTGGGTAATTATTTATTAAGCACCTACTATGTGCAAAGTGCTGGGGACACAACCAAGAACAAAACAGAAGAAACTCTAAATGGTTGTGCCTTCAAAGGATCTTACATTTCTGAAGGGGGAAACAACAGAAAAGTCACAGAAATACATATACAAAGTAGATGTGAAGTAATTTGGAGAAGATGGGATAGGGGAAGCCAAGCAACTATGACTTTCATGAGGGATTGTGAAAAGATCTGAGGCCTGGGAATCACAGAACATCTCAGGAAACACTGCATGAGAGCGAGAAGGCAGCTTCCAGATCATTAAATCTAGTGCTAAAAAAAAGTTCAAAGAGGACTTACTAGAGTGACTTCCTTGAGCTGCAGTTTCTTCACCTATAAAGAATGGATTATAATATTTTCACTCCCTATCTTGCAGGCTTGTTTCCAGGAAAATGCACAGTTAAAGTCAAAAGGACATTCATTCACCAGGGAATAGCACCAATTATATTAAATAGGAAACTCAAGATTTCTTCAATTGTCTTACTACAAATGTATTTTTCAAATCTGCATGTTCTTTTCAAGTGATGCTTTGTTGTCTACTATATTTACTTACATAATTCTGACCCACTGTCTTCATATTTTAACATTAAGGCTGGCAAAATTTATGGCCAAAACATGATAATAGGTATTCATGAACATTTTGGTCTTGGTCCATGGCCACCAGACGCAAACTCAAAATTCTCACTAAATGGTTGGTGAGAACCATTTTCTAAAAATGACTAATTCATCCAAAGGCACCTGGGAGTCAATGTCAAGGTTAATTAAAGTTTGCCAGGTGTAACTATAAAATAAAGCAGCTGATTTTAGCATACATGCCAGAACTTGTTTACAAACCTAAGTACTCTCAGAGTAGTCACCAAGGATGGCCATACATGTGTCTGACACAATGTCATACCTCAAAGCATCTTTGGACCTTCCTTTTCAAATGATCAAAATTGTTTCTTTGTGGACACTTCTCTGTCCTTAATTGTTAGTTTTTCCCTTAATTATAGATCTAACAGGCACCTCATTCCATTCTTCTCCATTTTTTTTCATAACATGACCTTTTTATATTTAGGATAGGTGTTTCCATTTGGAGCTTATTATGGAATAACAAACAATCAACAAGCATTTATTTAGTGCCTATAATTTGCCCGACACTGTTCTAGATGCTGAGGATACAAAAAAGAAAACAGGTCACATCCTTCTCATGGAGTCTACAGTCTAGTTCAGAGAAAACATGTAACATATGTATGCATATCTAAATATATAGAAGATAATTTGAAGCAGGGAGGGTAAGTACCAACAGCTAAGTGGTGTAGGAGAGGCTTTATAATGCCTAAATTGGGAGGAGAAATGAGGGAGGAGTCCATTCCAGGAATGGTGGACAGCAAGCACATAGACGGTACAAAGAGTAGTAAGGACAGTTTGTTTTGATCACAGGGTAGGTGAAGGGGGCAATGTGTGGTAATTCTGGAAAACGAGTCTGGGACGATATTGTGAAAGGCTTGAAGTACTAAACAGAGCACTTTGTATTTGATCCTGGAGGCAACAGGGAGAAAGTTTACTGAGTAGGAGAGTAACACAGTCAGAATGGTGCTGAAAGGAAATCACTTTGGCTGTTGGGTGGAAGACAGACTGAAGTAGGGAGGAACCAAATGCCAGGAGCCCAATTAGGAGGCTAGTGTCACTGTCCTGGAAGGAGCCAGCGTCGGGTACATGTGAGTGGAGAAAAGAGAGGTAAAGGACATGCTCTTCAAGTGTCTGGGGGTCCCTGGGGGTCTCTTCCAGTTCTAAGTCTCTGATCCTAAATTCACGTGCAAAGCCAGATGTTGCTCCTTCTTTGCCCAAGCTTATTCCCTTCATTTTTCTCTTTCTTTAATGCTATAATTAGCACTATAATTACACACTAGTGCTAACAGCTGGAAGAGCTTTTAATGTTTCTCTGCCACAAGTAATGCTTGCTCTTGATTTTAGATACTTCTGATCATAGAAAAGAAAGGTCTCCTTATGCCTATGCTTTTTTATAGTGTTATCAAAAATGATTATGAGAAACAGTGAAATTCTCTGAGAGCTGTACAGTATAAATAGTAAATGTATTGTACTTTTGTGAAAGAAAGTGATTCAAGAGAAAATGGAATTCTCCAAGAACAAGTACAAGAAATAGAACAAAGTGAACACTGATGTCTGCTATATTTTGCAAAGGGTTTGTTGTAATCACGTATTTTTATTGCTTTGTTAGTAATATGATTATATTTATTTATTTTTCCTAATGTAAAACAGTTCTTGAATCCCTTGTATGAATCTGGCCATAATGGCTAATCCTTTAAATATATCACTGTGGGAAAACAGGAAGTAAGTTTTATTTCCACACTTTCTTGGGGATGTGTGTGACCTAGCA
Source organism: Notamacropus eugenii (assembly GCF_028372415.1). NCBI lineage: Eukaryota > Metazoa > Chordata > Mammalia > Diprotodontia > Macropodidae > Notamacropus > Notamacropus eugenii. Next base: position 423,167,988 of record NC_092874.1, read on the forward strand.
CAGTGAGGTGAAGGTCAGAAAACTGCTGCGCATGCTCAATAAGTTGTTTGAGGGAAAATGTATCAGAGGAGAACATGAAGTCATATGGTCAGGGGACAGTATCTCATGAAATCCAAAGTTCAGAATTCTATAAGGGTCCTGCCTCATCCTGACCTGGTTGTAGTCCTTCCAATGGCCATGCTGGAAGCTACCCGTGGAACATAGGCTTTCCCTCCTCTGAACTCCATTTTTAATAAAATTTTCTTGATACCTTTTTGTGAGTCAAGTTTGTCTCTAACATCACTGAAGTCACTTTACTATAATGTTATAGTGTATGTTTCTTTTCCTCCCAAACCTGTTTAGAAGCGGGAATTTGGGGATTCTGCTAGATTACAGTGTATTGATTTTGAAGGGGAGGGACTGGTAAAGTCCCCTTTTGGATATACACTCCACCTGCTAATGGTCCCCACACCCTCCTGCTGTACAACCCCTTGATCTGCCACCACATGGAACCTATAATATGAGGCCCAGAGAGGGATGGGTGCCAGTGGAAAGAACAGATGAACAAAGTACAAAAACAGTGGGAGTCTGAGAGCAGTGAGATTCCTCGGGGGTTTGGTGGCTACTGAAGGTCCTTGGTAGGTGACTGGCCCACCTGATGTTAGTCTGGCCTCCAGGGCTGCTAGCCTTCTCACTTCCCCCACCCCTACCAAGCTTGAATGATAATGGTGGGGGCAAGAGCTAAGTGGTCATGCAAAATAGACAGTGGGGAGGTGATAGTATGGTCCTGCTATTGTTAAGTTTTCTATATGAATTGCCTTGAAGGAGTCCTTTTCCTTTCTATTCATGCTTCTTAACTTCTTGAGGTGGTAAGGGAGAGCAGAATTAAGGTACAACCTTTCCCATAATTTGTGGAAAAGTTCACAAATACTTGCTGTATCAAACAATCTTGCACTTGATCTTGTATACCCCATAGTTTCCTAAAATTCAATTTCACAGACATTTTTAAGTACCCATTACATCCAATATTCCCTAGCAGAGTGCCCCCACCATCACAGAATCAGAGAATTATAAATCTGGAGTCAGAAGGTACCTTAGAGGCCATCTAGTTCAACCCTTCCTTATACAGATGAGGAAACTGAGGCACAATTAAATCACATGACTTGTCCACGGTCACACAGGGAGCAGGGGTCAGAGATATTTGAAACCAAATCTTTGGGATCCCATTAGGGATTTTTTTTGGCAAAGATACTGGAGTGATTTTGCTATTTCCTTCTCCAGTTCACTTCACAGATGAGGAAACTGAGGCAAACAGGATTAAGTGACTTGCCCAGGGTTACACAGATGATAAATATCTGAGGCTGGATTTGAATTCAGGAAGGAGTCTTCCTGACTTCTGGCGCAGTATTCTATTGTCTTTGCCACCTTCCATCTCTCCCTTTCTACTGGTTCGTTTCTAGCTGTCTATAAACACATTTAAGTGTCCCCCCTCCTTAAAAAGTCATCTCTAGACCCTAGGATTTCCTTAAACTATTTTCTTATCTTTCTTCTCCCTTTCTCAACCAAATTTCCTTAAAAAGTTGTCTACACTCATTATAATCTCCATCTCCTTCATCTCTTCTCACTCACTTATCAACTCAGTATTTTGGCTCCCAACCTGATCACTCACCTGAAACTTCTCTCCCCAAAGTTACCAGTGATCTCTTACTAGTCAAATTCAATGAATGGCCTTTTCTTTCTGCTCATCCATCTAAACCTCTCTGAAGGATATACTGTCACTAGTGACCACCCTGTCCTCTTGAATTCATTCTTTTCCCTGAAACTATTCTCTTAGTTTTCCACCTAATTGTCTGTCCGTTTCTTCTGAGTCTCCTCTGCTGGATCATCAGCTATATACCACTCCCTAACTATGGACTTAACCCTGTCCTGGCTTCTCTCCTTTTCTCTATATATTCTTAGTGGTGACCTCATCCACTCACAAGACTTTAATTATCATCTTTATGCAGCTGGCTCTTAGGTTTATAAATCCAGCTTTCATCTCTCTCTTGAGCTCCAGTCCAACATCATCGAATGAATACTGTATATGTCAGACTCAACCAATTCAGAATATATTATTGTCCCTCTCCTCACCCCCCTCAAAAAATCTGCCTCTTTTCTAAATTCCCTATTTCTGTTGAGTGAACCGCCACCTTCCCAGTCAATCAGGTTCACAACCTTAGTGTTGTTCCTGACTTTTCTCTTTCGTATACCTCATGGATCCAGTCAGTAGCCAATTCTCATCATTTCTACTTGCACAATATAACTTGCACCTAACCCCTTCTCTCCAGTCACAGTCATCACCCTCATTCAGGCATATATTAGCTCTCCCTGGACCATCACAACAGCCTCCTAATTGGTGTTCTTGCATCCAGTCTTTCCCCACCCCAATTCATCTTCTATAGAAGTGTCAAAGTAATTTTCCTAAAAGCATAGTTCTGAAAACATCATTCTCTTACTCAAAAGAACTTTGGTAGTTCCCTTTTTGCTTCTGAGATCAAATAAAAACCCTCCTGAAATTTAAAGCCTCTGTGACCTGGCTTCGACCCATCTTTTCAGCCTTATTACATTTTTACATTTTATTTCTCCCCTTTGTGAATACTACTATTCCATTCAGGCTTAGCTCCAATGTTACCTGCTCTGTGGCCTGCCTAAGGCCCCCCCCAACTCCTAAAGCCTTTCCTCCCAAATGATCTTCTATATTGTATGTATCTATATATGCTCATGTTGTCTTTTTCACAAGCTAAATTGTAAGCTCTTTGAAGGTAGATTGGTGTGGACTTGGATAGAGGCCTAGATCTAGAGTCAGGAAGATCTAAGCTGAGATTTGAACTCAGACACTTACTAGTTGTATGATCCTGTGCAAGTCATTCAACTAATCTACCTCAGTTTCCTCATCTGTAAAACAAGGATAATTATAGTACCTACTTTTCAGGATTGTGGAGGATAATATGAGGTGTTTGCAAAGAATTTTGCAAACTTCAAAGTCCTATATAAATGCTGGCTAACATTATTATTATTCAGATAACCTTGTTAGCACCCTAGGAGGGGTTAGAAGGAAGAAGAGTTGTGGGAGAAGGGTGCCAAGTAACATAACTCCAGGGGTGGTGTAATGTAAAAGTGGACAGAAAATACAGTTCCTCTCCAGGAAGTACCTTTTCCTTCAAGAAATGGGTCTGCTATACAAAGGAATTTGTCTATAATGGTCCACACAGTGATAAATAGATGTATATTACTATTATACATTAAATAAAAAAATCACTCATAATAAAACAAACACCCATGTATGGAGGAATTTGTAAATATGAAGGGAGGAAAAACTCTAGAACTTAAGAGGTAATCAAGAAAGTTTTCACATAAGCACTAACACTTGAGCCTTAAAGGAAACTAAGGATTCTAAGATCAGAGGATCATAGGTATAGAGAGGATGGAACCTCAGATGTCATTTTACAGATGAGGAAAGGGAGAACAAGGGAATTTGAGGGACCAATCCAAGGTCATACTGGTTAATCATCAGAGGAGGGATCTGATCTCAGGTCCTCTGTATCTAAAGTCATTGTATTGCATTACTTTTTTGAAACAGTGGTGAAGGAACAGCATTTCAGATATTTGGGGTCAACCTGAACGAAGGCACAGAAATAAGAGATCAAGTTCAAATGTAACAGTGGCCTAGAGAGACTAGAAGCAGACACAGAATACCTGTCATGAAGATAAGACCTGAGCTCTCACTGGCCGCCCACAGTTAGCCAAAGTATGGCCAGTAATTGAGCTTGCTGGAAAGGTTGAATGCAGAAGGAAGGATGTAAAATGGTGGGAAAGGCAGGGAAATTGAAGGAACAGTGGGTGTGTTATTATCCTGGCCAAACCATTCCTCATGAAATAGAAAAAATTTCATCTGTCCTATCTCTCCCAACCATTCTCTTCTACTCGTTTCCCCATAAAGAAACAGGGCTGAGCAGAGAGGAAAGCACTCAGTGAAAGGTCAGTAGATTGTTTGCTTTCTATGATTCAGGGGTTACTTTCCTCCAAACCTCATTCTTCACTCACTCACCTCCACAGAAAGGCACACTCCGCAGCTTCATTCCAAACCTGGAGAGAGAAACAGAAAAGGAAGATAGAAGCATTCTAGGAAACATCTGTTACTTTGGCCTCCTGACTTGTTCTCTAATGATGTGTTTGGAAATGTCCTCTCAAGGAGTAATCCTCAAGGAAAAGAGAAGGGAGGCAAGCTGAAACTTGGCTACTCAACATCCAAGTTCAGCATATACCTTCTGCATTTCCCAATGTTCTCTTGAAATCTCAGGTTGGTCTATTCTGAAACTGAGTAACAAACCCTACTCCCACGTTGGGACAATGATAACTAAAGAACATGGAGAGTAGCTGTGGCTCAACTCTTCTCTACCAGTTGTGTTACCTTGGTCAAATAATTGAACTTCAGTGTTCTCAACTCTGACATGAGACCGATTAATAGCTGTCCTTCCTTAACCTACAAGGTTGTTATGAGGCTCAGCTGAGGTTACTTTTAGTTTATTTTCAAAAAAATTCAGACCACCGATTCCCTCTTCCGCAACAACTGCCAGGTCTCATGCCACAGAAGAGCCTCGGTCCAGTACCTTAGCCCAGGCTACCTTACATCTCTGGTCTTTAAAGACGGTGGAGATAAGAGACTATGCAGTGAAGAAAATCGCACCATCTGAACTCTTGGATCCCACCCCTGCTCTACCCCCGACAAAAGCCGATCACCGTAGAACGCAAACCAGAGCACTAGCCAAGGGAGCTTCCCCTACTCTTTCCCCTCAGATTGTGAGTTGGAGGAAAAAAATCTATTTTTTTAAGGAACGAGTGCCGCCTATACCTCCAAAACCAAAAAAAATAATGAGGCTAGTAGAGGAAAAAACCAGTGGCTGGTGATCAGGAGACCTGCCCCACCTCCGCCACCAACTAGCCAGGCCATCTTTCCTCGGATCCGCCTCGTGATGCCACATCTACCGTTATCCCGCCTGGTTCGTACTCAGGAAGCATGACAGGGTTGGGGTGGAGGAGGCAGCAGGACAGGGGCACGCTCGTGACCCTGGCACCTTCACGTAGGGCCTTCTCCGAACTGCAGGAAGGGCAGCCTTTCAGGTTCTGCCCTGCAGGGCTGAGAACGGGGGGAATCCCAGAGGAGCTCGGGAGGTCACGTCACCCGCAGCCCTGCCCTGGACCAGAAGCGCAGACGGGATGGATGGGCCGGCCCGGGCCCTCCTCTGGCGCGAGTGTCCAGGGTCGGTCCGATGCCCCCGCCCAAAGCCTGCTGATCCCACAGGAGCTCACGGGCAGCGCCGCCCTCCTGGGCCCCAGCCCTTCTTCGGGATCGGGAGCGCGGGGCCTCGGGGCCGCCCGGACGGGATCAGAGGGTGTGGGCGCCCGTCGGGGGCCGCCGGCCCGTACCTTGTCCACCTGGGCCGCGCGGAGCAGGTCCGGCTCCTCCAGGAAGGAGAAGACGTGCAGGAGCCCGTCGAGCGGCAGCACTGCCGGGGTCCCCATCCCGGCCCGGCCCGGCCCGGCCCGGCCCGGCCTTCCGCCCTCTTCGGCCGGCTCCGCGGACTTCTCCGAGTCTCGGTCCGGCCTACGTCCAGCCCCGCCCCCCCTTCCCTTCCGCCCCGGAGGCCGAGGCCCAGGCCCAGGCCCCGTCCCCGCCCCCAGTCTCGGCCGAGCCCCGAGGCTCCGCTCCGCCCCTCCTTCCCCAGCCGGGCCGCGCTCCGGCCGCCTGGCCGGGGGGAGTCCCCAGCTGGCCTTCGCCCGCGGAGGCTCGCGGCCTTGCCCTGGCGGAAATCCCGTGCCTCTGAGCGGGTCCGCAGGCCTCCTCCCTTCCCATCACCCCGCCCCGGTCCGCAGCTCTCCAAGCACCGGGGCAGATAAGGCCGCCGCTGGGCAGCCTGGGCAGGTGACCCCCGGGGCCTCGGGGCGCAGCGGCCTCCACCTTCGGCATCTGGTTTTTTCCACATTAAATGAATCATTTTGTCTCGCGCGCGTGTGTGTATATGTGTGTGTGTGTGTGTGTATGTGTGTGTGTGAGTGTGTGTATGTGTGTGTGAGTGTATGTGTGTATGAGTGTGTGTGTGTATGTGAGTGTGTGTGTATGAGTGTGTATGTGAGTGTGAGTGTGTGTATGTGAGTGTGTGACTGTGTGTGGGTGTGAGTGTGTGTATGTGTGTGTCAGTGTGTGTGTGTGTGTGTCAGTGTGAGTGTGTGTGAGTGTGTGTATGTGTATGTAGTGTGTGTGGTGTGAGTGTGTGTATGTGTGTGTAGTGTGTGTGTGCGGTGTGAGTGTGTGTATGTGTGTGTGAGTGTGTGTGAGTGTGTGTATGTGTGCATAGTGTGTGTGGTGTGAGTGTGTGTATGTGTGTGTGTGAGTGTGTATGTGAGTGTGTGTGTGTATGTGAGTGTGTGACTGTGTGTGGGTGTGAGTGTGTGTATGTGTGTGTCAGTGTGTGTGAGTGTGTGTGTCAGTGTGAGTGTGTGTGAGTGTGTGTATGTGTATGTAGCGTGTGTGTGGTGTGAGTGTGTGTGTGAGTATGTGTGTGTATGTGTGAGTGTTTGTATGTATGTGTGGTGTGTGTGTGTGAGTGTGTGTGTGTGTGAGTGTGTGTGTGGTGGGACTACATAGGCCTCTTCAAATCACTTGTTTTGAGTGCTATCAATACACAAACCTTTCCCACGTGACTACACACGCTTGTTACATTATCCCATCAAGTAAAAGGGGGTGCCTGGAGAGGTTAGTGACTAGCCCAAATAAGGTCCATTAGTCGATCCCATTGAGACACCTCTAATTTCGCCTTATGATAAAATCAAAGAGCTCCCATTTTTTATGGGACCTTTGCTTATAACAATTCACTCTTATTCACTTTCAAATTACTCTTTCTGAAAGATTTTTGATCATCATCCCCAGGCACAGATTATCCCCTCATGTCTAGTTTTTAGGGTAGTGATCTTATCCTGTGTTCTACAGTTCTTCTTCAGGACTTTTAGGCAGTTGATTTTAAAAACAGAAAGTAGTTACATTCTTAATTCAACTGTTTTTTTTCGATAACACACAATTTTTCTGACAGCCAGTTCAGCCTTCTTTCCATGGATGCTAATGTCATCAAGTTGATTCCTTAGCTTTTTGTCAAATAGGGGAACAAGACACAGTAAAAAAATGAAAACATGAAATATTATGTTATTATTATATTGTTATAAAATAATATAAAAATTTATACATTCATAAGAGTAGTGCAAATAAATGTGCTGAGTGAAGCCTGTCGGTGTTCTGTTTCACTGAAACAACTCTGAGATTTAAAGAGGACTTAATTTTTAAAAAATAATAAAAGGATTGACCACTAAGGCAAAGTAAGTAGTCTTTATTGGATGAGTTTTAACTTATAGAAGGAAAGGTGATGTGGCTTATTTTGAGGCCACTCCCAATGACGGGAGTATGAAAGAGGAAGCAGGGAAAAAAAGGCTAGTACAATCACCAGGGTACTGCCTATCCCCCAGATTCAGTATATCAATACACCAAGCTTGCATCCCTTCTCCCGGATTTGATAAGTGGGACTCCTAGGTTCCTGAATCAGACCAATATCATGATTCAGAAAAGGGGTAAGGATTTTGTAAGAAAAGGCCCAATTGACTAGAAATTCCAGAAAAAGGAGGGGGCAGGCTTAGGAAATGAGGCATGTTTAAGCCTGTTACAGTGAAGTCTAGGCCCTGAAAACTGGAAAGTCTACAGTAGCAGGGGAAAATTTTTACCAAGTCAGAGGATCGTGGGAGATTCCCTAGTGGAGCTGGCATTTGAATATTGCATGCCGTATTCCAGGTGCCAAAACCAAAGTTTTGTGTAAAAGCTTTGTGACTATTTATTTACTATGATGAGTGATGGAGAAAGAATAAGGAACAGGTAATGAATAAAGGAAGACTGTGTTGCTATGTGTTTGGGCATAGAGAATAAATCTCAGAATTAGAAAGAGTCTTAACAGTCACCCAATAAAACCTCTAACCTGATATAGGAATTCCCTTAACAACAACCCTGGGTGGGGTGGGGGTAGGGCATCCTGATTCTAATCATGTCAGAAACTGAAATGGATCAATCTTAGAACAGAGAGACATAAAACCAGTCAGGTTTCCTGTACCCAAGCTGAAATTCTGGAAGGTTTTCCCAAATGAGGAAAGTGAGTTTATTTTGAGGTGGTAGAGAAGGCTTAAGTTGGTAATAATGACTTCTGGGTGATAGAAATGAAAAGATAAGTTTTCTTCTTCTACTGGACCTTCCACTAGGTTGTCAACCTGGTACTTTCAAACTGGTACTTTGCTGAGAGGGCGACTGACACTATTGGTTAAGAGCTGATGGGTGGGGTAATAGCATCGATAGAAACAGTCAAAAGGGGATACATTGTTCTAAGGCTGTGGTGGTGGTTTTTTGACAACTCTAAAGTGATATTATTGTTTCCTCATGTCCTACTTGCTTTTTCCCTTATAGAATATTTGATTTCACACCTCCCTACCTTTGCACAGACTATCCCCTTGCCTGGCATTCTTTCTCTCCTCAACTCTGCTTCTTGGAACCCCTAGCACTTTTGAGTCTTAAGTCCCTCCGCTTCCCAATTTGTTAGTATTGTTGTATAGTTGTATAGTTAGTATAGTTGATCATCAATCATCCCAAATTGCTTTTTAATTACTTTATATATCCTTTGTATTTACATATCTGTCTACCTGTTGTTTCCTCATAGTAAAATATAGTCTCCTTGAGGGAAGGGATTGTTTCATTTATCTTTCGTCTCTAGGGTCTAGGATTGAATTGAATTGAGGTGACTTAGACACTCCTAATCACAAAGCACACAAGTGTTTTAGGTCAGAGCCAGGATGGATTCCAAGGTCTCTTGATTTCAAATCAAGATCTTTCCTCTACATCCCACTGCCTCTCATTAGAGAGGCTTCCAGCTTGAGCGTTTAATGATAAGCTTTGCATCCCCATCTGGAGCAGGACCTGAGTCACAAGCTAAGGCAGAGCACCTAGCACATTGGTAAGTGTCAAAGGAAGAGATTAGGAGCGTAACCAGGAGCTAAACTTCTTAGTTTGATTAGAGACAGTCTGGTCAAATTAGTGAGATGTCCAAATTGCAGTCTGATTTAAGACAATCACAGCTTTCAAGAATTGGACATTGTGCACAGTGCTAAGGGAAAATAGGGACTGCTGGGGGAGGGAGAACCAATTATTGGGGAAATCCAGGATTTTTTCCCTTCCTACTTCCCCGTTCTCTATTTGGTCAAGCTGACATCTGAAGGACAAGGCTGATGAAACTGGATTCACTTTTTCTGCAATCTTGTTTAGATTCCACCCAAGTGGGGAAGCAAGACCATTGAGTTCTAGTCAGGCTTAGGGGATAGAAAGATCCTTTGTCTAGATTTCCCCAGGCTGGGGGTGGTCTGGGGACAAGAGTGATCAGAGTCATATCCCCCAGCCCCTCATTAGAACAGGTCCACCTCTAATGATAATGTTCAGTTTCTCATTACTTGTTAACCAATCAGAATTGATTTCTACCCTCAGGAACATTCACTCTTCCAAGGGCATGTAAGTGTTGAGTGGGTTCCATGAGGTTCTTTTTTATTATCACTTGCTAGCATGATTAATAAAATGATTAATTACCCAGAAACTATGTCTCTCAAACTTTTTATGTCATACTTGCACAGTCAGCCATATCATCCAATAAGCATTTACCAACCAACCTTGTAAAAGGCAAGGAGGGACTCCAGTGCTGAAGTCCAGAAGGACTGGTCTTTGTGAGACTCTAAGCATCAGTTAGAAAGAGCAGGTCAAACTGGTACTAAGGTTTCTTCCAAAAGCTATTGAAAGCCAAGGGTTTGAGCCAGAAGCAGGAAATCATTTGTAAGAGCAACAATTCAGGCTGGGAGGTCAGTGCTGGAAAGTAGACAAGATACAAGGAATTGGGGGGAGAGATGGGGAGGGGAGCTGTTTCCTGAACAAAGAGTATACATTTCTCATGACTCTTTGGTTGTTTCAGAAGTCATGAACTTTCTTAAAGATGTTACTTTCACTGACAGCTCCTTAGAATAGAAATCTATTTCCCTTTCCTGAATCAACAGAATTTCAGTAAGTATTCATGGAAGAAGTAAGCCTTGAACTGACCCTTGATGGATAGGTAGGATTCAAGTAGGCAGGGGAGAAAGGGAGGGTATTCGAGGTGGAGGGGGGAGGTTTGTTGTGGTTCAATCATGCCCACCTCTTTGAGACCCCATTTGGGATTTTCTTGGCAAAGATATTGAACCAGTCTTCCCGACTCCAGATCTGGTACTTTATCCACTTCACCACCTAGGTAAGGAAGGAGCTGAGATTTTGCACTAGCCCATCCCCTTTGAGAAATATGTACCTCGGTTCACTTGGCAGACATACTTGGAAGTTATACCACATCAGAGACTGAGCTGCTTTTGAGATAAAGATCACTCTAAGGACTGAAGAGAACTCTTCAAAACAACCTGGACAAATTTCGACAATGTCAAACCCCAGCAGGGTTGCCATTGGTTGCCCTTTGAGATAATCTGATTCTGGTTGTGATAAAGAGTACCAAGAAGAGTGTAGTGTATGCATGCGATGTGAGCCCTGTGTGCACACACTGAGCCCTGTACAAGCCAAACTGGTCTCTGCTCATCCTTTTCTGAAATCTCTACACCATTTTAGTCTCTACTGATGTTGACATCATTTCCCCTCCTTGGAATGTCCTTCCCTCTTCCATCCAGATATCTAAGTCCTACCCTTCTTCAATTTTGGTGATGACTTCCTCATCCTCTCCAGCCTTTAATAAGTCTGCTCCTATGAATTTGCATAGCATTTGCTTAGTTTCAGGGACATTCATTTGGCATCCAGCATATGCTTCCCTATATCATATCTTTTTAAGTACATACCTCGGCTCTTCCAACAACAAGCCTCTTTAGGGCAAAAGATGTATTTCAAACCTATGGTAATTCCAAACCAAGGTATACAATCTGCTAAAAGATTCTCTTTTGCAAAGTTTTGTTAAAGTACACTTTCTTGAAAAACAGCAGAAAAGAAATAAAAATTACAAGCCCAATTCCAAACACACCATGATTATAATGACCAAGGTTGGCCTTGAAGTAGTAAGAAAATGTGTTTCCCTCTCTTTTTTTGCAGAGGGTGGGACATTGCTTAACCAGGGGTAGGGAACCTTCAGCTTCAAGGTCACATGTGACCATCTAGGTCCTCAAATGCAGCCCTTTTCTGAATCTAAACTTCATATAACAAATCCCCTCAATAAAAGGATTTATTCTGTAAAACTTGGACTCAGTCAAAAGGCCACACCCAAGGACCTAGAAGGCCACATGTGGCCTTAAGGCTGAAGATTCCCCACCCCTAGTTATACTATCAGACTTGGTTGATGTGTTGATTAGTTTTATTGTACTATTTTCTTAAATTTTAAAAAAATTCTTTGTAACTAGAAATGGTTTCCTGGGTAAGAGAAGGAGGTAATACATAAAACAAGATAGTAAGACTGTAGCATTTCTCTTTGAGGTTTATGAAACGCAAATAAGATAACATTTGCAAAGTATCCCCAGCTCTAAAGAGACATAAAAGTGCTCGTTATTGTTATGTTTGTTATGGTTTTCATCATTTTTTAATCCTTCAGATTGGGTCTACTCAGTGTGCTTTGTCTAACTCTCTTCCCATGAGGTAGGGACCAGTAACTGTTACCTGCTGCTGTCAGTAATTCTTTCCTGCTTCCTTTTCCAGTCCCACCACTCTTGGGTTGTATCTTTTTGCTCCTTCTTGCACACAGAACATTGTTGGTGATACACCACCGCCTATTGATGTCCATGAGAATCATGTATCTTTCTTCTTTGTAATCCATAGACCAAGATGCCATCTCCAGTCAACCTGATCTATATCTGGCCACTGGACCCAGATGCTCTGAAGGAGAAAGTGAGGCTGGTGACTTTGCACAGCCTTCCCTCACTTAAATCCAATTCACTTGCAAGTCATGGCAATACTTTCCTGATGTCATGATCCTCTTTGAGAATGAAGGACAAGCAGCAGCAACCATGGGCCAGGACCCTCTTGAGTGTTTGGGCTCTCATGGACTGGCTCAATTGGCTGATCTCTGGAGGATCCATTTCTCTCTTTTGACTCATTGTCCTCATGTGGAGTTGTTTCAGGAAAATCTTATACTCTCATGCTATAGTTCATGTCCAAGTCTCCTCAAATGTAGGTAAAAGGACCAGCACAGCATGTGCATTCAAGGAGCAACATGGGTATTACATAGAAGACAGACTTTTCTTCACCCCTACAGAAATGCAGAAGTCACAAAAGGCCCAGAGGATCCTATGAACAGAAACAGAAACACAGGGAGCAACAAAACTGTCCCTCCAGAAAGGAACTGAACTTGTTGCTACTTATAATGATTTATAATAATAAAGATTAAAATGATAATAGCTAATATTTGTTATGCTTTAAAGTTTGCAAAATATGTTACATATATCATTTGCTTCTGGGAAGCAGTTGCTATTATTATCCCTATTTTCTAGATGATGAAGCTTAGACACACAGAGAGGTTAAGTGACTTGCCTAGGATCACACAGCTATTAACTGTCAGAGGCAGGATTGGAACACAGGCCTTCCTGACTCCAAGTCTAGCACTCTATTTACTGTGCCATCTAGCCAGGATATTAGGGTAGCATTCTGATATTTTGGTGTAATATCTCTCTCCCACGGTCATACACAGAGTCCCTTCTAGACTCAGAATTACAACCCTGTGTTTTAGACTCCCTCAGAAAAGTAAATTTACCTTGGGGATTGCTAAACAAACAAGCTCCTTCCCATCAGACCTATGATGTCCTAGTAACTATCTGGCCTTACTTTGCAAGTAGGATGCTGTGCAGAAATTTCTCTCAGGAATAAGGTACATCAGAGAATTTTCTTCTCTATCTCTGGAAGGACCTATACCAGATTCTCATATTTGGGAACTCTCGAACTTGGGATTACTTACGATACAATTCTCAAAGCTATTACTTCCTAGGAAATCTCCATTTTCTAAGTAGGTTAGATTGTAAGATCAACCTGCCAAGTCAGGATCAAATCCTGCTTCTGACTCTTCCTAGGTTCATGATCTTGGGGAAGTCATTTAATATCTCTGTGCCTCAGTTTCCTCATCTGCAAAATGAAGGGAACATCACCTCTAAAGACTCTTTCAGCTCCAGATTTATGATCTTGAAGGAATTCTTTCCACAGGGGTTCATGTACCG